>NW_026712388.1:1800000-2250538 GCF_030504385.1 Musca domestica | reverse complement strand
CTATTTTCCCCCTTTAAAAAAGTGATCACAAATTATAGCTAAAAACCCCGAAATGTCAATATTTAAGGAGTCTGGCCATTTTACAAGTATGCTATCTTTTCACCTCTTTATAATAGTGATCCCACAAATTATTTAGCTAAAAACCCGAAATGTCAATATTTAAGGAGTTATGGCCATTTTAACGTATGCTATTTTTTCCACCTTTAAAAAAGTGATCACAATTATAGCTAAAAACCCCGAAATGTCAATATTTAAGGATGTATGGCCATTTTAAAGTATGCTATTTTTCCCCTTTAAAAAAGTGATCACAAATTATGAGGTAAAAACCCCGAAATGTCAATATTTAAGAGTTATGGCCATTTTAAAGTATGCGATTTTTTCCCCTTTAAAAAATGCTCCACAAATTCTAGCTAAAAACCCCGAAATGTCAATATGTAAGGAGTTATGGCCCTTTTTAAAGTACGCTATTCTTCCCCTTTAAAAAAGTGATCACAAATTATAGCTTAAAACCCGAAATGTCAATATTAAGGAGTTATCGCCATTTTAAAGTATGCTATTTTTCCCCTTTAAAAAGTGATCACAAATTATAGCTAAAAAACCCCGAAATGTCAAAAATTAAGGAGTTATGGCCATTTTAAAGTATGCTATTTTTCCCCTTTAAAAAAGTGATCACAAATTATAGCTTAAAACTCCTAAATGTCAATATTTAAGGAGTTATCGCCATTTTAAGGTATGCTATTTTCCCCCTTTAAAAAAGTGATCACAAATTATAGCTAAAAACCCCGAAATGTCAATATTTAAGGAGTTATGGCCATTTTAAAGTATGCTATTTTTCCTCTTTATAATAGTGATCACAAATTATAGCTAAAAACCCCGAAATGTCAATATTTAAGGAGTTATGGCCATTTTAAAGTATGCTATTTTTCCCCTTTAAAAAAGTGATCACAATTATAGCTTAAAACTCCGAAATGTCAATATTTAAGGAGTTATCGCCATTTTAAAGTATGCTATTTTCCCCCTTTAAAAAAGTGATCACAAATTATAGCTAAAAACCCCGAAATGTCAATATTTAAGGAGTTATGGCCATTTTAAAGTATGATATTTTTCCCCTTTAAAAAAGTGATCACAAATTATAGCTTAAAACCCCGAAATGTCAATATTTAAGGAGTTATCGCCATTTTAAAGTATGCTATTTTTCCTCTTTATAACAGTGATCACAAATTATAGCTAAAACCCCGAAATGTCAATATTTAAGGAGTTATGGCCATTTTAAAGTATGCTTTTTCTCCCCTTTAAAAAAGTGATTACAAATTATAGCTAAAACCCCGAAATGTCAATATTTAAGGAGTTATCGCCATTTTAAAGTATGCTATTTTTCCCCTTTAAAAAAGTGATCACAAATTATAGCTAAAAACCCCGAAATGTCAAAAATTAAGGAGTTATGGCCATTTTAAAGTATGCTATTTTTCCCCTTTAAAAAAGTGATCACAAATTATAGCTAAAAACCCCGAAATGTCAATATTTAAGGAGTTATGGCCATTTTAAAGTATGCTTTTTTTCCCCTTTAAAAAAGTGATCACAAATTATAGCTTAAAACCCCGAAATGTCAATATTTAAGGAGTTATCGCCATTTTAAAGTATGCTATTTTTCCCCTTTAAAAAAGTGATCACAAATTATAGCTAAAAACCCCGAAATGTCAAAAATTAAGGAGTTATGGCCATTTTAAAGTATGCTATTTTTCCCCTTTAAAAAAGTGATCACAAATTATAGCTAAAAACCCCGAAATGTCAATATTTAAGGAGTTATGGCCATTTTAAAGTATGCTATTTTTCCTCTTTATAAAACTGATCACAAATTATAGCTAAAAACCCCGAAATGTCAATATTTAAGGAGTTATGGCCATTTTAAAGTTTTTTTTCCCCTTTAAAAAAGTGATCACAAATTATAGCTAAAAACCCCGAAATGTCAATATTTAAGGAGTTATGGCCATTTTAAAGTATGCTATTTTTCCCCTTTAAAAAAGTGATCACAAATTATAGCTAAAAACCCCGAAATGTCAATATTTAAGGAGTTGTAGCCATTTTAAAGTATGCTATTTTTCCTCTTTATAAAACTGATCACAAATTATAGCTAAAAACCCCGAAATGTCAATATTTAAGGAGTTATGGCCATTTTAAAGTTTTTTTTCCCCTTTAAAAAAGTGATCACAAATTATAGCTAAAAACCCCGAAATGTCAATATTTAAGGAGTTATGGCCATTTTAAAGTATGCTATTTTTCCCCTTTAAAAAAGTGATCACAAATTATAGTTAAAAACCCCGAAATGTCAATATTTAAGGAGTTATGGCCATTTTAAAGTTTTTTTTCCCTTTAAGAAACTGATCACAAATTATAGCTAAAAACCCCGAAATGTCAATATTTAAGGAGTTATGGCCATTTTAAAGTATGCTATTTTTCCCCTTTAAAAAAGTGATCACAAATTATAGCTTAAACTCCGAAATGTCAATATTTAAGGAGTTATCGCCATTTTAAAGTATGCTATTTTCCCCCTTTAAAAAAGTGATCACAAATTATAGCTAAAACCCCGAAATGTCAATATTTAAGGAGTTATGGCCATTTTAAAGTATGATATTTTTCCCCTTTAAAAAAGTGATCACAAATTATAGCTTAAAACCCCGAAATGTCAATATTTAAGGAGTTATCGCCATTTTAAAGTATGCTATTTTTCCTCTTTATAACAGTGATCACAAATTATAGCTAAAACCCCGAAATGTCAATATTTAAGGAGTTATGGCCATTTTAAAGTATGCTTTTTCTCCCCTTTAAAAAAGTGATTACAAATTATAGCTAAAAACCCCGAAATGTCAATATTTAAGGAGTTATCGCCATTTTAAAGTATGCTATTTTTCCCCTTTAAAAAAGTGATCACAAATTATAGCTAAAACCCCGAAATGTCAAAAATTAAGGAGTTATGGCCATTTTTAAGTATGCTATTTTTCCCCTTTAAAAAAGTGATCACAAATTATAGCTAAAAACCCCGAAATGTCAATATTTAAGGAGTTATGGCCATTTTAAAGTATGCTTTTTTTTCCCCTTTAAAAAAGTGATCACAAATTATAGCTTAAAACCCCGAAATGTCAATATTTAAGGAGTTATCGCCATTTTAAAGTATGCTATTTTTCCCCTTTAAAAAAGTGATCACAAATTATAGCTAAAAACCCCGAAATGTCAAAAATTAAGGAGTTATGGCCATTTTAAAGTATGCTATTTTTCCCCTTTAAAAAAGTGATCACAAATTATAGCTAAAAACCCCGAAATGTCAATATTTAAGGAGTTATGGCCATTTTAAAGTATGCTATTTTTCCTCTTTATAAAACTGATCACAAATTATAGCTAAAAACCCCGAAATGTCATATTTAAGGAGTTATGGCCATTTTAAAGTTTTTTTTCCCCTTTAAAAAAGTGATCACAAATTATAGCTAAAAACCCCGAAATGTCAATATTTAAGGAGTTATGGCCATTTTAAAGTATGCTATTTTTCCCCTTTAAAAAAGTGATCACAAATTATAGCTAAAAACCCCGAAATGTCAATATTTAAGGAGTTGTAGCCATTTTAAAGTATGCTATTTTTCCTCTTTATAAAACTGATCACAAATTATAGCTAAAAACCCCGAAATGTCAATATTTAAGGAGTTATGGCCATTTTAAAGTTTTTTTTTCCCCTTTAAAAAGTGATCACAAATTATAGCTAAAAACCCCGAAATGTCAATATTTAAGGAGTTATGGCCATTTTAAAGTATGCTATTTTTCCCCTTTAAAAAAGTGATCACAAATTATAGTTAAAAACCCCGAAATGTCAATATTTAAGGAGTTATGGCCATTTTAAAGTTTTTTTTCCCTTTAAGAAACTGATCACAAATTATAGCTAAAAACCCCGAAATGTCAATATTTAAGGAGTTATGGCCATTTTAAAGTATGCTATTTTTCCTCTTTAGAAACTGATCACAAATTATAGCTAAAAACCCCGAAATGTCAATATTTAAGGAGTTATGGCCATTTTAAAGTATGCTATTTTTCCCCTTTAAAAAAGTGATCACAAATTATGGTTAAAAACCCCGAAATGTCAATATTTAAGGAGTTATGGCCATTTTAAAGTTTTTTTTCCCTTTAAAAAGTGATCACAAATTATAGCTAAAAACCCCGAAATGTCAATATTTAAGGAGTTATGGCCATTTTAAAGTATGCTATTTTTCCTCTTTAGAAACTGATCACAAATTATAGCTAAAAACCCCGAAATGTCAATATTTAAGGAGTTATGGCCATTTTAAAGTATGCTATTTTTCCTCTTTATAAAAGTGATCACAAATTATAGCTAAAAACCCCGAAATGTCAATATTTAAGGAGTTGTAGCCATTTTAAAGTATGCTATTTTTCCTCTTTATAAAACTGATCACAAATTATAGCTAAAAACCCCGAAATGTCAATATTTAAGGAGTTATGGCCATTTTAAAGTTTTTTTTTCCCCTTTAAAAAAGTGATCACAAATTATAGCTAAAAACCCCGAAATGTCAATATTTAAGGAGTTATGGCCATTTTAAAGTATGCTATTTTTCCCCTTTAAAAAAGTGATCA
This sequence comes from Musca domestica, assembly GCF_030504385.1. NCBI lineage: Eukaryota > Metazoa > Arthropoda > Insecta > Diptera > Muscidae > Musca > Musca domestica. Next base: position 2,245,906 of record NW_026712388.1, on the reverse strand, counting down.
CAAATTATAGCTAAAAACCCCGAAATGTCAATATTTAAGGAGTTATGGCCATTTTAAAGTATGCTATTTTTCCTCTTTAGAAACTGATCACAAATTATAGCTAAAAACCCCGAAATGTCAATATTTAAGGAGTTATGGCCATTTTAAAGTTTTTTTTTCCCTTTAAGAAAGTGATCACAAATTATAGCTAAAAACCCCGAAATGTCAATATTTAAGGAGTTATGGCCATTTTAAAGTATGCTATTTTTCCTCTTTAGAAACTGATCACAAATTATAGCTAAAAACCCCGAAATGTCAATATTTAAGGAGTTATGGCCATTTTAAAGTATGCTATTTTTCCCCTTTAAAAAAGTGATCACAAATTATGGTTAAAAACCCCGAAATGTCAATATTTAAGGAGTTATGGCCATTTTAAAGTTTTTTTTTCCCTTTAAAAAAGTGATCACAAATTATAGCTAAAAACCCCGAAATGTCAATATTTAAGGAGTTATGGCCATTTTAAAGTATGCTATTTTTCCTCTTTATAAAACTGATCACAAATTATAGCTAAAAACCCCGAAATGTCAATATTTAAGGAGTTATGGCCATTTTAAAGTTTTTTTTTCCCCTTTAAAAAAGTGATCACAAATTATAGCTAAAAACCCCGAAATGTCAATATTTAAGGAGTTATGGCCATTTTAAAGTATGCTATTTTTCCCCTTTAAAAAAGTGATCACAAATTATAGCTAAAAACCCCGAAATGTCAATATTTAAGGAGTTATGGCCATTTTAAAGTATGCTATTTTTCCTCTTTATAAAAGTGATCACAAATTATAGCTAAAAACCCCGAAATGTCAATATTAAAGGAGTTGTAGCCATTTTAAAGTATGCTATTTTTCCTCTTTATAAAACTGATCACAAATTATAGCTAAAAACCCCGAAATGTCAATATTTAAGGAGTTATGGCCATTTTAAAGTATGCTATTTTTCCCCTTTAAAAAAGTGATCACAAATTATAGCTAAAAACCCCGAAATGTCAATATTTAAGGAGTTATGGCCATTTTAAAGTATGCTATTTTTCCTCTTTAGAAACTGATCACAAATTATAGCTAAAAACCCCGAAATGTCAATATTTAAGGAGTTATGGCCATTTTAAAGTATGCTATTTTACCTCTTTATAAAAGCGATCACAAATTATAGCTAAAAACCCCGAAATGTCAATATTAAAGGAGTTGTAGCCATTTTAAAGTATGCTATTTTTCCTCTTTATAAAACTGATCACAAATTATAGCTAAAAACCCCGAAATGTCAATATTTAAGGAGTTATGGCCATTTTAAAGTTTTTTTTCCCCTTTAAAAAAGTGATCACAAATTATAGCTAAAAACCCCGAAATGTCAATATTTAAGGAGTTATGGCCATTTTAAAGTATGCTATTTTTCCCCTTTAAAAAAGTGATCACAAATTATAGCTAAAAACCCCGAAATGTCAATATTTAAGGAGTTATGGCCATTTTAAAGTATGCTATTTTTCCTCTTTAGAAACTGATCACAAATTATAGCTAAAAACCCCGAAATGTCAATATTTAAGGAGTTATGGCCATTTTAAAGTTTTTTTTTTCCCTTTAAGAAAGTGATCACAAATTATAGCTAAAAACCCCGAAATGTCAATATTTAAGGAGTTATGGCCATTTTAAAGTATGCTATTTTTCCTCTTTAGAAACTGATCACAAATTATAGCTAAAAACCCCGAAATGTCAATATTTAAGGAGTTATGGCCATTTTAAAGTATGCTATTTTTCCCCTTTAAAAAAGTGATCACAAATTATGGTTAAAAACCCCGAAATGTCAATATTTAAGGAGTTATGGCCATTTTAAAGTTTTTTTTTCCCTTTAAAAAAGTGATCACAAATTATAGCTAAAAACCCCGAAATGTCAATATTTAAGGAGTTATGGCCATTTTAAAGTATGCTATTTTTCCTCTTTAGAAACTGATCACAAATTATAGCTAAAAACCCCGAAATGTCAATATTTAAGGAGTTATGGCCATTTTAAAGTATGCTATTTTTCCTCTTTATAAAAGTGATCACAAATTATAGCTAAAAACCCCGAAATGTCAATATTTAAGGAGTTGTAGCCATTTTAAAGTATGCTATTTTTCCTCTTTATAAAACTGATCACAAATTATAGCTGTAAACCCCGAAATGTCAATATTTAAGGAGTTATGGCCATTTTAAAGTTTTTTTCCCCCTTTAAAAAAGTGATCACAAATTATAGCTAAAAACACCGAAATGTCAATATTTAAGGAGTTATGGCCATTTTAAAGTATGCTATTTTTCCTCTTTGTAATAGTGATCACAAATTAGAGCTAAAAACCCCATAATGTCAATATTTAAGGAGTTATGGCCATTTTAAAGTATGCTATTTTTCCTCTTTATAATAGTGATCACAAATTATGGCTAAAAACCCCGAAATGTCAATTTTTAAGGAGTTATGGCCATTTTAAAGTATGCTATTTTTCCTCTCTAAAAAAACTGATCACAAATTATAACTAAAAACCCCGAAATGTCAATATTTAAGGAGTTATGGCCATTTTAAAGTATGCAATTTTTCCCCTTTATAATAGTGATCACAAATTATGGCTAAAAACCCCGAAATGTCAATATTTAAGGAGTTATGGCCATTTTAAAGTATGCTATTTTTCCTCTTTAAAAAACTGATCACAAATTATAGCTAAAAACCCCGAAATGTCAATATTAAGGAGTTATGGCCATTTTAAAGTATGCTATTTTTCCCCTTTAAAAAAGTGATGACAAATTATAGCTAAAAACCCCGAAATGTCAATATTTAAGGAGTTATGGCCATTTTAAAGTATGCTATTTTTCCCCTTTAAAAAAGTGATCACAAATTATAGCTAAAACCCCGAAATGTCAATATTTAAGGAGTTATGGCCATTTTGAAGTATGCTATTTTTCCTCTTTAGAAACTGATCACAAATTATAGCTAAAAACCTGATCACAAATTATAGCTAAGGAGTTATGGCCATTTTAAAGTATGCTATTTTTCCCCTTTAAAAAAGTGATCACAAATTATAGCTAAAAACCCCGAAATGTCAATATTTAAGGAGTTATGGCCATTTTAAAGTATGCTATTTTTCCCCTTTAAAAAAGTGATCACAAATTATAGCTAAAAACCCCGAAATGTCAATATTTAAGGAGTTATGGCCATTTTGAAGTATGCTATTTTTCCTCTTTAAAAAACTGATCACAAATTATAGCTAAAAACACCGAAATGCCAATATTTAAGGAGTTATGGCCATTTTAAAGTATGCTATTTTTCCTCTTTGTAATAGTGATCACAAATTAGAGCTAAAAACCCCATAATGTCAATATTTAAGGAGTTATGGCCATTTTAAAGTATGCTATTTTTCCTCTTTATAATAGTGATCACAAATTATGGCTAAAAACCCCGAAATGTCAATATTTAAGGAGTTATGGCCATTTTAAAGTATGCTATTTTTCCTCTTTAAAAAACTGATCACAAATTATAGCTAAAAACCCCGAAATGTCAATATTTAAGGAGTTATGGCCATTTTAAAGTATGCTATTTTTCCCCTTTAAAAAAGTGATCACAAATTATAGCTAAAACCCCGAAATGTCAATATTTAAGGAGTTATGGCCATTTTAAAGTATGCTATTTTTCCTCTTTAGAAACTGATCACAAATTATAGCTAAAAACCTGATCACAAATTATAGCTAAGGAGTTATGGCCATTTTAAAGTATGCTATTTTTCCCCTTTAAAAAAGTGATCACAAATTATAGCTAAAAACCCCGAAATGTCAATATTTAAGGAGTTATGGCCATTTTAAAGTATGCTATTTTTCCCCTTTAAAAAAGTGATCACAAATTATAGCTAAAAACCCCGAAATGTCAATATTTAAGGAGTTATGGCCATTTTGAAGTATGCTATTTTTCCCCTTTAAAAAAGTGATCACAAATTATAGCTAAAAACACCGAAATGCCAATATTTAAGGAGTTATGGCCATTTTAAAGTATGCTATTTTTCCTCTTTGTAATAGTGATCACAAATTAGAGCTAAAAACCCCATAATGTCAATATTTAAGGAGTTATGGCCATTTTAAAGTATGCTATTTTTCCTCTTTATAATAGTGATCACAAATTATGGCTAAAAACCCCGAAATGTCAATTTTTAAGGAGTTATGGCCATTTTAAAGTATGCTATTTTTCCTCTCTAAAAAAACTGATCACAAATTATAACTAAAAACCCCGAAATGTCAATATTTAAGGAGTTATGGCCATTTTAAAGTATGCAATTTTTCCCCTTTATAATAGTGATCACAAATTATGGCTAAAAACCCCGAAATGTCAATATTTAAGGAGTTATGGCCATTTTAAAGTATGCTATTTTTCCTCTTTAAAAACTGATCACAAATTATAGCTAAAAACCCCGAAATGTCAATATTTAAGGAGTTATGGCCATTTTAAAGTATGCTATTTTTCCCCTTTAAAAAAGTGATGACAAATTATAGCTAAAAACCCCGAAATGTCAATATTTAAGGAGTTATGGCCATTTTAAAGTATGCTATTTTTCCTCTTTAAAAAAGTGATCACAAATTATAGCTAAAAACCCCGAAATGTCAATATTTAAGGAGTTATGGCCATTTTAAAGTATGCTATTTTTCCCCTTTAAAAAAAGTGATCACAAATTATAGCTAAAAACCCCGAAATGTCAATATTTAAAGAGTTATGGCCATTTTAAAGTATGTTATTTTTCCCCTTTAAAAAAGTGATCACAAATTATAGCTAAAAACCCCGAAATGTCAATATTTAAGGAGTTATGGCCATTTTAAAGTATGCTATTTTTCCTCTTTAAAATTTATCAGTTTTTAAATCTTCATCTTCTTCTTCTCGCATGTTTATTAGCTTAACATTATGACACAATATAATTAACATTCTTTAAACTTTCAATCTTCACAATTTAAACTCCAAATGTAAAAATTACCCCCGAAATGCTGTCAGATGTCAAAACTGACACAACATCATAATATTTTGCAAAAATTCATATCTCTTCTAATCTTTGCTTTGTAATGGTGTGAGTGAGTACGTGTGTGTGTGTGTTTTTCGGTTTCTTGTAAAAACCTCAAGTAATTAAATATGTTTGACCAACACCGAGCGACCGACCGACCGACCGACAATTACATCAGAGAAAAGATAATTTAAATTTCTAATTTTGAAAATGACGATGCTGATGCTGCTGCTGGTGATGACTGACTGACTGACTGACTGAATGAATGTAAAATTACCTCAAAAGACAACAGCAACAAATGAAGACGGCAAAATTCTTTTGAATGGACTTAATAAAGTTTGATGGAAATAAATTAAGACTTTAAACTTAAATGCCATGAGATTAAGAGAAAATTGGAAAATGTAAAATTAATGTCTTTTTCGGTTCTGCGAAGAGGCAAAAAAGCAAAGATTTAAAAGTAATTAAGAATGGAAAAATATCTGGCAAAAAAAAAATTACAAATTTGGTCAACATGAATGAGTCTAGCATATTGAGGGGAGGTTTTGCTGGTGAATTTCCATAGAGAGACTCTTAGGGGTTTCAAAATAAATAACTAGAAAATTATAAACCTCTTTTTATTGTATGGGCAAAATAACAAGAAAAATCGAACATTTATATCCATTTTTATGCGACATCATTAAGTCCATATTCATCTCAGGTTTCTGCTTGAGAGACATATATTTAGACATTGGAAAATGTAAGGAATCGCTGACTTGTTAAGCAAGTTATGACAGATATAGGTATTGAATATTATGACCCTTTATGGGTGAGGTACCCGAAGGGGTTCGCATATATCACCTGGCTCTGGCAGTGAAGGTAATATTCGAAAATATTCGAGAGGGTGTATGAAAGCATAGGACTCATCACCATCGCGCTCAGAACGCGCCACCCAAGAATGGTTAGAAAATGAGCTTCCTCGCTTCATTTCCTGCGCACAATGACCACCAAAATCTCCGGACACCAATCCGTTGGACTATTGTGTCTGGAATATTTTGAAAAGCAAGGTTGGCACTAAAAAATACCAAAGTGTCGATCGAAGTTGTGACCCTTTGTGGGTGAGATCACAGAAGGGTTCGCATATATACAGGTTGAGATAAAAAAATGCAACAAATTTCAGACTGCTGTCATTTCTAAGTCACTCGTCCGACGATGAGAGAATTTTCTAGAATGATGAGAATTTTCTAGAAAATAAGTTATTCGTGATGGAATTCTAGGGTGATAGTGTGATTTTTTTATATTTGGCTGGAAAACCACAAGTGGCTATCGTTAGAGCACTCCAGCATTTAAATGTGAATAAATCTTTTGTGTCTCGTACCATCGCTCGTTAACGTGATACTGGTAGCGTAGCCCGACGTCAAGGAAATGGACGGACGAAAACAGGAACCTCAGCATAAATGGTACAAAAAATAAAGAAGCGACTTGATCGAAAACCACGTCGCAGTGGCCGAAAATTTGCTCCCGAGCAGAACATATCGCAATATTCCATTCGGCAAAAATTGAAGAATGAGCTCGGGGTAAAGCCATTGAAATTCCAGAAGGAAATGATCGTGTTTTCTTGCCAAAGAGGTCAGCTGAAAATATGTACCTTCGGTTGGCCACCAGAACTCAAGCGGCGGCCATGGTGATGGACCGGCATAACAGACGATTGTCGTCCTCCTCTCGTATTAATCGAATATTATCGCGAAAAATTTCTGGAGGATGTATAGCCTTGGGCAAGCAAACATTTTAGCCGCAGACTTTGGACGTTTCAACAGGACTCAGCACGTGCCACCCACGTGCCAACAGGACTCAGCACGTGCCAAACAAACAAAATGATCGTGTTTACTTGCCAAAGAGGTCAGCTGAAAATGTGCACCTTCGGTTGGCCACCAGAACTCAAGCGCCGACCATGGTAATAGTGTGGGCCGCCATTACAGCCGATGGTCACTCTCCGCTCGTTTTAATCGAATATTATCGTGAAAATATTCTGGAGGGAGTATTAAAGCCTTGGACACGCAAACATTTTGGCCGCAGACCTTGGACATTCCAACAGGACTCAGCACCATCGCACTCAGCAAGCGCCACACAAGAATGATTTCAAAATGAGGTTCCTCGCTTCATTTACAGCGCACAATGGCCACCAAAATCTCCGGATACCACCAATCTGTTGGACTATTGTGTCTGGAGTATTTTGGAAAGCAAGGTTGGCATTAAAAATACCAAAGTGTCGATCACCTCAAGCAAGCGCTTCGCCGGGAATGGGCCAAAATACAGCAGAGCAACATTCAAGCAGCGTGTGACGGTTTCATTGGGCATTTGAAGGACATAATTCGTGCCAAAGGTGACCAATTTGAACAAATCTAAACTTATTCTAAAATTTGATGCTATTTCCGACATTTTTGCTTTCATTCAATAAAATTAGAAAAAAATGTAAAAATTATGCCGTTTGACTTTGTTGCAGTTTTTTTTATCTCACCCTGTATATCATCTTTGCAACAGAACTTGCGTTAGCAAAAATAGTTGAATGTGTGAAATTTGAAAAGAATTGGATGCCTATTTCGCTTTCTTTGAACGTTTTGTTTATCAAAACATTGAACTCTATGTGGGGAAGGTGCCAAAAGAAATGGTCCGATGTTTACAATTTTTATAAAATATCTTGAGTTGATAGAAATATTAAGATGTGCCAGGTCTGAATGGAATCGGACGTTAATTTCGCGTTTTATTAGTTTCATGGACACTCAAAATATTGGCCCTTTGTGGGCGGTACCAGAAGAGTAGACCGATATATCCCATCTTCACAGCAGATCTTGTGTTTGTAGAAATAATGGGATGTGTGAAATATGAAGAGAACCGGATGCTCATTTTGAATTTTATAATCCTTTTGGATATTTATATCTATCTTTATAAGAGATCTTGTGTTGATAGAAATATTGAAATCTACCAAATCTCAAGGGAATCAGATGTTAATTTGGCGTGTTATGAGTTTTACGGATATTCAAAATTTTAACTCTTTGTGGGGTAGGTATCAGAAGGAGCGGACCGCTGCTACCCATCTTTACACCACACCTTGGGATAATAAAAATATTGTGATGTGGGAAATATGAAGAGCACCGGATGCTTATTTCGAATTTTATAATCCTTTTGGGCATTAAAAACTTAGACTTTTTGTGGGGGAGGTGCCAGAAGGAATTGTCTGATCTCTACCATCTTCTTGACAGATCTTGTGTTAATGGAAATATTGAGGAGATATGTTAAGTCTGAATGGAATCGATGGTTAATTTCGCGTTTTATGAGTTTCGCGGATATTTAAAATTTTGAACCCTTTGAGGGCGAGGTAGCAGAAGGAGTGGACCGATATTGCCCATCTATACACCAGACCTTTGTTAATACAAATATTGTGATGTGTGAAATATGAAGAGATTCGGATGCTTATTTCAGATTTTATAACTGGTTTGATTTTTAAAAATGTTGACCCTTTGTGGGGGAGGTACCAGAAGGAATGTTCCGATCTCTACCATTTTTATAATAGATCGTGTGTTGATAGAAATATTGAAATGTGCCTAGTATGAATGAAAGTGGACGTTAATTTCCCGTTTTATGAGTTTCATGGATATTCAAAATGTTGGTTCTTTGTAGGGAGGTACCAGAAAGAGTAGACCGATATATCCCATTATCACAGCAGATCTTCTGTTTGTAGAAATAATGGGATGTGTGAAATATGAAGAGTACCGGGTGCTTATTTCGGATTTTATAATCGTTTTGGTTATTCAAAACTTTGATCCTTTGAGAGGGAGGTACCCGAAGGAATGGTCCGACCTCTGTCATCTTTATAAGAGATCTTGTGTTGATAGAAATATTGAGATGTGACAAGTTGAGTGGAATCGGATGTCAATTTGGCGATTTATGAGTTTCACGGATATTCAAAATTTTGGACCCTTTGAGGGGGAGGTACCAGAAGGAGTGGACCGATATTGCCTATCTTTACATCAGACCTTGGGTTAATACAAATATTGTGATGTGTGAAATATGAAGAGAAGCGGATGCTTATTTCGGAATTTATAATATTTTTGGATATTCAAAACATTGACCCTTTGTGAGGCAGATAGCAGAAGAAATGGTCCGATCTCTATCAACTTTATAACAGATCTTGTGTTGATGGAAACATTGAGATGTACCTAGTTTAAATGGAATTGGATGTTAATCTCGCGTTTTTTGAAGTCCACGGATGTTCAAAATTGCTAACCTTTTTGGGGGAGGTACCAGGAGGAGAAGATCGATATATTCCATCTTCACAGATCATGTGCTGGTAGAAATAATGTTATGTGTGAAATATGAAGAGAACCGGATGCCTATTTCGGATTTTATAATCCTTCTGGTTATTACAAATGTTGACCTTTGCGGGGGAGGTGCCAGAAGGAATGTTCCGATCTCCATCATTTGTATAATAGATCTTGTGTTGATAGAAATATTGAAATGTTCTTAGTATGAATGGAAGCGGACGTTAATTTGGCGTTTTATGAGCTTCACGGATGTTCAAAATATTGATCCTGTTTGGGGTAGGAATGGACCGATATATTCCTTTTTCACGCCAGACGTTGGGTAAATAAAAATATTGTGATGTGTGTAATTTGAGAACAATCGGACTCTTACATCACATTTTATAAGTGTTATTATTACTCAAAATTTTGACCCTTTATGTGGAATGTACTTGAAGGAGTGGACCGATATTGTCCATTTTCAGCAGCTGCCTAGCACTGATGAAAATATTAGGATTCACAAAGTTGGAGCAAAATCGGATCATTCTTTCTCTTTCTGTGCAGTAAAATATTTTATTTCAAATTTTGACTTTTTTGTGGAGAAGTGGAGAAGAGGTGAACCCATTGCCAATCTCTTAACGCAATATAAGTTTGGTAATAATATTAAAATATACCAAGTTTGGATCAAATATCCAAGGCGTATTGGTATTTTATGGGAAGACGTTTTGCACTTCTACGAGAAGATCTTTTGGTATGAGAGGGCTTTTTGGTGAGGAGAGGACCTTATGGTTTTCTAGGAGAAGACATTCTGATCTTCTCAGAGAAGATATCGCTAGATGGACTCCAAATGTCCTGAAACGGATTTGGCCCAAAGAGATCTAGGGTCTTACACAGTTATTTCGATGAGGCACGTTTTGGCCGAATCAAATGATATATACCCTCTCTGGCCATATGGCTGAGGGTATAAAAGTCATAACCTACTGTACTCTTTTTAATTAATTCATGAAAAAGGAACCTCAATTTTGAAAACTTACTTTTTAAAACAACCTTTATAAATTCCTAATTTCAAAATGATCTCCTAAAATACAGCACCTATTCATTAAGAATGACTCACCCACAAAACCAAAAAAGAACGATGTGGCATTAGCATTAAAATAAAGCTGTTGACTTTTACATTAAAAGCAAAGTCATCAAGCAGACGGACATACAGACAGATAGACAGACGAACAGATAAATGAGAAGTGAAACAGCAACATTAAGTTACGTTACGTTTTACTTAAGGGCAGATCTTCTACTTTATGCCAAGTCGCGTTTTTTTGGTTTTCTATTTTATTTTCAATTTGTCTCTCGGCCGCATTGTTTTGCTGTTCGGCGTAATGTCGACAGGATAACACACTCATGTGAAACTTCACACTCTACGGCGAGAAGCCTTATTAAAAATCCTCAGACACATTATCCTAAATAATCCTTTGGCAACAAATACGAGAACGACATGAGTTAATATGGTGGCGGCAAAAATAACAACAACAACCTTATTTTTTTGTAAAGCTCAGCGACGATAATGTTTCACAAGCAGCAAGAACTGCAACGAAAGTGTTGAAGTAGGAGGATATGAAGACACAAAAAAAAAGAAGACTGTAGCCAGCAACCAGTAAATCTCAGTACATATTTCAGTCAGTTTCGGGTAATGGAGACTTGTGTGGCGGCAGCAGGGAAAGAAGAAAGCGAAACACAAAAAACGGGACCACTCGCCCTCAATATGCGTGGCAGTAATGTATTACACATACTGCCAGTGTCGGGATAAGTTGCAATATGCATTTCGGTTCTGAATGAGACACTGTGGTTAGCAGGGATTAAAGCAAAGGAGAGAACGTTTAAAATGTTATATAAACTACCATCTTAGATCTTGGGAATGCGTTCTATGGATGTACTGTCATTTATATGTTAAAGGAGAACCTGCAAGATGGCTTGCCTAAATTCAAAACCCTCGAAGGCCTTCAATCAATAGAAAATCTTCCATTAATATAAGTTCATATACTCTCAACCTTATGGCTAAAGAGGATATATATCGTTTGAAAATGTCGATGGATCGGTCTGGATCGTAGCACTGAGCTATTTTGGTCCAAATTTGGCACATCATAATATTTTTGTCAAACTTGGATCAAATGCGAACATGGATAAAACCGTCCACTCATTGTCCTTCTGGTACCCATTAAAAATTTAAAAAAATTGCAAATTTAGCAATATTAAGTATCTCAAAAGACATTCCCCTCTAGTATCCCATTTAGTTTAAACCTGGTATTCTTCAGTCTTATATATAACTCCCATATATATTTATACCCTCAGTCATATGGCTACAGAGGGTATATATCATTTGATACGACCAAAACGTGCCTTATCGAAATAACGGTTTTAGACCCTAGGTCTCTTTGGACCAAATCCGCTTCAGAACATAGGAGACCTCTAATTTTTTATGAGAGTACTTTTCATAATATTTTTCACTGGAATTTTACAAACGAAGGATTTTTATAGGTCTTTGGAAGATCTGGCCTCCTACAAGATACGCACAAATATTTAAGTCCAATGTCCAAGACTTTGTTGTTTGCTGAAAGCATATTCAAATGTTCCTCCTTGAATCCACTGTCTTGAAAATGGAGAAAGTCCTGAAGTAAGTTAAGCATACATACTATGCTAAAGAACATCTTACACTTCTCCCTCAATATTTTTTAATTTTTGTCCCCTTTTTGGGGAATTAAGGAAAAAAAACATACAACAAACAAGTAAGCAAAGCCTATAGTCGTGCGGGGCCGACCATGTGATACCCTACAACACTACAATATGTTAGAAGCCCCTTTATGTCCAAATTCATTTTGAAAGATTTCGCTTTTGAAATTATGTCACGGAGCACTGCCCAGATATTACCCTTAGCATTTTGACCAGGGATATTTGCCCAATATTTACGCACTCCGCCGTGCTGTTAGTTGTTGTGGTCCACTTTACAGCTAAATAAAATCCAGAGGTCATCGAAAATGCTGGACTTCTTCCCTGTCCTTAACTCTCTTCTTAGGTATGTCGATTGGCTTCAATTGTGTGATAAGGACATTTTCCTGTTTTTGGTTCCTTTGAACCTCTAAATATTTTGAGATTATCTCAAAAGCAACAGGCCTCTTTTCTATCACCAGCCATTCTTGAAACATAACATTCTAGCTAACTTCCCCTTCCATTGTATATACACATTGTATATATTTCGCTATATATATATCCGATATATGTACTATCGGCATCTACGTAACGGTCCGAATTGACCTTTCCGCTTATTTGTGATTTCACAGGGATTAAAAATATTCACGGTTTAATGGAAAATTTGACTTTTATTTAACTCAAATGTTATGGTCTATTTCACCCACTGAATATTACCCGATGACCAAAATTGTAAGGCTTCTGCCCAGCCCTAAGTTCTAGCCCCATGCTAACTTCTGCGTCGATTGGTCTATAATTGCGACCTGTAGAGCAAATGCAAAATAAAAAATTTTTTTAAGTTTTTGGTCCATTTCAACCCCTAAATATTATGCGATCATCTCCAAAAGAAATAGGGTTCTATTCTGACCCTATCCCCACCTCCATCCTAAATTTCGTGAAGATCGGGCCATAATTGCGACCTGTAGTGATTACAAATTAAAATGGACAGACGGATGGACGAACCTACATAGCTAGATCGACTCAGCTCGGCGAGATAGGAAGATCCATATATGGCATTGGAAGATCCTATGTGGGAAACCAATATTTCGAGGTATTACATAATATTTGACCCAATCAAACTTATAACACCCTCAACACATAGTGTTGTAGGGTAGAAAAATTGAGACAGAACTTGATATGTAGAGGTAGTACACACACAGACAGATACACAAGTCTGTAAAATCAGCGTGGAGTTCTGTGAATAACAAAAATAATGCCGTGGAAAAAAATCGGAAAAGAAAGAAAAATATGTTTTGTTCATTTGTGCAATTAGAATGCGTGTTAAGGGCTGTGAACAAAAAAAAAACAGTATTTCCAATAACAATATAAACAAAAAATATTCCAAACTAAATGTTAGTAGTTACACAATTTATCATAATCGAGCTATTTATTTTGAAGTTACGGCCCCTAGAAATAGGTGGTCAAAATTTGTCTCCTATTTTCATACATTTTTAATTAACCATATCTCCCGGATTTGTTGAGATACATCAAAGTTTGTGCCGTCAATGTAAAGATTATTGCCAGATTTTAAAATGTCCTTTATACGCCAAGTGGATAAGGAAACAAATTTTACATTGGCGAGAATAACACCTCAGTCTTAATTTTTATTCAATAATAATCAATTACAATTGATTGACACATGTGGTATAAAGGGGACAGAGTTATTAACATTATTTTGAAGTTTTAAAAAAGTTTATTTTATACCATACACCTCCTGGTAGAATATGTTGTAAAAATTAATGACTAGAGCTCCGATAGTAATTAAAAAAATTTTCTCGAATTATAAATAATAAAAATTCTGCCATTTTTTGCCAAAAAAAAGAAAGAGTTATACCTCAGTTGGTTCTTGAAAACTTGTCCCCTTAGTCAAAAATATTGAGATGTACCAAGTCTGAATGGAATCGGATGTTAATTTCGCATTTTGTGAGCTTCATGAGCTTCAAAATATTGAGCCTTTGTGGGAGAGGTACCAGAAGTGGTTAATAAAAATATTAGGATGTGTGAAATTTGAAGATAATCGGACTCTTACATCACATTTTATAAGAGTTGTAATTATTCAAAAATGTTGACTCTTGTGGGGGAGGTACTTGATGGAGTGGACCGATATTGTCCAGTTTTGCACCTGAACTATAACAGACGCAAATATTTGGATTTGCAAAGTCGGAACAATATCGGATTACCTCTTCTCTTTCTGTGTAGAAAATATTATTGTTTTTTTTAAATTTGCAGCTTTTGTGGAGGATGTGCCAGAAGGAGTGGACCGATTTATTCCAGACCTTGGGTTAATAAAATTATTGGGATGTGTGACATTTGCAGATAATCGGGTTCTTACATCACATTTTATAAGAGTTATAATTATTCAAAATATTAACCCTTTGAAAATTCCGACCTTTTGTGGGGTAGGTATGAGAAGGAGACGAACCATCTTCTAACTCGATCTAAGTTCGACAAAAATATTACCATGTACCAAGTATGGACCAAATCGAATACTCCCTTCGAGAGTTATCGTGCGCACCAGCCAGACAGACGGACGGACATCGCTAGATCGACTCCAAACTTTTTGAAACTGATTTGGTCCAAAGAGAAGTAGGTTCTAAAACTGTTATTTCGACTAGGCATATTTTAACCATATCAAATTATATGTACCCTCTCTACCCATATGGCTGAGGGTATAATAAAAAAATTCATGAACAAAATTCAATAAACATGTATTTTTTAAAAAATAGTTTCTCAAGGACGAATAAACGTGGATTTCTTAAAAAAATATTTTTTAAGGACCCACAGCGCAATTAGTCTGGGTTTTTAAAGAATATTTATTCAAGGACCTTGAAAAGAGATTCTTTAAAAAAACACATTTATTGATTCTTGAAAAAAATATATTCTTTAAAAAAATTCAAGACTAGTCGTCCTTGAAAAAATATATATATTTTTTTAAATGCACGTTTATTGATCCTTAACAAAATATATTCTTTAAAAATTCAAATCTGGTCGTCCTACCAAAAAAAAAAAAATATTAATCTACATTTATTGTTGATGTGGTCCTTGATATTCTTGAAAATATTCTTTAATTAATTCCCGATCTCTGAGAGTCCTTGAGAAAATATTCTTTAATTAATTCCCGATCTCTGAGAGTCCTTGAGAAAATATTCTTTCAACAAAATCCACGTTTATTGGTCCTACAAAGAATGCTCTTTAAAGTCCACGTTCTGCTGGTCCTTGCAAAAATTCTCTTTAAAAAATGCAAGTTCTCTAGGACTTGAAAAAAATCTCTTTTAAAAATTTACGTTTTCTTGTTCCTTGCAAAAGTATTCCTTAAAAATCCACGATTTCTTGGTCCTTGAAAAAGTATTTTTAAAAAATTCACGTTTCCGTTGGTCCCTGAAAATATATTCTTTAAAAAATCCACGTTTTCTTGGTCCTTGAAAATATATTCTTTAAAAAATCCACGTTTTGTTGGTCCTTGAAAAAATATTCTTTAAAAAATCCACGTTCTGCTGGTCCTTGAAAAAATATTCTTTAAAAAAATATATATTTACTTGGTCTTTGAAAAAATATTCATTAAAAAATCCATGTTTTTTTGGTCTTCGAAAAAAATATTCTTTAAAAAATCCAGGTCTATTGGTCCTTGAAAAAATATTCTTTAAACAATCCACGTTTATTAATCCTTGAAAATTTTATCTTTAAAACATCAACGTTTATTAATCCTTGAAAAAATATTCTTTAAAAAATCCACGTTTATTAATCCTTGAAAAAATATTCTTTAAAAAATCCACGATCTGCTGGTCCTTGAAAAAATATTCTTTAAAAAAATATATATTTACTTGGTCTTTGAAAAATATTCATTAAAAAATCCATGTTTTTTTGGTCTTCGAAAAAAATATTCTTTAAAAAATTCAGGGCTATTGGTCCTTGAAAAAATATTCTTTAAACAATCCACGTTTATTAATCCTTGAAAATTTTATCTTTAAAACATCAACGTTTATTAATCCTTGAAAAAATATTCTTTAAAAAATCCACGTTTATTAATTCTTGAAGAAATATTTTTTTTTTTTAAATCTACGTTTATTAATCCACGTTTATTCACCAGTCCACAATTGCTGGTCCTTGAAAAAATATTGTGTAAAAAATCCTCGTTTTCTTGGTCCTTGAAAAAAGTCTTCTTTAAAAAATCCACATTGTTTGGTCCTTCAAAAAATGTTCTTTAAAAAATTCTCGTTTTTTGGTCCTAGAAAAAATATTCTTTAAAAAAAATCTATGTTTATTGATCTGCAGTATTTTCTTTGGAAGCAATTATTTTTACTTAACAAAAAGCGAAATCACAGATGTAATAAAATGTGTCTTTCACATCTGTCGGCATCTTTAATATATCATACAATGTTCTTCTCTTATGTTCATATCCTGGCAATGTTAAGAAAAAAAAAAACTAACTACAACAACATATTTCTACGAAATTGTCTAAAACCTATGATTTTCTACTCTTATGTCAGTTATGTGTTTCCAATCAATATTGACAGTAATTGTTTAATGCCTTAATAGCTGGCGTCAGAAACATGATTATCCTTTGCTGATACGAGAAGAAGTGTTATCCCTGTCAGGTTATTTTTTTGCGCCCAAGGCAAAGGAGTAGGAACAAGAACAACACCAATCAAGATGTAAAATGTAGAGCGTGCTTGAGAATGTTGAAAAAAAAAACAATGAAAAAAGAATACCCCTCAATATTACCTTTTTTAATACAGCCTTCAGAGCAACTAATCCTAGGCATTTGATCGACATCTACTCCGGTAACATGTGAGGTAAGGTAACTTTTCGTATCAGTTTCCAGTGGCAAATAGAAAAATATTGAAAAGTAACTGAGAAGATAATCTTGGCATTTTGTAACCAATTGAAATAGTTTTGTTGGTAATAAAGTAATATACGGCGGAAAAAAAGATGGCCAGATATGAAGCTTGTCACGAACATTCTCCCAGGTACTTGTTTTTCGTTTTTATTATTATCCCCAACCACTTGACGATGATGATGGCCTTCTTTACAAATGTTATAATTAACAAAATAAAAATTGGTTTAATGAACATTTTACAGTTTTCGAAAAGCCATCGACAGATGTCTTGCGATATTTCCAAATTATTTCACATTCCCCAAAACAACGAGAAAAAGAGGCTGGTCAACACATTTTTTTTCTGTGGCCAAAGTCGGCGAAAAATTTGCCCAAAATACATTCCAGTTATTTTTTGTTTGGGCATTCCTCATTTATTTCACAAAGGGTGTATCTCACAACAGAGATTAGCATCGCCAGGAATTGACTCAATTCCATATGGGGGGATGGTTCGCGAAGAAAGCTAAGAAATGTTCCCGAATATGTAAACCCAACCCACAAATAACAGATCTTTGGCTACTGATACGAATTGCTCTTTGTAAACAGAAGACAGAAGGTAAGTTCAGTGGGCAATGGAGAACAAGAATCAAAAACAGCTAGTACCAAATGGTACAGAGATGGATGGACACAGGGATGGGCAGCAAAACCCACACCCATGCCTTTCTTTTTCTTTGACAAACAAACACACGGACACACACGCCACACCATGAAGATTCTAGAGTGCAGATACAAATGTGAAAGATGTTAACCGAAAACAGAATTGCCACAAACAAACGACAATAACATCAAGGACTACAGAATATTGCACAGTAGGCCGGTGGGGAGAGGATGCGGAAAGGGAGACAAATAAAACTACAGTACATTCCGGAGGCCTCTCATAAACAGAAGAGGCCATAGAAAACCTTTAGAGCTTCTACAGTCACCAGAAGACCTTGAGATTTTTTATGGTCTCTAGAAGACCTAAAGGGCTCTAGAATACCTTAAGATCTCTAGAAGACCTTAAGATCTCTAGAAGACCTTAAGGTCCCTAGAAGACCTTAAGGTCTCTAGAAGACCTTAAGGGCTCTAGAAGACCTTAAGGGCTCTAGAAGACCTTAAGGGCTCTAGAAGACCTTAAGGGCTCTAGAATACCTTAAGGGCTTTAGAAGACCTTAAGGGCTCTAGAAGACCTTAACGGCTCTAGAAGACCTTAAGGGCTCTAGAAGACCTTAAGGGCTCTAGAAGACCTTAAGGGCTCTAGAAGACCTTAACGGCTCTAGAAGACCTTAAGGGCTCTAGAAGACCTTAAGGGCTCTAGAAGACCTTAAGGGCTCTAGAAGACCTTAAGGGCTCTAGAAGACCTTAAGGGCTCTAGAAGACCTTAAGGGCTCTAGAAGACCTTAAGGGTTCTAGAAGACCTTAAGGGCTCTAGAAGACCTTAAGGGCTCTAGAAGACCTTAAGGGCTCTAGAAGACCTTATGATCTCTAGAAGACCTTTAGGTCTCTAGAAGACCTTATGATCTCTAGAAGACCTTATGATCTCTAGAAGACCTTATGATCTCTAGAAGACCTTTAGGTCTCTAGAAGACCTTGAGGTCTTTTGTCGTCCCTAGAAGACCATAAGCTCTTCTAGGATCTGTAGAAGACATTGAGGTATTCTAGGGTCTCTAGAAGACCCTGAGATCTTCCATGGTCTCTAGAAGACCTTGATGTCTTCAATGATCTATAAAAAAACTGGAGGTCTTCTATGGTCTCTAGCAGATCTTGAGGTCTTTTGTGGTATCTAGAAGACCTTGAGAGTTCGATGGTCTCTAGAAGACCTTTAGGTCTTTTATGGTCTCCAGAGGACCTTGAGATCTTCTATGGATATATTATTTCATGGTCTCTAGAAGACCTTAAGGTCTTCCACGATCTCTAGAAGACCTTGAGGTCTTCTATGGTCTCTAGAAGACCTTGAGGTCTTCTATGGTCTCTAGAAGACCTTGAGGTCTTCTATGGTCTCTAGAAGACCTTGAGGCCTTCTATGGTCTCTAGAAGACCTTGAGGTCTTCTATGGTCTCTAGAAGACCTTGAGGTCTTCTATGGTCTCTAGAAGACCTTGATGTCTTCTATGGTCTCTAGAGGACTTTGAGGTCTTCTATGGCCTCTAGAAGGCCTTGAGGTCTTTTATGGCCTGTAGAAGAATTTGAGGTCTTCGGAAGACCTTGAGGTCTGTTATGGCCTGTCGAGGTCTTCTATAGTCTCTGGAAGACCTTGAGGTCTTCTATGGTCTCTACAAGACCTAGAGGTCTTCTATGGCCTCTAGAAGACCTTGAGATTTTCTATGGTCTCTATAAGGCCTTGAGGCCTTCTATGGTCATTAGAAGACCTTGCGGTCTTCTATGGTCCGTGAGAGACCTTGAGGCCTTCTACGGTCTTTAGAAGACCTCGAGGTCTTCTATGGTTCCTAAAAGACTTTGAGGTGAGGAAAACCTAGTTATTTTCTGAAGTCCCTAGAAGTCCTTGAGTTGACCTATGATCTTTAGAAGACCTTGAGATATTAGAAGACTCTAGAAGACCTTGAGCTCTTTTAGGGTTTAAAGAAGACCTTGAGGTATTCAATCGGCTCTTGAAGACCTTGAGGCTTTCCATGCTCTCTAAACGACCATAAGGTTTTTTTGGTCTCTAGAAGACCTTTAGCTCTTCAGTCTTCCACTGTCTTTCTATGATCCCCCTTTTTATCCTTAAAACACTGTCCCACCTACCGTTATTAATGTCCTCGAATCACACAATCCTTTTGAATTGTTCTTTTGTTTCTGTTGTATTCTGCTCATGGCCAAAGTGAAATTTCGATTACGAAACGCACAACACACACAACAATTGTTAACCAAAAAATGCTACAGCAACAAGAACAAGAACAACAACAACGGCAACAACCAAAAGGAACACAAAAAGCAATTAATAATAATTAATGTTTTATCTCATTTATTGCCTGGTTCCTGTGTTGCTTTTATTGTTGCAGTCGATGGTCGATGGATGCTCCTGTTATTGGATGATTCTTTTGCGACCTGGTTACCCACAACAACAGCATCCAATAGTTTGCTTGTTCTGACAGATAATGGATGTAGGACTTCGAATGCTGGGTAGAAATTATTATTACTGTTGCATTCGGTCAGGCTTCAGCTGATGTTAATGTTCTTTTGTTTTCCGTCTTCTTTTTTTTTTTTGGGAACCACATGTATTTACAAAATGCTCAAATTAAACATTGGCCACAACATCCAGGAATTGATGGCACTTAAAAGAGCGGAGCAAAAAAAAAAAGAAGAAAACATTTACTGGAGTCCAAAGAACAATATCGTATACGAAGTCCATCCGAATTGTTTGGCAATCTATAAAATGAAGACAGAAATGCCTAAAAGTGCTACTGAAGACGCACTGAACAACTGAGGCAAAAAAGACAAATACAAAGGCAGCCAGTACAGCCAACATGTAACAACCGCAAACAGCAACAAGAACTACAACAACAACTAATTGACCAACCAACCGACTATGCAGCAGCAGCCCTGCACGTCCGGCAGCAAGCAATATAAAAGTAATAAAAATACAAGAAATTTTTCATGTTTCTTCAACTGTTTCATAAAAATATCGAACAAGTGAAAAATAAATAAAAAAAATGCTTCTCTGATGTTTATTTTTATTTATTTTAACATTTATGTGGCTGCCTCGTCTGCAGCACGAAGATGTTGTAGTTTCCGTGCAGGAACAGTGGTTTAAAAATTTTAAATTTAACAACAAAGACATAAATGAATTGATTGATTAACGAAGAAGTTCATCACTAATTTTTATATCATTAACCAATAATGAGCACTATTTTCTTGGGTATATCTCCTCAGGATATATTGTTGGGGAAGAATTTATGAATGAAAATCTCAAAAAATTTAAATTGAAAGTAAATATTGGTATTGCTTCCTTCTTGATTTTGTTAAACAATTGTTACTAATAATAATAATAATAATAATAATAATAATAATAATAATAATAATAATAATAATAATAATAATAATAATAATAATAATAATAATAATAATAATAATAACAACAATAATAACAACAATAATAATAATAATAATAATAATAATAATAATAATAATAATAATAATAATAATAATAATAATAATAATAATAATAATAACATAATAATAATAATAATAATAATAATAATAATAATATAATAATATAAATAATAATAACAATAATATACTATATAGTAATAATAAATTCTAATATAATAATAATAATAATAATTAATAATACAAAAATAATAATAATAATAATAATAATAATAACTAATAATAATAATAATAATATAATAATAATAATAATAATAATAATAATAATAACAAAAATAATAATAATAAAAATATAATAATAATATAATAATAATAACTAATAATATAATAATAACAAAAAATAATAATCATAATAATAATAATAATAATAATAAATAATACTAATAATAATAATAATCATAATAATATAATAATAATAATAATAATAATAATAATAATATAATAATAATAATAACAATCATAATAATAACAATAATAATAATAATATTAATAATAGTAATTCTAATAATAATAATAATAATAATAATCATATAATAATAACACAAATAATAATAATAATAATACTAATAATAATAATAATAATAATAATAATAATAATAATAATAATAATAATAATAATAATAATAATAATAACAATAATAATAACAATAATAATAATATTAATAATAGTAATTCTAATAATAATAATAATAATAATAATAATAACAAAAATAATAATAATAATAATAATAATTAATAATAATAATAATAATAATAATAATAATAATAATAATAATAATAATAATAATAATAATAATAATAATAACAAAAATAATAATAATAAGAATAATAATAATAATAATAATAATAATAATAATAATAATAATAATAATAATAATAATAATAATAATAATAATAATAATAATAATAATAATAATAATAACAAAAATAATAATAATAATAATAATAATAATAATAATAATAATAATAATAATAATAATAATAATAACAAAAATAATAATAATAAAAATTATAATAATAATAAGAATAATAATAATAATAATAATAATAATAATAATAATAATAATAATAATAATAATAATAATAATAATAATAACATAATAGGTATTGATTTCTACGGGGTGAGATAAAAAAGCTGTAACAAAGTCAAACGCCATAATTTTTACATTTTGTTTTTAATATTTTTTTGAATGAAAGCAAAAATATCGGAAAAAGCACCAAATTTTAGAATAAGTTCAGATTTGTTCGAATTGGTCACCTTTGGCACGAATAATGGTCTTCAAACGGCCCGAATGCCACACGCTGCCTGAATGTTGCTCTGCGGTATTTTGGCCCATTTCCGGCGAAGCGCTTCCTTGAGGTGATCGACACTTTGGTATTTTTTAGCGGTAACCTTGCTTTCCAAAATACTTCAGACACAAAAGTCAAACGGATTGATATCCAGAGATTTTTGTGGCCATTGTGCGCTGGTGCACACATTTTTAGCTGACCTCTTTGGCAAGTAGACACGATTATTTTATTTGTTTACAAACTGCTGGACAACGAATCTTTTTTCAACGGAGAAAACCAAATTCGGCCCTTCACCACTTTCGGCCAAGCGAAGCAACTCTTTAGCTCTTTTGAGTCTATTTTCTTTCTGTTGCGGTGTAAGTTCTTGCACTTTTTGGAATTTCAACAGCTCATTTTTCAATACTTGCCGAATGGAATATTGCGATATGTTCAGCTCACGAGGAGAAGTGTATAGTGTGTGGTACCTCAAATCAGAAGATTTGGCTTGCGGTGGTTCCTTAAAAAAAAAGAGTTTTTATACCCTCCACGGGAGGGTATGAAGGCAGCTCCAACTATGCACCATTACGACGCGATACGACGAGTTGAATTCTCTTTTAGAGAGTGGTAGCCATCCGCAGAGTTCCAAGTCTATTCCGCAGGTACCAATTCGAAAATCAGCAATATGAGCCTAACTTTCCTCTTGGTTAGGGTTGAGGACTGTTTCATACATCTGCTAAGACTGCAAGTCCACATGGAGTCGAAGCTCTACCCCTGGTTTGGATATAAACCACAAATACTGCGTTGCATCCAAAGAAGGAGGCTATCCGTAATCAGACTTGACAGCCACGGCATCAAATGAACTTACAGCCAGACTTCGTATTCGATATTACTACCAGTTTTTATTCCATACAACGCGGGACCTGTCATCCGTAATGATAGAGGCGCGATCAGGAAATAGGAGCAGTCTAATCACTACGTTTACATGGTCGTAGCTTTCCCCCTTACCAGGAGCAAGGCCTATTTATTTCTTTCAAAGTAACCCCGATAAAGATCTGTGATGATGTGACAGAGACTTGAGATTCCCTGGGATTCCCAACAACCGGCGGTTCCAGAAAAAGCCTCTGGTCAGATGTTGTAACGGTTACGACCAAAATGTGCCTAATCTAAATTAAGTTTTTAGAGTTTAGGGACGAACTCCCGACCATCCTGGCTGTCCAAACGTGGTAAATAATAATATTTATTTTATCAAACTTGGATCGAGTTCGGAGATGGGCAATATCGGTCCACTCATTATGGTACCAAACGCACAAAAGGTCCACATTTGCAAATAAAACAATTTCCTTCATAGAACAAGAAAGAAGCCAGAAGTCATGTTACAGCTCATCTGGAGCCAGAAGTCCTGTTACAGCTCATCTGGAGCCAGAAGACCTGTTACAGCTCATCTGGAGCCAGAAGACCTGTTACAGATAATCTGGAGCCAGAAGACCTGTTACAGCTCATCTGGAGCCAGAAGACCTGTTGCAGCTCATCTGAAGCCAGAAGACCTGTTACAGCTCATCTGGAGCCAGAAGACCTGTTACAGCTCATCTGCCGCCAGAAGACATGTTACAGCTCATCTGGGACCAGAAGACCTGTTACAGCTTATCTGGAGCTGGTAGATCAGTTACAGCAGTTCTATGGACAGTGCTGCTATTGTTGTTTTCAAATGCTAATATTTTTATCAGTGCTACTGCAAAAATTTACGATAACGGCCCATTCTAACAAGTTAAATTTCGAACATCTCAATATCTCTACCAACATAAGATCTGATGTAAAAAAGAGGTCACTGCCTTTGAAACCTCCCTTAAAAGGTGTCAAAATTTTTAAAAACCACAGCGCATCCTAATATGGAAGATGGAATATATCGGACAACTCCTCCTGGTTCCTCCCCCACAACGGGTCAAAATATCCAATAATCATAACTCTATAAAATGCGAAATAGGCATTAGATTCCATTCGATTACTTTTCATGTTCTTTTTAGAAATTTTTAAACAACTTCTCAAACCAAATAATTAAACCACTGTTGATAGCATTCAATAAGGCAATGAAGAAGTTTTTTCTTCGCAACTAAACGCAAAATAAGAAAATAAAAAAGAGTAAAATGAAGGATGAACGATGAAAGAAAAAGAAAAAAAGTAAGTTTTAACACTCTTAGGATGTGTTTAACGTTTATATTGATGTTATTTTTTATGACTTTTTCTACACTCCAAAGTTGACTTAATTGATAATTGGAATTTTAAGTCGATGTTGTTGTTGCTGATGTTTTTGTATTTAAATGCTGTGTGCAATGCACTGACATGGAAGGGGAAGATATGCAGAGTTGAGCCATTCTTTTGTAACATAAAGTACTAAATATTCCAGATCGAAGATTTTTGGAGGTTTTCTGAATATGCCTTTTCTGGGCCAGAAGGACCATTCTGAAGCCAGAATATAAGTTAGAGCTCTTCTGAAGCCAGAAGATCAGTAAGAGCTCCCCGAGGGCTAGAAGACCTGTTATAGTTCATGTGGTGTCAGAAGACCTGTTACAGCTCATCTGGGGCCAGAAAATCTGTAGCAGCTCAGCTTGGGCCAGAAGACCTGTTACAGCTCCTCTGGGGCCAGAAGATCTGTAACAGCTCATCTGGGGCCAGAAGATCTGTAACAGCTCATCTGGGGCCAGAAGATCTGTAACAGCTCATCTGGGGCCAGAAGATCTGTAGCAGCTCATTTGGGGCAGAAGATCTGTTACAGCTCTTCTATGGCAGAAGACCTGCTACAGCTCCTCTGGGGCCAGAGAACCTGTTACAACTCATCTGGTGCCAGAAGACCTGTTGCAGCTCATCTGGGACCAGTAGACCTGTTACAGCTCATCTGGGACCAGAAGACCTGTTACAGCTCTACTGGGGGCCAGAAGACCTGTTACAGCCAATCTGTGGCCAGAAGACCAGTTACAGCTCTACTGGGGGCCAGAAGACCTGTTACAGCTCTACTGGGGGCCAGAAGACCTGTTACAGCTCTTCTATGGCCAGGATACCTGTTACAGCTCTACTATGGCCAGAATACCTGTTACAGCTCTACTATGGCCAGAATACCTGCTACAACTCCTCTGGGACCAGAAGACCTGTTACAGCTCATCTGGGACCAGAAGACCTGTTACAGCTCCTCTAGGGCCAGAAGACTTGTTACAGCTCCTCTAGGGCCAGAAGACCTGCTACAACTCCTCTGGTGCCAGAAGACCTGCTACAGCTCATCTGGGGCCAGAAGACCTGCTACAGTTCCGCCGGGGCGAGAAGACCTGTTACAGCTCTACTAGGGCCAGAAGACCTTTTATAGTTTTACTGGGCCCAGTAGACATATTACAGCTCTTCTATTATCAGTAGACCTGTTACAGATCTTCAGTGGCCAGTAGACGTGTTACAGCTCTTCACAGCTTTTCTGAGGCCAGTAGAACAGTAGAACAGCTGTCCTGAGGCCATTAGTCCTTTTACAGCTCTCCTCAGGTCAGTTAGACCTATTACAGCTTTTCTGAGGTCAGTTAGACCTATTACAGCTCTTCTGAGGTCATTAGACTCTTAAAGCTATTCTGGGGCTAGTAGGCCTGTTACAGCTTTTCTGAGGCCAGTAGACCTGTTACAGGTCTACTGTAGGGTATCCATGGTACGGGTCAGCCTTTAATGGACTTTCCTTCATTTTTTGTTTTTCTTTTTTCCCCTTTTTTAATTTTCTGATGTAAGATCTTCAGAATGGCAGGGATTGGAACAAGACAAGACAACATCATAAAGAAGTAAAAGGAGAGAATCGAACATTTGTTCTTGGTTTTCGAAAGTGTGGAAGCATTACAATTTTGGAGGGTGATAGAAGTTGGGGGGGATTGCGCATACAACCACTCAACAATAACAACAATTATAATAATGTATTGGAAGTAATGATGATTAAAACAAAAATGTTGTTGCTTGAACCAGCATCAGCCAGCAATGGCCGAACATAACTCACAGTTGGTGGTTTTGCAATGAAACAATGTGGCGAAACGACAACCAAAAACACCAACAAAACCCGAGAACCGAAATGATGATTAACAACAAAAAACAAGCGACAACAGCCAAACGAATGAGAGAACAAGGCGTAAAGTGTAAGACAGGTATGATGGAAGCATGGCTGTTTTGAAGAGGCGTTCTAGCATTTCAAATTTTAGCCATTTTTGTACTGTCTTCATCCCGGAGTGAGTTTTTTGCTTATGTGGATGTCGGTGCTGTTGCCGGCTTTCCTTTCCAACTCCATTTAGGTATTGGTCAAATTGCTGGGGAAGTATTAAAAAGCGAAATAATGATGATGAAGCTCCGGCTGCTGGAAGGACGGCGATGACGATGATACTGATGCTGCCGCTGTCTGTAACAGCTAGCTTGTCGAAGAATGCAACAACAACAACTCCAACAAAAGACAGCAGTGGAGATCCCGAAAAGGAAGAAGTATTACCCGAAGCTATCACTGCTTATGAAATAACACCGAACAAAACCCTGACGAACAGAAACAACAACTACAATATCCGTTGTCGTCGTAGTGCAGCAGAACATTTAAGCTGTTTTTATTCATCACTTTTTTCTCTTGTGTTTGATGACTTTGTATTACAACAACAACAACGAAAATGCAACAACAAGAACAACAGCATCACAATCATGTTGTATTAAGTACTCGTAATGATGACGTTTTGACTACAGGGCCAGAAGAAGTTGCCTGGTTTGAGGAATGCATTAATGGTGATGAAGTTACCTGCCTAAAGAGGAGTTGTAAGCATAACCTGCAATCACTCACTTCCCCTAACGCACACATACACAGATACAACAATCAAGTGACGCATAGAGATGCCATATTGACCAACAGATAATAAAGTGGAGCCATTAGAAAGATTAAATTCCAGACCAGTAACAGCTCATCTGGGGCCAGAAGACCAGTAACAGACCTGCTGGGACCAGAAGACCAGTAACAGCTCATCTGGGGCCAGAAGACCAGTAACAGCTCTTCTGGGGCCAGAAGACCAGCTACAGGTATTCTGGGGCCAGAAGACCAGCTACAGGTATTCTGGGGCCAGAAGACCAGCTACAGGTATTCTGGGGCCAGAAGACCAGTAACAGCTCTTCTGG
The DNA here is from genome assembly GCF_030504385.1 of Musca domestica. NCBI lineage: Eukaryota > Metazoa > Arthropoda > Insecta > Diptera > Muscidae > Musca > Musca domestica. Next base: position 2,218,483 of record NW_026712388.1, on the reverse strand, counting down.
AGCCAGAAGACCAGTAACAGCTCTTCTGGAGTCAGAAGACCAGTAACAGCTCTTCTGGAGCCAGAAGACCAGTAACAGCTCTTCTGGAGTCAGAAGACCAGTAACAGCTCTTCTGGAGCCAGAAGACCAGTAACAGCTCTTCTGGCGCCAGAAGACCAGTAACAGCTCTTCTGGGGCCAGAAGACCAGTAACAGCTATTCTGGGGCCAGAAGACCAGTAACAGCTCTTCTAGGGCCAGAAGACCAGTAACAGCTCTTCTGGAGCCAGAAGACCAGTAACAGCTCTTCTGGAGCCAGAAGACCAGTAACAGCTCTTCTGGAGTCAGAAGACCAGTAACAGCTCTTCTGGAGTCAGAAGACCAGTAACAGCTCTTCTGGAGCCAGAAGACCAGTAACAGCTCTTCTGGAGCCAGAAGACCAGTAACAGCTCTTCTGGAGCCAGAAGACCAGTAACAGCTCTTCTGGAGCCAGAAGACCAGTAAAAGCTCTTCTGGGGCCAGAAGACCAGTAACAGCTCTTCTGGGGCCAGAAGACCAGTAACAGCTCTTCTAGGGCCAGAAGACCAGTAACAGCTCTTCTGGAGCCAGAAGACCAGTAACAGCTCTTCTGGAGCCAGAAGACCAGTAACAGCTCTTCTGGGGCCAGAAGATCTAATAAAGCGCTTCTGTTGCCAGAAGACCTATTACAGCTCTTCTGTTGCCAGAAGACCTATTACAGCTCTTCTGGTGCCAGTAGACCTATTACAGCTGTTCTAGGGCCAGAAAACCTATTACAGGTCTTCTGGGACCAGATGACCTATTACAGCTCTCCTGTGGCCAGAAGACCTGTTACAGCTCTCCTGTGGCCAGAACACCTGGTACAGCTCTCCTGTGGCCAGAAGACCTGTTACAGCTCTCCTGTGGCCAGAAGACCTGCTGTAGCTCTTCTGGAGCTTGAAGGCCTGCTGTAGCTCTTCTGGGGCCAGAAGACCTGCTGTAGCTCTTCTGGGGCCAGAAGATCTATTGCAGCTCTTCTAGGGCCAGAAGACCTATTGCAGCTCTTCTGACGCCAGACGACCAGTTACAGCTCCTCTGGAGCCAGAAAACCTATCACAGCTCCTCTGGTGTCAGAAGACCTATCACAGCTCCTCTGGGGCCAGAAGACCTATCACAGCTCCTCTGGGGCCAGAAGACCTATCACAGCTCCTCTGGGGCCAGAAGACCTATTACAGCTCTTCTGGCGCCAAATAAATCGGTTACATCTCTTCTAGGGCCAGAAGACCAGTAACAGCTCTTCTGGGGCCACAAGACTAGTAACAGCTATTCTGTGGTCAAAAGAATTTTGGAAGCCTAAATCCAGATCTTGTCCTTTAAATATGGCACCTCCAACTTCACTTTCCTGTAATTTGCTCTCCTCCCATTCCCCACTCCACTGCGAGAACTTTCTGCATGCACCTTTCGTTCTGGCATTGGTCATACATGTCGCCCGTCCGTGTCGATGGGATGTGATTGCAACAACTGGGTGTTTTGCTGCAAAAAGGGAAATCAAAAGGGAAATGGGGATGAACAACGAACACCCAAGCTTGGCATTGCAGGCGAATAAGCGATTTAAATGGCATTTTGTAGTTGCTAAAGTGTTGGAAACTCATTTAAATACACAACACGCAATTCAATCTCAAACGTGTGTGTTGTATGGTCGCCGCCGCCACTACCGTCGTCCGTCACCATTGCTGGTGCTGTCGTCGTCATTGTATGGCGGAGTTGTATTGTTGTGCCATTGATGTTGTTGCTGATGGTGTTGTTACATGTTACATGAAATGTTCAGGTTGCGTTTTTATTTTCTTCTGTTCGGTTGTTGTTTTATTTTATGTTCCTGGGCATTGAAGTATTATCTTCCTTCCGTTCACCACCACAACTGGTGTCCTCTCTTATCCGTAAACGTTAGAGTAATAGGTGTTGTGAATGCCCGTATTATGGCTGGGTAATTCTGCTGGGCTTACCGAATGGCTAGCTGGCGCGTACTTTATTTAGCTGTCTTGGTCGTCGCCCTCGTCAATGGTCTTGGCAACTTTTAATTTTAATTGCTTTCCACACTCGCTCACACTTGTTGGCCAGAAAAGGAAACGCACAACACGAACATACAGATACGTAAATCGAAATTGCTGTGTGTGAAATTATAAGGTGTAGAGAAAATATTCGCAGTATATTGCGGGACGAGAAGATATTTTGGAGAATTGCGTGGATTCCGCAAAAATGTTTTTTTTTTTTTAAAAAATCTGCATTTTTTGAGATAGTCCTTGAAAAATATTCTTTAAAAAATTTGCATTTCTTTAAAATGGCCCTTGAAAAAACGTTCTTTAAAATATCAGCATTTTTTTGAGATGGCCCTTGAAAAAATATTCTTTAAAAAATCCACGTTTATTGGTCCTTGAAAAATATTCCTTAAAAAATCCATGTCTACAGGTCCTTGAAAAAATATTCCTTAAAAAATTCACGTCTATAGGTCTTTGAAAAAATATTTTTTAAAAAATCCACGTCTATTGGTCCTTAAAAAAATATTCTTTAAGAAATCCACGTTTCAGTTGGTCCTTGAAAAAATATTTTTTAAAAAATCCACGTCTATTGGTCCTTGAAAAAATATTCTTTAAAAAATCCACGTTACAGTTGGTCCTTGAAAAAAAAAATCTTTAAAAAATCCAAGTTACAGTTGGTCCTTGAAAAAATATTCTTTAAAAAAACCACGTTTCAATTGGTCCTTGAAAAAATATTCTTTAAAAAATCCACGTTTATAGGTCCTTGAAAAAAAAATCTTTAAAAAATCCACGTTTCAGTTGGTCCTTGAAAAAATATTCTTTAAAAAAAATCCACGTTTCAGTTGGTCCTTGAAAAGTCTTCTTTAAAAAATCCACGTTTCAGTTGGTCCTTGAAAAAATATTTTTTAAAAAATCCACGTTTCGGTTGGTCGTTGAAAAAATAATCTTTAAAAAATCCGCGTTTCAGTTGGTCCTTGAAAAAATATTGTTTAAAAAGTCCACGTTTCAGTTGATCCTAGAAAAAATATTCTTTAAAAAATCCACGTTTCAGTTGGTTCTTGAAAAAATATTTTTTTTAAAAAATCCACGTTTCAGTTGGTTCTTGAAAAAATATTTTTTTTAAAAAATCCACGTTTCAATTGGTCCTTGAAAAAATATTTTTTTAAAAAATCCACGTTTCAATTGGCCCTTGAAAAAATATTTTTTTAAAAAATCCACGTTTCAATTGGCCCTTGAAAAAATATTTTTTAAAAAATCCACGTTTCAGTTGTTCCTTGAAAAAATATTCTTAAAAAGATCCGCGTTTCAGTTGGTCCTTGAAAAAATATTCTTTAAAAAATCCACATTTCAGTTGGTCCTTGAAAAAATATTCTTTAAAAAGTCCACGTTTCAGTTGGTCCTTAAAAAAACGTTTAAGCCCAGATGGCCCCAGAAAAAACTATTCTCAATCAGGGTCCTTGACCCACTGTAACATAAAATAACCAATTGACCAAAGTAAATCCACCATTCGACGTCGGTGAAGATGTAAAACTTCTCAACTCAAACTCATTACAACATGTATTGAAGTTATTACTACAGTTCCTTGGCAATGTTGTTTTGTTGCCGGTAAATGTATTATTAGCTGTGTAAGTGGCCGCTGTTGGGCCAGCAATGCATTTCGTGGGCTGGCTATTTGATTTGCTGGCAAAAAATGGAAGGGAAAACCCAAAACGACACACAGAGAGAGAAAACCCCAGAAAAAAAATTCGCTACAAATAAAAAAGGAAAAAATATAAATCGATGGCTTTGCTCAATGCACTCAGGCCGTGTGAGTCCCACCGACCGTCAGTTTGTCCGTATGTTCGAACGTGTGGATGGATGGATAATAAACCATTGCAAGTGCATTCAAGCATTTAACCGAACCATCTGTTACTCGCTGTTGCCGCCGTCGCGGCAACCGCCTTCGTCGCTCTCACTTCAATATAACAACCACTATTCTGCCCCTGCACCCACCTCCTTCTCTTTGTGTTCACAACGTTCTGCCTGCATGTTGCATGTCCAGTATAAGTACTGGACGGTTTGTGGTGCTTCTACCAACCATCCAGCCATTCGACATTCTTTGCCGGTTGTGATTGTTTTCTTCTTCTTCTTCTTTTGCTTCGCTGTGAATGAAGAAGAATTGGTCATTTGTGGTATTACATTTTTTTCCTGGGTGACTGGAGTGAGGGTTGGTATGATAAAATCTGGTAAGCGTTTAATTAGTGGTCATCAACCGAAGCAGAAGATTTGTAACATCTGTTCTTGTTGTAAAATCGGGGGTAGCTGTTTTTAATCGCTTTAACTGTATTAAAAATATATTTTATTACAGCAATTAAATTAATTAAATGGGTTTTGATGTTAAATCAGTAGCGGAGACAAATGTCATTTCAATGGATTTTAAAATAAGCCCGGAGTCAGTCAATATGGTCACACTCAAGAGCATATGGTAACATTTTTGGGAAATATAAGACTTTTAAAAGGTTTTCAGTAGGAAGGAGACCTTCAAATACTTCTCAAAAAAAAAAAAGCTGTAACAGGTCTTCTTTGAAAGATTTTGTTAAAAATTAATGTTTGTAAGTTAGCTGTTTCTTGAAAAAATTCACGTTTTTTTTGGTCTATTGGTCCTTTAGAAAATATTCTTTAAATATCCACGTTTGTTGGTCTGTTGGTCCTTGGGAAAATATTCTAGAATATCCAAGTTTACTGGTCGGTTGGTCCTTGGGAAAATATTCTAGAAAATCCACGTTTATTGGTCTGTTAGCCATTGAAGAAAATATTCTTTAAAAATCCAATTTTTTTGTCTGTTTTTTTTTTAATCCACGTTTCAGTTGGTCGTTGCAAAAAATATTTTTTTTAAATCCACGTTTATTAATCCTTGAAAAATATTTTTTAAAAAATCCACGTTTCAGTTGGTAATTGAAAAAATATTTTTTTAAATCCACGTTTATTAATTCTTGAAAAATATTTTTTAAAAAATCCACGTTTCAGTTGGTCGCTGCAAAAAATATTTTTTAAAAAATCCACGTTTCAGTTGGTAATTGAAAAAATATTTTTTTTAAATCCACGTTTATTAATCCTTGAAAAATATTTTTTTTAAATCCACGTTTATTAATCCTTGAAAAATATTTTTTTTAAATCCACGTTTATTAATCCTTGAAAAATATTTTTTTTAAATCCATGTTTATTAATCCTTGAAAAATATTTTTTTTAAATCCACGTTTATTAATCCTTGAAAAAATATTCTTTAAAAAATCCACGTTTCAGTTGGACCTTGAAAAAATATTTTTTAAAAATCCACGCTTATCGGAGGGTTGGTCCTTGAAAAATATATTCTTTAAAAATTTACGTTTATTGGAGGGCAGGTCCTTGGGAAAATATTCTAGAAAATCCACGTTTATTGGTCTGTTGGCTCTTGAAGAAAATATTCTTTAAAAATCCAAGTTTTTTTTTGTCTGTTGGTCTTGAAAATATATTCTTAAAGAATCCATTTTTTGGTCTGTTGATCCATGAAAAAATATTCTCCTTCAAAAGAAATCAAATTCCAATTAAAAAAAGTGAAAAAATATTCTTAAAATTTCCACGTCCTTTGGTCTGTTGCTCCCTGAAACAATATTCTCCAAAAATCCACGATTTTTGGTCTGTTGGTCTTTGAAAAAATATTCTCCTTAAAAAAGTATTCAAATCCAAATTTAAAAATTGAAGTTTTTTGGTCAGTTGGTCCTTTAGAAAATTTTCTCTAAAAAATTACTGGTTTGGTAGTCCTTGGAAAAATAATCTTAAAAATCACTCGTGTTTCCGGTTTTATTCTTATTTTATTTATTTTTATTTATTTATTTTTTATTCTTATTTTAGGTAGATTTGAATTTAGTCGCATAGTGTAATTATTTTGCATTTTATGGGAGACCTATAGATAGAATATAAAAGTCCTACCATAAGCCTCCTATGGATGAAGGACTTCTTAAAGACATTTCATAAAAAATCTTCCATAAGTATAAGACGTTCTTTAGGGCTCCCATGGACAGAACACTTCGCGTAAGTCATTTCTATATGATCTTCACAGAAGGAAGACTTGCTGCAGATTTTCAATTTACAGAGAATCACCCACAGTTTGTCAGTTGATAGACGAGCCCTTTACAGATCTTCTGTAAATACAGGATGAGAAAAAAAAAACACAACAAAGTCAAACGCCATAATTTTTACATTTTTTTTTAATTTTATTGAATGAAAAATAAAAAATGTCGAAAATAGCATCAAATTTTCGAATAAGTTTAGATTTGTTCGAATTGGTCACCTTTGGCACGAATTATGCTCTTCAATCGGCCAATGAAACTGTCACACGCTGCCCGAATGTTGCTCTGCGGTATTTTGGTCCATTTCTGCGAAGCGCTTGCTTGAGGTGACACTTTGGTATTTTGCGTTTACATATTATAGTTCGGAATGTTATTGCAAAAATGTTATGTACATGTTTAAAGCTCAAATTATTTTTGAAAAATACGCTTAAGAAATCAACGTTCATTGGTCAGTAGGTCTATGAAAAACATTTTTAAAATATCCACATTTAATTGCACAAATGTTCCATGAAATATTCTTATAATCTCTATAGCTCACAAGAAGCTTCCATCGATGGGACATTGGTCTTTGAAAAATATTCTCAAAATATCTTCGTTTGTTGTTCAGTTAACCGTTTAAAATAATATTTAAAAATTCACGATTGCCCTGGAAAAATATCCATAAAAAAAACTTGAAAAAAATCTACCTTGTTGGTCAGTTGGTCCTTAAAAAATATGCCATTATGAACAGATGTTCTTACATATCCCAGTTTTTAAACAATCGACGTTTACTGGGTAGCGGGTGTTTATTTACATTTCAGGTACATTGTTCATATGGTCCTTAAACATGTATCCCTAAAAAATCCTCTTGTATTAATCAAAAAGTCCTTGAAAAACATCCCTATTAAAAATTGTGTCCCTTCTTGGGGGGAGGTACCAGACCGATATCTATAATCTTCGTACCAGATCTAGTATCAGTAAAATTTTTTGTTAGTCAAAATTAAAGCCGCTCTGTGGCGGAGGTACCAAGAATAAGCCAATAATATCTAAATATGCACATCAGATATTGTATTTGTAGAAATATTAGAATGTGTGAAGTTTATATCACATTTAATGAGCGTTTTGGTTATACACAAATTTATCCTTACCAGAAGGAATGGATAGATATATCGCCCATCTTTACACCAGGTCTTGTGTAAATACAAATATTGATATTTGTGAAAGTTGAAAATAATGATCTACTTATTGCGCATTATGTGGGAGATATAAATATTCAACATTTTAACCCGTTGTGGGGGAGGTACCAGTGGTGGAGGGCCCTTATCTGTCATCTTCTCCAAAGATCTTGTGTTGATTGAAATATTGGGATGTGCCGAGTTTGAAAGGAATCGGAGGCTCATTTTTCAATATTTTGACCCTTTGTGAGGTACGTACCAGAAGAAATGGTCCGATTTCTCCCATCTCTATAACATATCATGTGTTGATAGAAATATTGAGCTGTGTCGAATCTGAATGGAGTCGAATGTTAATTTCGCGTTTTAAAAGCTTCGTGTATATTCAAAATTTTGACCCTTTCTGGGGGAGGTACCCGAATGGGTTCGCAGATTTGTCTCATCTTCACAGCAGATCTTGTGTAAATAAAAATAATGGGATGTGTGAATTATGAAGAGAATCGGATGCTTATTTTGAATTTTATAATCGTCTGGGTTATTCAAAAATTTGACTCTTTGTGGGGGGAGGTACCAGAAGGAATGGTCCGATCTCTACCATATTTATAAAAGATCGTGGGTTGATAGAAATATTGAGCTGTGCCAAATCTGAGGGGGATCGGATGTCTATTTCGCGTTTTAACAGCTTCATGGCTATTCAAAATGTTGAACCTTTGTTGGGAGATGAGTGGACCGATATATTCCATCTTCACGCCAGAACTTGGGTAAAAAAAATATTTTAATGTATGTAATTAGAACACAATCGGACTCTTACATCACATTTTATAAGAGTTATAATTATTCAAAATGTTGACCCTTTCAGGAATGGAAATTCTGAATAGTCTTTCGGAGCTTTTATGAGGATTTCTTTAAGGACGTTTTCTTAAGGTTTTTCAGATCCATAATCTGGAATTTTTCACAGGATATTCCATAAAGTTGTTTCAAAGCTACAATCGTGTTTTTATTAAGAATATTTTGGAGTCGACATCGGAGTTAAATAGTGGACTGTCAAATGATACTTCATGAAGGTTTTTAAAAGCTTAAATCGTGGACTTCAGTAGACCGATATAGCCCATCTCCGAACTCGATCTAAGTTTGATAAAATATTATTACGATGTATAAAGATTGGAAAAGAGTGGATACTCCCTTCGAGAGTTATCGTGCGCTCCAGCCAGCCAGATAGACGGACGGACATTGCTAGATCGGCTCCAAATGTCCTGAAACGGATTTGGTACAAAGAGACCTAGGGTTCAATACCGTTATTTTGATGAGACACGTTTTTGCCGTATCAAATGATGTCTACCCTCTGTAGCCATATGGGTGATGGTATAAAAATGCACATTTACTGTTCAATTGGTCCTTAAAACATATGCCTCAGATTTTAAGCTTTTGGGTTCTTTCTTAGAGCTTGACAATTTATGAATTGTTAATCGCCAAGTTTTATGAACCTGTACATTAATGTCCTCGCAGAAACTTTTCTTGATCTCTGGAAAATTCTTTAGAAATCCACATTCCGGAGCACTTGTTGATCTCCGGGGATATTTATTAAAAAGTGTCAGCCGAGTTTGCCGACAGATGTATAAACCCAACCTATGTTTGTCTATGAGCCTTTTGAATCCAAAGGAATGGATGGCGATACATCCCATATTTACTGTGGATTTTGTGTTAATAGAAATATTTGGAGGTGCTGTGTTTGAAGGGGATCGGATGTCATTTAATGAGCTCAAATTCGTAACCCTTTTGTGCGGGAGTTACCAAAGGGAGTAGTCCGATACATTATATCTTCACACAAGATCTTTCGTTATTAAAAATATTAAAATGTGTGTTTCAGGGTTGTTCGAAATTGTTGTGGTGGAGGCACAAGAAGGAAAGGTCTACTCTACTCGTTCTTCATACCAGATCTTGTGTTGATAGAAATATTAAGATATGCGAAATTTGAAGACAATCTTTCACATTTCGTTAAGGTTATATTTATTGAAAATGTTGACCATTTGTGAGGGATCGTTAAAAATCCACGTTAGGTGTCTTCTAATAGACTCTGAAAAAATGGACTACAAACCTATATTTATGAGCTTTTGTTGAGGTCCGAAAAATTCTTTAAAATCCGACGTTTAAAAGTTCTTGCTGACATCTATAAAATTATAAAAAATCCAGGAGTTAAAAAATTAATTAGTGGGGGTCTTAAAAAATTAATTAGAAAATCCAAAATTTAGGAGCTTTTGATGCCTCAGAGGTACCCAATCTAAATCCACCTTTAGAACTGTGAATTTTGAAACTTAAAACATTTTTTAACTGCGAATAATTCATTTCAAATCCGTGTTTTGAAACAATTGAAACAATAAAAATTATAAAAATACACGTTTACATCTTCTTGTTGGACTCCGAAAGCAAACATGCTTAGAACCTCGTCAAGGGCTCTCAAAAATTCACTTAAAATCCACGCTTGGAAACTCCTAGGCAACTCCGAAGCACTCGTTAAAAATCCACTTTTAGTCCATTTTTGGGGTCTGGGAAGATTCATTAAAATTCAAGTTTAGAGGCTTTAACTTTGTCCCGAAATAATAATTAAATATCCTCCATTAGAGGTTTCAGGTGTGATCTGAAAAAAATATAAAAAAACCTTCGTTTAGGACCTCTTGTTGAGCTCCGAAAAAATTGTCCAAGTACATAAAGTCTTGTTGAGGTCTGGAAAATTATAGAAAGTAGCCCTTGTTGAACTCAGAAAAAAATGTACTAAAAATCCAAATTTGGGAAGTCGTAGTCAACTCTGAAAAAAATCACAAAACATCCAAATTTCTGAAATATTGTTGCGCTCCAAATAATGGTTTAAAAATTACAATTTTGGAGATCTTGTTGACATTGGAAAAATTTTATTAAAAATTTAAATTTATGAAGATCTCTAGCACTTTCCATTTTAACCCTATAATTCCCATACCACCCTCCATTCTTTTCCCTTTGGCCATGCAAAGATTACAATGTAAGTATTATTGCTGTGAAATGCAATCAAATTTAAAGGTAAGACTGCCACCTTTTGTTTTCGTCTTCGACTAATATGTATGAAGACTAGCAAAAGCCTGTCAGATGGATCCATGTGAAGGTTGGGACGGATGGAAGGACGGAGGTCGGTCGGAACAAAACGACCACCTTGCAGAAACAATATATCTGAAAACAAACGCATTTCATTTTAATAGGCTACGCCTTCTATTAAAATATGACCGGTTACCCTCTTTGAACATCATACAAGAGCTCATACAAGGCTCATATGCATGTTTAGGAGTGAGGCTATGTGTGTGCGTGTGTATGCGCGTGTATGTTCGAGTTCATGCGAATGTTGAAATGATTTACATTTGTAAAAAGTTGATTGTACTTTTCTTCGGCATGTTGTTGCGAGTCACAAATTAATGTTTTATTATATCCGCAGCAACAATTTCCATATGGCAGGCTGGCTGAATGGCATGCCAGGCTGGCTGACTGGCTTCCCAAATGACTTTTGACTACTCTCGCACGCATGTGTAAACGCCCACCATTATCCAGCCCCTACTGGTCATTCAGCCTGCCTGTCTGCCTGCAATCCAGCCTAATAGCAGGCTATTCATTTCGTTCAGTTCAATGATTTCGAAGAATGATAGCAAAAGGTGTTGTCATTAGTTTTGTTTTCTAGCCATTGGCTATTCATTTGTCCCCGTTTTTCCCCCTCCCCTCGAAGAAAAAGAGTTTTGTCAAAAAATTGTTAATTGCTGTTTTAATTGCATCTGGAGGGGGGTTACTGCTGCAAAAATGCGTGGCCCAAAGGGGCGTTGCCACACAAAATTATTATCAACGTTTCCTTTTTTCTGTGGTCTGTCGCACTTATCATTTGTGATTGCCAAATACATTTAATTAATGTCAATTTTTCATTTAAATGGGTTCTTTTTTCTCAGCTCTGCTCTAAAAAAATATTGAAATTTAAATGGAAAAAATCCTCCTCCCTCCCTTTAGTACCCTCAAAGAGTAACAGCAGACATCGTGCTAATTGCAGTATCTCTCGCTCTCTGGTTATGGACACGGAGGGGGGGGGGGGGGGGGGGTTTCAGTTTACAAAATGTGATAAGAATTTGTAGGAGGTACCTTGGTAATTACAGCAGTCGTTTGTTCTTTGGTCGGACGAGCGATGGCATGGTCGTTCGTTCGTTCGATCAGTCGGTCGGTCATTGCCCTAATATCAGGGACAAGTGAATGGTGTCAGCAATATGGTAATGATGTTAAATTGTTATGTCGGATGTATGAGTGCACGCTGGGGTTTGCTTCTATTAGGGACAATTCTACAAATAGGGAGTAGTTTGTGGTTGGACACAAACACACACATTCTCATTTAATGTAAGTACATGGTTGGTTGGATGGATGGATGTATGGATGGATGATGCTATGGCAGATGTCATTTAGTCTTAATGAACCACAAAAAAGAAAGAAAAAAAAGACAAGAACTGTCAAGAGTGTTGTTATCGAAGAGATCCAAGGATAACAAACATAGGGGGGAAGTGAGAATTCACACCTTTTTCAGATACAACTCAAACACATAATTTTTGTTGACAAACACTTAAATTTTTAGTACATTTTTCAGAGCACAGCACGAGTTCCTAAACGTGGATTTGTAATTATTGTACAAAGATGGGGCTCTTTAGCCGTTTTTTACTGATTTTTTCCAGGACTCAACAAGAGTACCTAGACATGTATTTTAAATAAATTGCTCGGATTGGATTTTTATGAATTTTTTTAAAGCCCTAGAAGAGCTTCTAAACTTTGGAAGCACTTCAGGGAGTAGAAACAACGGTGCCGAGTCATAATACCATTAACAATTATATAAATGAAATCGATCATAAACCCCGGAAGTAGCGGGCATAAGCCCTTGAAAGTAGCGGATATAATGCACATAACAATGGTGATTATGTCTAAAGCTATTACAGACATAGGTATTTGTAAAGTAGTTCTTTCGTGGAGAAAATACCCGGTTATTTGACCCGTAAGTTTGAACACAAAATCCGGATTTTACTCGGTTTTACAAAACTGATATGTACAAAATGGGTATAATTTAGATAGGATTGGGATATGAAAGAAGTTTTCGAAATGTGTACTAATGCGCACGAAAAGTACTAAATGGTACTTAATTTGGTACAATATCAGTTTAGGTGAACCGATAGAACTGGAATTCTGAAATTTAGAAATAAGATTACTATTGCATTCCAGGAAATGTAGGTAGTCTTGGGATTGCGTACTTATGTGTACTAAAAGTTACTAAATTTGGTAAAATTTATATTTTGGGAGAATAAATAGAGTTCAAGTCCTGAAAATTGGAAATAAGATTTCTATGGAGCTGTTATGACATGATTTGTAATAAAGGTACTAAATTTGGTAAAATTTAGATTTGAGTGAACGAATAGAACTAATATTCTGAAAATTGGCCTTGGCTGAAAGGAATGGATATAAAATTCTGAAATTTGTTATTTAGATTACTGATGGTATCTGTGTTTCATATTTAACGGTGGTTTTGGAAATGAGTACCATAATTTAACGAAAAGTACTAAATGGTACTACATTTCGTATCGGGTGAAGGGAGAAAGAAAGAAGAAACATTTTGAAATTTGATGGTACTTGTGTTTGAGATTTAGCGGTGGTGTGGAAATTCGTACTAAATTTGGTGTTAGGTAAAGATATGGGGCTTTGGATTGTGTACTACTATTGTATCAAATGTACTTAATTGTATTAATTTTTTATTGGGCGAAGAAACAGAACTGAAATCCTGAAATTGGATATTTAAATAACTGATGGTATTTGTATTAGAGATTTGACGGTTGTTTGGAAATGCGTTCTGTATTTGCATGAAAAGTACTAAAAGTACTTGTACTGGGTGAGTATGGATGGAGCTGAAACCGTGAATTTTTTTATTCCGATAACTTTCGGTGTTTAGTATTGAGATATGAAACAGTATTGTAAATGTGTACTAAGTTTACACAAAAAGTACTTAATATAAGTGTGCAAAGAACAAAATAATTCCGGAAAATGCAGCAGATTATAAAAGTAAAGCTAAAAAGGAAAACACGCTTATTAGCTTACATAGCAAAGGATAAGTTTTCCTCTTCGACATTGTATACAATTTTTGGATTCCGATGCCTTGGAATCCTTGCGTTTCAGACATGTAATATTGCAGATAAAAATACGGTACATTATTTTAGTTTAATTTAACACTTAAACCAGTCAAAAAAAGGGTATTTTTGGTCCTTTTTTTAAATCTGGTAAAAAAAAAACTCCCTTTAACCTGGATCCTACCAAGTCGAAATAAACTATAAAACTATTTGCCATAATATTCTTCTTTAAGTCCTAAAAGACGTCAAAAGCCTAAGTTATACCTATACGCCATGTATTCATATATATTGAAGGCACGTTTTAGGGTTAAAGCCGTACTTTATGTGAGTTGATGGAAAAATCTCCAACAAAGCTTCATTTTAGAGGGATGACGTCAGAAATAAAAATAGCCTTCGCCAAATTTTACCATAAGTTACTGAAGAAAATACAACTCCATTTTCATATATCAATATGAAAAAATATTTGCATGAATGTTTTCAAAAAAACTCGAGAATATTCCCAAATTTTAAGCGGAAGGAGTCATAAGAAAAAAATATTCTACAAAACATTTCACTATAAATCTCAGAATAAACCATATTAAATTAAATAAACCATATTAAAAAAACGTGCCTAATCGAAATAGCGGTTTTAGACCATAGACTTTGAACCAAACCTGTTCTAGCGATGTCTGGCTGGCTGGCGCGCACTATAACTCCCTAAAGGAGTATCCGATTTTTTCCAAACTTGTACGTCGTAATATTATTAACTAACTTAGATCGAGTTCAGAGCTGGGCAATATCGGTCCTTTCCTTCTGGTACCTCCCCACAAAAGGTCGAAATTTTCAAAAAATATATTGTCTGCACAGAAAGAGATTTTGCTTCAACTTTGCAAATCCTAATATTTCCATGTGCGAAAATCGACACTATCAGTCCACTCTATCAAGTATTCCCCCCCCCCCTCCAAAGGGTCAAAATTTTGAATAATTATAACTCTTACAAAATTATAACTCTTTATTGACCCAAGGTTTGGTGTGAAATTGGTATATCGGTCCACTCTTTCTGGTACCTCCACAACAAAGGGTCAACATTTTGAATATTCATGAAGCTCATAAAGCGCAAAATTAACATTCGAATTCATTCTGACTTGGTACATATCAATATTACCATCAACTCAAGATCTGCCTTCTGGTAACTCCCCACAAAGGTTCAAAGTTTTGAATAACAAAAACGATTATGAAATCCAAAATAAGCATCCGATTGTCTTCATACCTCACACATCCCATTATATCCACTAACACAATACCTGCTGTGAAGATGGGATATATCGGTCCACTGCATCAACACAAGATAAGTAATATATATGGTAGAAATGGGACAATTTCTTTTGGTACCTCCCCCACGTAGGGTTCAAGATTTTGAAAAACCAAACGCTCAAAGCGAGCTAAGCATTCAACTCTCTTCAGATTTCACACATACCAACATTTTTCGAACACAAGAACTGTTGTGAAGATGAATCTCCGAACCCCTTCTGATACCTCCCCCATAAATGGTCGCATTTTTATTTCTTTTATTTGCCATAACTTGCGAAGCAAATCAGTGATTCTTTACAACTAGCCATATCTAAATATTTCTCTCTGCCAAAAACCTAAGATGTATATGGAATTTTGGCATAAAATTGGATATGAGTGTTCGATTTTCTTGTAATTTTGCCCATACCAATATTTTAATCTGTATTAAATGAAGTACGAAAATAGAATACTTCGGCCGATTATATCTGGTAACTCACTCACAATTTAACATTTTCCAAAAATTATCACATAAAGCTGACCATGATTTAAATTGTGTTTAGTTACTCACTTGTTATCACCACATCATTGATCCGTATTCTCTTACCTGCAAAGAAAACATAAAGAAAATTTTAATTATTAATTATTTAAATTATAAATCCCTAAATATTTATCTTTAAAACATTTAAAAATTAAACATCCCCATCATAAGGTACTTGATCTATAAAACAGTTTTCACATTGTCCTTGCTGCTGCATTCGCAACGATTAACCCAGTTTAAGAAGAGATTATTCCCTCACAAATTTCGTACCCTACCCTCCACCTCTTCCTCACTCGCCAAATTTAACAACAGCAATTCAAGCATTTATTCTCATTGTTTGACAAGTTTATTGTTTTATGGATTACTCGTTATACACATTCTTTTTTTTCATATTGACCTAGAAAAGAAAATCCTGGCAAAAAAGCAGACAATAGTGGCAATAAACATTGATATTTATATTTTTTAACAAAAGGGGACATTAACAGGGTTTTTATTTTTGCTCTTTTTTTGTTTTGTTTCATATTCTGTCATGTAATAAATAAAATCGCAAAAGAGGGCACAATGCAAATAACAGCAACACTTTTGGAAATGCATGTCAGCCAAAATCAATGGCGGAAAATGGTGGCAGGGTAAATAACAAGCGACACCAGACAATTGTGTAGAGGGGCAAACTATGGCGGCACTTAATTCTAGCAGGGAAGGGTAAGAGAATGTATGAATTGCATATTCCAAAAGACAGAGGTAAATGAGATAGAAGATCGGTTGAATCTTTTGTAGATGGGAAGATTCTGTCGCAGATGATCGGTAGAAACTCGTGAGTCGTGATATAACTGACTGAGTGAGAACCAACGCCCAGGTGAAACGACTTCAGCTATAATCTTGAAATTTTGCACGACGCCCAGTCCTGGTACGTAGGAGTAAGATAAGGCTGGGTTTTTGAAAATTCGTACTAAAAGGGTACAAAAATGGTACTAACATGTTCTACAAATTGAATACTTTGCATTCGACATAAACAATGAGGTAGAATTCTGAAATTTGGAATGAAAGTCATTGATGGAGTGCAGGATGGATGTGCCAAAGGGTGTTTGGAAATTTGAACTTTAAGGTTACGAAAAGTGCTAAAATTGTAGTAAACTTCTAAAATGCTACCATTTGGTATTATGTGAACGGAAAGAGCTAAAAACTTAAAATTTGGTATGAGAATCAAGGATGGAAAGATAGTTTGATATATGAAGGTGGTTTCGGAAATATGTACTACGTGTGCGAACTGTACCAAATCATTTAGGGTCAACATATGAAGTTGGAACTTTGAAATTTTGTATTGGGTTCCCTGTAGGCTGCAGGTTTGTGATAAAGAGGTAGTTTTTGAATTATGTACTATAATTGTTCGAAAAATACTAAAAAGTACTACACTTGGTACAATTTGGTATTGGGCGAACATATATTGTTTGTAATCGGAAATTTGGTTTCGAAAGCCTCCAGAAAAAGTAACATATGAATGGATAGAGCTAAAAACTTGAAATTTAGTATGAAAAGATCGTTTGATATACGAAGGTGGCTTGGGAAATGTGTACTACGTGTGCGAACTGTACTAAATGGTACTAAATTTGAAAAAAGTCTAGTTAAGGGTCAACGGATGTAGTTAGAATTTTGAAATTTTGTATTGGTGTACCCGTTGGTGGTAAGTTTGTTATAATTATGTGGTTCTGGAAATGTGTACCACAAGTGAAGGAAAAGTACTAAATAGTACTATATTTGGTACAATTTGGTATTGTGTGAAGAGATAGTGCTTGAAACCTGAAATTTGGTGTAAGCGGACGCTGTTCATGTGTACCCAAGATATATGGAGGTGGTTTCGGAAATGTGTACTATAATTGTACGAATTTAGCACCAATCAGTGCTTAATGGTACTAAATTTGGTATTGAGAGAAGGGATAGAGATAAAGTTCTGAAAGTGTATATTTAGATTACTGGTGGTAAATGTGTTTGAGATTTGGCGGTGGTTTGGAAATGCGTCCTATATATGAACGAAAAGTATTAAATGGTACGAAACTTTGGTATTGGGTTAAAATGTAGGCCTGGAATCCTCAAATTTGATCTCTGTTTGTATCTAGCATCAAAATATGGAGGTGGTTTCGTGGAATTTGAAGAGAGTTAGATGCTTATTTAGCTTTATTTGAGCGTTTTGTTTTCAAAATCTTGAACCCTATGTGGAGAGGTACCAGAAGAAATGGTCCGATCTCTACCATCTTTATAACATATCTTCTGCTGAGAGAAATATTGAGATGTACCAAGTCCGAATGGAAAAGGACGTTAATTTCGCGTTTCATGAATTTCGTGGATATTCAAAATGTTGACCCTTTGTGCGGGACGTACCACAAGGAGTGGACGGATATATTCCATCTTCCCAGCAGGTTGAATGTTAGTAAAAATAATGGAATGTGTGAAATATTAAGAGAACCAGAGGCTTATATCGGATTTTATGATCGTTTTGGTTATTCAAAACTTTGACCCTTTGTGGGGGAGGCACCAGAAGGAATTGTCCGATCTCTATCTTTGTAACAGACCTTTTGTTGATATGAATGAAATCGGATGTTAATTTCACCATTTATGAGCTTAATGGATATTCGCACCTTTGATCCTTTGTGGGGGAGGTACCAAAAGGAATGGACTGATATATTCCGTCTTGACCTTGAGTTTAAAAATATATTGGGACGTGTGAAATTTTAAGACAATCGGATTCTTACATCACATTGTATAAGAGTTATAATTATTCAAAATGACCGTTTGTGTGGAAGCACTTGAAATGGATAATATTGGTCCACTCCATATAATCCATTTTTGTACCTGACCGAGAACGGAAGCAAATATTAGGATTTGCAAAGCTGGTGCAAAATCGAATTATTACTCTTTCTGTGCAGAATTTTTTTTTTATTTTTTTTTTTTAATTTTCGACCTTTTGTGGGGAAAAAGCCAGAAGCAGTGGACCGATGTATTTCATCTTAACACCAGACCATGGGGTAATAAAATTATTGAGATGTGTGAAATTCGAAGACAATCGGACTCTTACATCACATTTTTTGAGAGTTGTAATTATTCAAAATGTTGACCCATTGTGGGGGAGGTACTTGATGGAGTGGACCGATATTGTCCATTTTCACACCTGACCTAGCACTGACGTAAATATAAAGATTTGCAAAGTTGGAGCAAACTCGGATTATCGTTTCTCTTTCTGTGCAAAAAATATATTTTCTTAAAATTTCGACCTTTTGTGGGGAGTTACCAGAAGAAGTTGATCGATGCACCATCTTTACACCATACCTTGGGCTAATAAAAATATTTGGATGTGTGAAATTTGAAGACAATCGAGCTCTTATGTCACAATTTATAAGAACTAAAATTAATAAAAATGTGGACCATTTTTTTGGGGGAGGTACTTGATAGAGTGGCCGATATTGTCCATTTTCGCACCTGACGTAACACTGATGAAACTCTCTTTTTGTGCAGTAATATTTGTTTTAAAATTTCTACCTTTTGTGGGGGAGGTACCAGAGGGAGTGGGCCGATATTGCCCATCTTCAAGCTCAATCTAAGTTTGATAATAATATTACGATGTACTAAGTTTGGATCAAATCGGATACTCCCTTCGAGAGTTATCGTGCGCACCAGCTAGACAGACGGACGGGCATAGCTAGATCGACTTAAAATGTCCTGTAAAGGATTTGGTGGTCCAAAGAGACCAAAGGTCTAAAACCGTTTAATCTATGAGGCACATTTTACCCGTATCAAATTATTTATACCATCTGTAGCCATACAGGGTGAGATGAAAAAAGTGAAACCAACTTAAGACTGCTGTCATTTCTAAGCCACTCCTCCGACAGCTATTAAAATTATTCCAGTGACAGCTCATGATATGTTCTACAAAACCACAAGTGGCTATTGTTAGAGCATTCCAGCATTTAAATGTGAATAAATCTTTTGTGTCTCGTGCCATCGCTCGTTACCGCGATACTGGTAGCGTAGGAAGTGGACGGAAGAAAACAGCAATATCAGCAGAAATAGTTCGAAAAGTAAAGAAGCGTCTTGATGGAAACCCGGGTTGCAGTGACCGAAAAATGGCTCGTGAGCTGAACATATCGCAATATTCCATTTGGAAAATATTGAAAAATGAGCTCGGGGTAAAGCCATTGAAATTCCAAAAAGTACAAGAACTTACAAGGCAGCAGAAAGAAAATAGACTCAAAAGAGCTAAAGAGTTGCTTGGCTTGCCCGAAAGTTGTGAACTCCCGAATTTGGTTTTCTCCGTTGAAAAAACATTCGTTGTCCAGCAGTTGGTAAACCAACAAAATGATCATGTTTAGTTGCCAAAGAGGTCAGCTAAAAATGGGCTCCTTCGGTTGGCCATCAGAACTCAAGCCGCTGCCATGGTGATGGTGTGAGTCGCCATAACAGCCAATGGTCGCTCTCCGCTCGTATTAATCGATCGTGGCATCATCCGAATATTAATAGGGTGTATTAAAGCCTTGGGCCCGTAAATATTTTGGCCGCAGACCTTGGACATTCCAACAGGACTAAGCACCATCGCATTCAGCACGCGCCACCCAAGAATGGTTACACAATGAGGTTCCTCGCTTTACTTCCATCGCACAATGGCCACCAAAATCTCCGGATACCAATCCGTTGGACTGTTGTGTCTGGAGTATTTTGGAAAACAAGGTTGGCACTAAAAATACCAAAGTGTCGATCACCTCAAGCAAGCGCTTCGCCGGGAATGGGCCAAAATACCGTAGAGCAACATTCGATGAAGCATATCTTTGTATTTGCCACCATCCTTCTAAAAGTATAATTTGTTGGAAAATTGTCCACAAACTCACACAAAATACGGCCTAAACTGTGTTTTAATACCCAAAGCCATATGGCTACAGGGGGTATATAACATTTGATACGGTCAAACTAATCAAAAAACGGTTTTAGACCCTAGGTCTCTTTGGAACAAATCCGTTTCATGACATTTGGAATCGATCTAGCGATGTCCGTCCGCCCGTCCGTCTGTCTGACTGGTGCGCACAGGACTAAGCACCATCGCATTCAGCACGCGCCACCCAAGAATGGTTACACAATGAGGTTCCTCGCTTTACTTCCATCGCACAATGGCCCCAAAAATCTCCGGATACCAATCCGTTGGACTGTTGTGTCTGGAGTATTTTGGAAAACAAGGTTGGCACTAAAAATACCAAAGTGTCGATCACCTCAAGCAAGCGCTTCGCCGGGAATGGGCCAAAATACCGTAGAGCAACATTCGGCAGCGTGTGGCCGATTGAAGGCCATAATTCATGCCAAATGTGACCAATTCGAACAAATCTAAACCTATTCTAAAATATGATGATATTTCCGACATTTTTTGCTTTCAATCAATAAAATTTTAAATAAAATGTAAAAATTATGGCGTTTGACTTTGTTGCAGTTTTTTTTTTTGTCCCACCCTGGCTGAGGGTATAAAAATGAATATACATTTTTTACATACATTTATTCACAGCTACTGTTTAACTATAAAGGACTCTAGACCTAAAGAAGTCTTGTGAACGATCCTTTATCTGTAGAATCTGGAGGTAGACTGTGGTAGTCTGAAGAATTGGAATGTGGCAAAAAATAAACATAAGTGATTAAGAGAGCGACTTTTAATTGAAATATATTCACCTAATATCGACATTGGTGGCTATTAAAAAAAAAGGTCATTGCACTTTTGTTGCTTTACTTCTTTCGTCCCCAGATGGGAAGGAGTCTGTAGTAAACGACCATAGAAACAAAAATAACAATTCCCCATTGCTAGTATATATTGGCAACTAGTACCATTGACATGGTAAAATAGGAAAAGCCAAAAATGGAAGGGCAAACCCCGAGAGACAAGGGGAAAAATGTTAATGATGAAAGAAACCAAAAATTGAATTTATGCAAAGTTTGCAAGTTTATACATCTACTTAAAGGATTCTTCGCCATACCCCCCAACCACCACCAGTCAAACACTCAATTTCTTGTTGGCAAACTAGGCAGACGAAAGTTGTCAGTGTTACTTGTGGCTGGTAGTCACTTGTATAGTTTCCTCCTCTCCCTCTCAAAAACAAGGATGTGCCATAAATTCGAACTCAAAAAAAAAAACAATATTCTATTATGGAACTACTTCACAAAGGCGATGATGGGGTTTAGGCTGCATGGCTGTGCCATAACTTTGGTTGGTCGATCCCATGGTTTTTGTTGGGTCCATGTACCAAAGAGGGCGAGGGGACAATGATAGTTTGGTAGGTGTGATAACAACAAAGTGGGAGGAACAACACTCTATAAAATATGAGAAACGACAAAGAATGTAACAAAATAGGAATGAAAAGAGAAATGAAAAATGTCGAAAAATATTCAGATCAAGGATTATGAAGAAATATGTGCTAACAGGCTATGGGGCAATGGGGGGATGGAGGGCCTGGGAGTTGCAGTAGTCACTTGTGTAATGCAGATACATCAACATCGAGTTTTTTGTGTTCCAAACAATATTGGGATAGTTTTTGCGAGAGTTTTCAGATTTTTTATGACAAATACGAGAGACTAACTGCTAGAAAAATTTCAGAACTAGAAAAATATCCAGATATGTTCCACTAAAATTTCCGCCGATCTTCTATCTTCTATAAGAACATGTTAAAATATCCTATGCAACATTCTACATTGTTCATGCCAAGGATTTCGGAAGGTCGGTCTTTATACTCTCGCTTATTGGAACGTTGTTTCTTTAGTAAACATATTAAGACGAAAAAGGCTAAAAAACTAGTCAAGATATTGGAAAAGGTAATACCGATACTTTTTATTAAAAAAAATAATTTTAACTTATAGTAAAATTTGATGAAGCATATCTTTGTATTTGCCACCATCTTTCTAAAAGTATAATTTGTTGGAAAATTGTCCACAAACTCACACAAAATACGGCCTAAACTGTGTTTTAATACCCAAAGCCATATGGCTACAGGGGGTATATAACATTTGATACGGTCAAACTAATCAAAAAACGGTTTTAGACCCTAGGTCTCTTTGGAACAAATCCGTTTCATGACATTTGGAATCGATCTAGCGATGTCCGTCCGCCCGTCCGTCTGTCTGACTGGTGCGCACGAAAACTCTCGAAGGGAATATCCGATTTGATCCAAACTTGGTACATCGTAATATTATTGTCAAATTTAGATCGAGTTCGGTGATGGGCAATATCGGTTCACTCCTTCTGGTACCTTCCCAAAATGTCAACATTTTCAAAGAAAAAAATTTGCTGCACAGAACGAGAAAGAATAACCCGATTTTTTGCATCAGTGCTAGGTCAGATGTGAAAATGAAATATATCGGTCCTTTCCTTCTGGTAACTCCCCCCCAGGAGTCAAAATTTTGAATATCCATGAAGTTCATAAAACGCGAAATTAACATTCAATTCCATTCAGACTTGGCACATCTCAATATTTCTAAAACCGCAAGATCTGCTATAAAGTGGTAGTGATTTAGCATTTTCTAAAAATTATAACACATCTCATATTAAGTGAAGGAAGTAACCAATATGGTCCAAACCTGGTACGTCGTAATATTTATATCATAGTTATTTAGGTTTGATACGAAATTGACAATATTAGCCCATTCCATCGGAACCCAATTCGTAAAGAGTCAACAATTTTAATAATCATAACAGAAGGTAACATATATTTAAATATACGAACATTGGCTGAGGGTATACATCCGACGGCAAAACCGACTGATACCTTTTAACTTGTTAATATATATGAATTCTTGGCGATTACGTAAGAGGGGAACTTGGAAATGAAGCGAGGAACCCCATTTTGTAACCATTTTTGGGTGGCGCGTGCTGAGTTCGATGCTGCTGAGTCCTGTTGGAATGTCCAAGGTCTGCGGCCAAATTGTTTGCGTGCCCAAGGCTTTGGCACACCCTCCAGAATATTTTTGCGGTAATATTCTACATTTATTCTGATGCCACGGTCGATTAATACGAGCGGAGAGCGACCATCGGTTGTTATGACGGCCCACACCATCACCATGGCCGGCGCTTGAGTTCTGGTTACCAACCGAAGGTGCACATTTTCAATTGACCTCTTTGGCAAGGTAACACGATCATTTTGTTTGTTCACAAACTGCTGGACAACGAATGTTTTCTTATCGGAGGAAACCAAATTCGGCAGTTCACCACTTTCGGCCAAGCGAAGCAACTTTTTAGCTCTTTTGAGTCTATTTTCTTTCTGTTGCGGTGTAAGTTCTTGCACTTTTTGGAATTTTAATGGCTTTACCCCGAGCTCACTTTTCAATATTTGCCGAATGGAATATTGCGATATGTTTAGCTCACGAGCCATTTTTCGGCAACTGCCGCCACGGCCGCGGGTTTCGCTTATTTACTTTCGCTTATTTACTTTTCGAACGATTTTTGCTGATGTTGCTGTTTTCTTACATCCACTTCCTTGACGTAGAGCTACGCTACGAGTATCAGGGTAACGAGCGATGGTACGATGGATGGACACAAAAGTTTTATTCACATTTAAATGCTGGAGTGCTGTAACGATAGCCACTTGTCACCCTTGAATTCCATCACGGAAAACTTTTTCTCTGGAAATTTCTCACCAAAATGCTTTTGTACTCTTGTAAACAATATAAGGAGCTGTCACTGGAATAATTTTAACAGCTGTCGGACGAGTGGCTTAGAAATGACAACAGTCTGAAGTTGGTTGCAGTTTTTTCATCTCATCCAGTATATCATTTGCTACGTCCAAAACCTGTCTCATCGAAATATGGGTTTTTAGATCCTGGGTCTCTTTGGACCAAATCCGTTTCAGAAAATTTGTAGTCAATTTAGCGATGTCCGACTGCGTGGCTGGATGGTGCGCACGATAACTCTAGAAGGGAGTATCCGATTTGGTCCAAACCTGGTACATCGTAATATTGTTATCGACTACGGAGATAGGCAATATCGGTCCACTCCTTCTGATACCTCCCCGACAAAATGTCAACATTATAAAGAAAATAATTTACTGAACAGAAAGAGAAAGGATAATCCGATTTTGCTCCAATTTTGCAACTCCATATATTCTGTACTAGGGCAGGTGCGAAAATGGGCAATATCCGTTCACTCCAGCAAATATCTTCCCCACAAAGGGTCAAAATTTTGAATAATTATAACTCTTATAAAAATGTGATGCAAACGTAGGATTGGCTTCAAATTAAACGCATAAAAATATTTTTATTAAGCCAAGTTTTGGTGAGAAGATGGAATATATCGGTCCACTAATTCTGGTGCCTCGCCTACAAAGGGTTCAGATATTTAAAATTCATGAAGCTCATAAAACTCGAAATGAACATCCCATTCCATTCCATGCATACTTGGCACATAACAACACAATATATGTTATAAAGATGGTACAGATCGGTCCATTTCTTGAATAAGCAAAACGATCATAAAATCCGAAATAAGCATCCGTTCTCTTTATATTTCCCACATCTCATTACTTCTACAGGGTTGCCCATATTCGACGAACCTTTGGGCCCTTTGGGCCCATTTCAATCGACAAATTGAATTTTGTACGGGAACAAATGCAAATCAATGCGAATAATCCGTTGTAAAGTGGACCGAGCCATGTCCATGTCGACTTTTATATGGCCTCTTCGGATTAGAAGGAGCCTTACCAGTCGAAAATTTTTCTTATAAACGCTTAATGGTGTTCTTAGAAGGCGCACTTCTCACATTTTTTAATGTTTTAAAAATACGTTGAGTTTTCACAATTGACTTCTTCTGTTGAATGTAAATTTAAACTATTTCAGAGCGCTCGCGTGGCGTGTATTGGTTCATGGTAAAAATCTCATTGGACTGACGCTTCAAACGCGGTGTGTCATTAAGCGATGTGACATCTCTGTCAAAAGTTATGGCGTTGCCAGATGGGTCCGTCGAATATGGGCAACCCTGTAGATCATCCACATACCTTTGGTAGAATAAAGACTTGTTTGGTGTTCTATAGTGAGAGAGAGAGAGAGAGAGAGAGAGGGGTAGAGATAACGAAGAATTTATGGAATGTTGTAAATTTTACAGGGCTTTTTGCATAAAATGTCATAATAGGGCCTCTGCACGAAGATCGACCTTCTCTAGTTTTCAGAGAGAGACGAATTTTTTCGGTTCTCCTGGTTATATACAACATTAATAGATGATCCTTACACGTCTCCCGTAATGGAGAGACGGAAAATTGAAAAATTATGAAGACAAGTAGCCAAGCTGGTAAATTAGCACCAATAACCGTTCTCCCAACACCTACACACACATGCATACCCCAGAGCAACTCAAGTAACTCAGAAGTCAAACTCTTGACAAACTAAAAACTTTTCAAGAAATTCTTCGAACCTACACACAGTCAACCAAGTCGATGGTCAAACCAAAGCAGCTGCTGCCAAACAAAGATTGATTACGGTGTGGGTGAGAAGGGGTGGGGTGGTTGGTGATGGTAAAACGGGTCTGTCTTAATGCGAATTAAGCTAATTTAAAAGCGATTTCAAATTAACTTTAATGTCTGTAGAAAAAAAAAGTGTGTGGTCGAGGGCAGAAAAAGACCAATAGTTTCCATTAAAGTAGTCAAGAGGGAAGAAGAAGGGAGCCAAAAATGGCCTATCTAAGGCCTATCTAGCAGCTAGAAACCAAACCTGGCGACCACCACCACTACTATGACAATAACCAATATTACAAACTTAAGGTTTATGCCGGAAACACATGAAGAGTTGTGGAAGAGGAAAGGGTGGCAACGGGGTTACAACCAAGTCTGGCGTGTTAAATATCTGCACAGAACTAGTGGTTCTTGTGGTTTTTATGCCATCGTTTGCCGCCGTTCGCTGTAATTGTCGTTGTTGTATGTTAAGGTAATGATGACAAAACACGAACCATTAGCTGTGGTGACAGTGTGTGGGTAGATGGGTGGATGGCTGGATGGATGGTTGGGTGCTGTGCGAGGTGGAAAAACTTATTTTCGAAACCAGAAAAATGGCACCAAACTCGAGAGGCAAGTGCCTCAAGTTCTGTTTTTGGTGTGTGTTTCTTTGTTCTCCTTTGTTTCCTTCATTTGTAGGCATAGCTAGGCTAGTCGAGTGACAGCTTTCAGGGAGGAGTAAGTCAGATTTTTGTTTAAAGGTCTTTTTTGGTTTCGTATTTTCCCTCCAAGAAGTGCCGTTTCTTTTAAAATGTCGTTGTTGAAATTACGGCAGCGTAAAATATAAGACCTCCAGACCTGAGTCAACTTAATTTTTGCAGGTTAAAAGTATTTTGACCTATATTTTCCTGGCACAACAACAACAACAACATGCAGTTGAGTGGCTGTTTTTATTGGCAGAGGAGGGGGGAAGGCTGCTCACGATTACTTAAGTAAGTCATGGTTTTTCTCTTCCCCCTCCCCCCTGCTCCTCTTCATGGGCAATTATTATCTTCAATGACATCTTCTCTCTCTATCTATCTTTGATTAGGTTATCCACAGCCCTCCCCCCTTCCCACCCTCTCTTCTATCATTCCCAGTGCCCTAACTTTGCATCCTGCAAAAAAAAACTATTATAATCATGACCACTTCCCTTGCCATCATTACATGGCATGTAATTGGACGTCCTTCAACAAAACACACACATACACTCACTCACTCTCTCACACACACACACTTTGGAAAATTGTGACTATCCATAAAAATGTATGTTAAGTGTATTATTCTTGAGGTTTTTCTTCGGTACTCCTCTAATGCAAAAAAGATGGAATAAACATTGGAACTGAAGCTCTATGCTGGTTCTTCTCCTGCCTCCCCTTCTCGCCTCTCCTTGCTAGACTGACTAAAAGATGTAATGCTCTACGTCTTCTTCTATGTTTATAGGGAAGGTCGTTTAGTACTTCGAACATATGATGATGACTACGACCAACGACAATGATGTTGACGATGACGATGTCGACGACGATGGCTGATGAGGAGCAGCAGTAGGACATGTTGAGAAAATTGGCATGCGACCAAAATTTGATGAAGTGCACTTTAGTTCTCCGTTCTTTGGTTCGTTCGTGCCTTAGCACAAAAACTTATTAGCTTCGGAATTGGGTTAGAGAAAGTAGAATTTAATGGGGACAGAGTAGAAGAAAAACGATAGTACTGCAGTAGAGGAATGAATATTTATTTATCACATTTCCATATGAGCTAGAGCTCCCTCCCTCCCCTCTCTCCGTTTTTATAGTTTATATTTAGTTTTATTTTATGTAATAAAATTATTTTAAATTTTTTCCGCAGCCATGGTTTTTGTGGGCGGGCAACATCAAATTATTCGCCTTGATGGTGAGAAGAAACTATTATCATTATTTGAAGAAAAAATCATGCCACAACAACCCCGAAGGATGACTAGGATGTCCCAGAATAGGGTAGCCTCTTGTAGGCATAAGAAGGCCTGTTGAGGCCTATACATAGAAGACGTGCTCAAGGTCTTCTATTCACTGTGACCACCTCTGAGCCTCCTACAAAAAAAAAGACCTGTTGAAGATAGTTTCGCTAAATGAGACCTAATAACATGGGGCAGGACTTTTGATATTTTAAATGTACCCTCAAAAGTCTTCTTCCCGAAAACGAGTAAAGGGTCTGCCGTGAAATCCTACGAAAAGGTATTATATGCCCAAACATTCTATTATTTTTATTAATACAAGATTTGGTGTTAAAATGGGATATATCGGCTCACATTTTTTGGTACCTCCTCCACAACGGGTCAAAATGTTGAAAAGCCATGAAGATCATGTTCAAATAGCATATATCGGAGCACATCTTTTGGGAGCACATCCACAACGGGTCACAATTTTGAAGAGCCATGAAAATCATAAAACGCCAAATGAACATTCGATTCCTTTCAAACTCGACACATTTCAATATTTCTATCAGCACAAGATCTGTTGGGAAGATGGTTGATATCGACCTGCTCCTTCTTTTACCACAGGGTGTGTGAAAATGGAATATATAGGACCACTCATTCTGTTGCCTTCCTCAGAACGGGTCAACATCTGCAATAACCCAAGCTCTCATACAAAAGCTAGGCACAAGCACATCCTAGCAAACGTAGGAGATCTATTGAAGGTCTTTAATTCACTAAGATAAACTGCTGAAGGACTATTATCTATAGAAGACCTATTGATGGTATTCTCTTAAGGACC
Organism: Musca domestica; assembly: GCF_030504385.1. Classification (NCBI taxonomy): domain Eukaryota; kingdom Metazoa; phylum Arthropoda; class Insecta; order Diptera; family Muscidae; genus Musca; species Musca domestica. Next base: position 2,190,053 of record NW_026712388.1, on the reverse strand, counting down.
ATCAAGAATTTAAGACTTTGAAAGCATATCCCAGCAAACAAACTCACTACAAATGAGTGGTTTTGTTCTGGCCACTACAAGTTGACAAATAAACACGTATGAAAGAACTACCCGACACTAAGTCAACGAAAAGGCCACCTTTAAATATTAGATCCGTTCCACTAGTAACATCAGCCATATGGCTACAGAGTGTAGATATCATTTGATACGGTCAAATAGTGCCTCATCAACAAATTTTGACCCCACGTCTCTTTGAACCAAATCCGTTTCTGGACATTTGGAGTCGATCTAGGGCTGTCTGTCTGGCTGGTACGCACGATAACTCTCGGAGGGAGTATCCGATTTGATCCAAACTTGGTACATCGTAGTATTAATATCAAACTTAGATCGAGTTCAGTGATGGGCAATATCGGTCCACTCCTTCTGGTACCTCCAACACATATTTAGACTATATCACTTGATATGAGATATATGATCAATTCTAGAGAATATTGAAATGTGCGTGAGGTGTCAGATAAAGTGGATCGAAGTATTCCACTTCATCTAATATATACAGGGTGAGATAAAAAAACTGCAACAAAGTAAAACGCCTTAATTTTTCCATTTTTTTTTTTTAAATTTTATTGAAGGAAAGCAAAAATGTCGGAAATAGCATCAAATTTTAGAATAAGTTTAGATTTGTTCGAACTGGTCACCTTTGGCTCGAATTATGGCCTTCAAACGGCCAATGAGACCGTCACACGCTGCCCGAATGGTGCTCTGCGGTATTCTGGCCCATTTCCGGCGAAGCGCTTGCTTGAGGTGATCGACACTTTGGTATTTTTTTGTGCCAACCTTGCTTTCCAAAATACTCCAGACACAATAGTCCAACGGATTGGCATCCGGAGATTTTGGTGGCTATTGTGTGCTGGAAATGAAGCGAGGAACCTCGTTTTGTAATCATTCTTGGGTGGCGCGTGCTGGGTTCGATGGTGCTGAGTCCTGTTGGAATGCCCAAGGTCTCCGGCCAAAATGTTAGCATTTCCAAGGCTTTAATACACATATGCGGCATTTATTCTGATGCAACGGTCGATTAATACGAGCGGAGAGTGACCATCGGCTGTTATGGCGACCCATACCATCACCACGGCCGGCGCTTGAGTTCTGGTGGCAAACCGAAGATGCACATTTTCAGCTGACCTCTTTGGCAAATAAAAACGATAATTTTGTTTGTTTACAACCTGCTGGACAACGAATGTTTTCTCATCGGTAAATACCAAATTCGGCAGTTCACCAGTTTCGGCCAAGCGAAGCAACTCCTTTGCTCTTTTGAGCCTATTTTCTTTCGGTGCGGTGTAAGGAATTTCTATGGCTTTACCCATTTAGGAATTTCTATGGCTTTACCCAGAGCTCATTTCTCAATATTTGCCGACGAATGGAATATTGCGATATGTTCAGCTCACCGGCCATTTTTCGGCAACTGCCGCCACGGCCGCGGGTTTCGCTTATTTACTTTCGCTTATTTACTTTTCGAACGATTTTTGCTGATGTTGCTGTTTTCTTACATCCACTTCCTTGACGTAGAGCTACGCTACGAGTATCAGGGTAACGAGCGATGGTACGATGGATGGACACAAAAGTTTTATTCACATTTAAATGCTGGAGTGCTGTAACGATAGCCACTTGTCACCCTTGAATTCCATCACGGAAAACTTTTTCTCTGGAAATTTCTCACCAAAATGCTTTTGTACTCTTGTAAACAATATAAGGAGCTGTCACTGGAATAATTTTAACAGCTGTCGGACGAGTGGCTTAGAAATGACAACAGTCTGAAGTTGGTTGCAGTTTTTTCATCTCATCCAGTATATCATTTGCTACGTCCAAAACCTGTCTCATCGAAATATGGGTTTTTAGATCCTGGGTCTCTTTGGACCAAATCCGTTTCAGAAAATTTGTAGTCAATTTAGCGATGTCCGACTGCGTGGCTGGATGGTGCGCACGATAACTCTAGAAGGGAGTATCCGATTTGGTCCAAACCTGGTACATCGTAATATTGTTATCGACTACGGAGATAGGCAATATCGGTCCACTCCTTCTGATACCTCCCCGACAAAATGTCAACATTATAAAGAAAATAATTTACTGAACAGAAAGAGAAAGGATAATCCGATTTTGCTCCAATTTTGCAACTCCATATATTCTGTACTAGGGCAGGTGCGAAAATGGGCAATATCCGTTCACTCCAGCAAATATCTTCCCCACAAAGGGTCAAAATTTTGAATAATTATAACTCTTATAAAAATGTGATGCAAACGTAGGATTGGCTTCAAATTAAACGCATAAAAATATTTTATTAAGCCAAGTTTTGGTGAGAAGATGGAATATATCGGTCCACTAATTCTGGTGCCTCGCCTACAAAGGGTTCAGATATTTAAAATTCATGAAGCTCATAAAACTCGAAATGAACATCCCATTCCATTCCATGCATACTTGGCACATAACAACACAATATATGTTATAAAGATGGTACAGATCGGTCCATTTCTTGAATAAGCAAAACGATCATAAAATCCGAAATAAGCATCCGTTCTCTTTATATTTCCCACATCTCATTACTTCTACAGGGTTGCCCATATTCGACGAACCTTTGGGCCCTTTGGGCCCATTTCAATCGACAAATTGAATTTTGTACGGGAACAAATGCAAATCAATGCGAATAATCCGTTGTAAAGTGGACCGAGCCATGTCCATGTCGACTTTTATATGGCCTCTTCGGATTAGAAGGAGCCTTACCAGTCGAAAATTTTTCTTATAAACGCTTAATGGTGTTCTTAGAAGGCGCACTTCTCACATTTTTTAATGTTTTAAAAATACGTTGAGTTTTCACAATTGACTTCTTCTGTTGAATGTAAATTTAAACTATTTCAGAGCGCTCGCGTGGCGTGTATTGGTTCATGGTAAAAATCTCATTGGACTGACGCTTCAAACGCGGTGTGTCATTAAGCGATGTGACATCTCTGTCAAAAGTTATGGCGTTGCCAGATGGGTCCGTCGAATATGGGCAACCCTGTAGATCATCCACATACCTTTGGTAGAATAAAGACTTGTTTGGTGTTCTATAGTGAGAGAGAGAGAGAGAGAGAGAGAGGGGTAGAGATAACGAAGAATTTATGGAATGTTGTAAATTTTACAGGGCTTTTTGCATAAAATGTCATAATAGGGCCTCTGCACGAAGATCGACCTTCTCTAGTTTTCAGAGAGAGACGAATTTTTTCGGTTCTCCTGGTTATATACAACATTAATAGATGATCCTTACACGTCTCCCGTAATGGAGAGACGGAAAATTGAAAAATTATGAAGACAAGTAGCCAAGCTGGTAAATTAGCACCAATAACCGTTCTCCCAACACCTACACACACATGCATACCCCAGAGCAACTCAAGTAACTCAGAAGTCAAACTCTTGACAAACTAAAAACTTTTCAAGAAATTCTTCGAACCTACACACAGTCAACCAAGTCGATGGTCAAACCAAAGCAGCTGCTGCCAAACAAAGATTGATTACGGTGTGGGTGAGAAGGGGTGGGGTGGTTGGTGATGGTAAAACGGGTCTGTCTTAATGCGAATTAAGCTAATTTAAAAGCGATTTCAAATTAACTTTAATGTCTGTAGAAAAAAAAAGTGTGTGGTCGAGGGCAGAAAAAGACCAATAGTTTCCATTAAAGTAGTCAAGAGGGAAGAAGAAGGGAGCCAAAAATGGCCTATCTAAGGCCTATCTAGCAGCTAGAAACCAAACCTGGCGACCACCACCACTACTATGACAATAACCAATATTACAAACTTAAGGTTTATGCCGGAAACACATGAAGAGTTGTGGAAGAGGAAAGGGTGGCAACGGGGTTACAACCAAGTCTGGCGTGTTAAATATCTGCACAGAACTAGTGGTTCTTGTGGTTTTTATGCCATCGTTTGCCGCCGTTCGCTGTAATTGTCGTTGTTGTATGTTAAGGTAATGATGACAAAACACGAACCATTAGCTGTGGTGACAGTGTGTGGGTAGATGGGTGGATGGCTGGATGGATGGTTGGGTGCTGTGCGAGGTGGAAAAACTTATTTTCGAAACCAGAAAAATGGCACCAAACTCGAGAGGCAAGTGCCTCAAGTTCTGTTTTTGGTGTGTGTTTCTTTGTTCTCCTTTGTTTCCTTCATTTGTAGGCATAGCTAGGCTAGTCGAGTGACAGCTTTCAGGGAGGAGTAAGTCAGATTTTTGTTTAAAGGTCTTTTTTGGTTTCGTATTTTCCCTCCAAGAAGTGCCGTTTCTTTTAAAATGTCGTTGTTGAAATTACGGCAGCGTAAAATATAAGACCTCCAGACCTGAGTCAACTTAATTTTTGCAGGTTAAAAGTATTTTGACCTATATTTTCCTGGCACAACAACAACAACAACATGCAGTTGAGTGGCTGTTTTTATTGGCAGAGGAGGGGGGAAGGCTGCTCACGATTACTTAAGTAAGTCATGGTTTTTCTCTTCCCCCTCCCCCCTGCTCCTCTTCATGGGCAATTATTATCTTCAATGACATCTTCTCTCTCTATCTATCTTTGATTAGGTTATCCACAGCCCTCCCCCCTTCCCACCCTCTCTTCTATCATTCCCAGTGCCCTAACTTTGCATCCTGCAAAAAAAAACTATTATAATCATGACCACTTCCCTTGCCATCATTACATGGCATGTAATTGGACGTCCTTCAACAAAACACACACATACACTCACTCACTCTCTCACACACACACACTTTGGAAAATTGTGACTATCCATAAAAATGTATGTTAAGTGTATTATTCTTGAGGTTTTTCTTCGGTACTCCTCTAATGCAAAAAAGATGGAATAAACATTGGAACTGAAGCTCTATGCTGGTTCTTCTCCTGCCTCCCCTTCTCGCCTCTCCTTGCTAGACTGACTAAAAGATGTAATGCTCTACGTCTTCTTCTATGTTTATAGGGAAGGTCGTTTAGTACTTCGAACATATGATGATGACTACGACCAACGACAATGATGTTGACGATGACGATGTCGACGACGATGGCTGATGAGGAGCAGCAGTAGGACATGTTGAGAAAATTGGCATGCGACCAAAATTTGATGAAGTGCACTTTAGTTCTCCGTTCTTTGGTTCGTTCGTGCCTTAGCACAAAAACTTATTAGCTTCGGAATTGGGTTAGAGAAAGTAGAATTTAATGGGGACAGAGTAGAAGAAAAACGATAGTACTGCAGTAGAGGAATGAATATTTATTTATCACATTTCCATATGAGCTAGAGCTCCCTCCCTCCCCTCTCTCCGTTTTTATAGTTTATATTTAGTTTTATTTTATGTAATAAAATTATTTTAAATTTTTTCCGCAGCCATGGTTTTTGTGGGCGGGCAACATCAAATTATTCGCCTTGATGGTGAGAAGAAACTATTATCATTATTTGAAGAAAAAATCATGCCACAACAACCCCGAAGGATGACTAGGATGTCCCAGAATAGGGTAGCCTCTTGTAGGCATAAGAAGGCCTGTTGAGGCCTATACATAGAAGACGTGCTCAAGGTCTTCTATTCACTGTGACCACCTCTGAGCCTCCTACAAAAAAAAAGACCTGTTGAAGATAGTTTCGCTAAATGAGACCTAATAACATGGGGCAGGACTTTTGATATTTTAAATGTACCCTCAAAAGTCTTCTTCCCGAAAACGAGTAAAGGGTCTGCCGTGAAATCCTACGAAAAGGTATTATATGCCCAAACATTCTATTATTTTTATTAATACAAGATTTGGTGTTAAAATGGGATATATCGGCTCACATTTTTTGGTACCTCCTCCACAACGGGTCAAAATGTTGAAAAGCCATGAAGATCATGTTCAAATAGCATATATCGGAGCACATCTTTTGGGAGCACATCCACAACGGGTCACAATTTTGAAGAGCCATGAAAATCATAAAACGCCAAATGAACATTCGATTCCTTTCAAACTCGACACATTTCAATATTTCTATCAGCACAAGATCTGTTGGGAAGATGGTTGATATCGACCTGCTCCTTCTTTTACCACAGGGTGTGTGAAAATGGAATATATAGGACCACTCATTCTGTTGCCTTCCTCAGAACGGGTCAACATCTGCAATAACCCAAGCTCTCATACAAAAGCTAGGCACAAGCACATCCTAGCAAACGTAGGAGATCTATTGAAGGTCTTTAATTCACTAAGATAAACTGCTGAAGGACTATTATCTATAGAAGACCTATTGATGGTATTCTCTTAAGGACCATCAAGAATTTAAGACTTTGAAAGCATATCCCAGCAAACAAACTCACTACAAATGAGTGGTTTTGTTCTGGCCACTACAAGTTGACAAATAAACACGTATGAAAGAACTACCCGACACTAAGTCAACGAAAAGGCCACCTTTAAATATTAGATCCGTTCCACTAGTAACATCAGCCATATGGCTACAGAGTGTAGATATCATTTGATACGGTCAAATAGTGCCTCATCAACAAATTTTGACCCCACGTCTCTTTGAACCAAATCCGTTTCTGGACATTTGGAGTCGATCTAGGGCTGTCTGTCTGGCTGGTACGCACGATAACTCTCGGAGGGAGTATCCGATTTGATCCAAACTTGGTACATCGTAGTATTAATATCAAACTTAGATCGAGTTCAGTGATGGGCAATATCGGTCCACTCCTTCTGGTACCTCCAACACATATTTAGACTATATCACTTGATATGAGATATATGATCAATTCTAGAGAATATTGAAATGTGCGTGAGGTGTCAGATAAAGTGGATCGAAGTATTCCACTTCATCTAATATATACAGGGTGAGATAAAAAAACTGCAACAAAGTAAAACGCCTTAATTTTTCCATTTTTTTTTTTTAAATTTTATTGAAGGAAAGCAAAAATGTCGGAAATAGCATCAAATTTTAGAATAAGTTTAGATTTGTTCGAACTGGTCACCTTTGGCTCGAATTATGGCCTTCAAACGGCCAATGAGACCGTCACACGCTGCCCGAATGGTGCTCTGCGGTATTCTGGCCCATTTCCGGCGAAGCGCTTGCTTGAGGTGATCGACACTTTGGTATTTTTTTGTGCCAACCTTGCTTTCCAAAATACTCCAGACACAATAGTCCAACGGATTGGCATCCGGAGATTTTGGTGGCTATTGTGTGCTGGAAATGAAGCGAGGAACCTCGTTTTGTAATCATTCTTGGGTGGCGCGTGCTGGGTTCGATGGTGCTGAGTCCTGTTGGAATGCCCAAGGTCTCCGGCCAAAATGTTAGCATTTCCAAGGCTTTAATACACATATGCGGCATTTATTCTGATGCAACGGTCGATTAATACGAGCGGAGAGTGACCATCGGCTGTTATGGCGACCCATACCATCACCACGGCCGGCGCTTGAGTTCTGGTGGCAAACCGAAGATGCACATTTTCAGCTGACCTCTTTGGCAAATAAAAACGATAATTTTGTTTGTTTACAACCTGCTGGACAACGAATGTTTTCTCATCGGTAAATACCAAATTCGGCAGTTCACCAGTTTCGGCCAAGCGAAGCAACTCCTTTGCTCTTTTGAGCCTATTTTCTTTCGGTGCGGTGTAAGGAATTTCTATGGCTTTACCCATTTAGGAATTTCTATGGCTTTACCCAGAGCTCATTTCTCAATATTTGCCGACGAATGGAATATTGCGATATGTTCAGCTCACCGGCCATTTTTCGGCCACTGCGACGCGGGCCATTTCGGCCATTTCTGCTGATGTTCCTGTTTTCTTCAGTCCACTTCCTTGACGTTGGGCTACGTTACCAATATCACGGTAACGAGCGATGGTACGAGACACAAAAGATTTATTCACATTTAAATGCTGGAGTGCTCTAACGATAGCCACTTGTGGTTTTCCAGCCAAATGTAAAGAGATCACACTATCACGATTGAATTCCATCACGAATAACTTATTTTCTGGAAAATTCTCACCAAAATGCTTTTGTACGCGTGTAAACAATATAATGAGCTGTCACTGGAATAATTTTAACAGCTGTCGGACGCATGACTTAGAAATGACAGTAGTATGAAGCTGGATGCAGTTTTTTTCATTTCACCCAGTATACCATATTTATGTCCGATACGAAATGGGCAATATTGGCCCGTTCTTTCGGAACCTACTCCATAGGAGGAGGAGGAATAATCATAACAGAAGTCAGAATACGTTTTTTCGGAGACTATTTCTATTAATTCCAGACGCGCCTACACCACAATCAATTTATCCACGATTTTTTTCGTGTGTTCCAGAGTTTCACAACATAAATTTATTGAAATTTCTTCCATCAAATAATTATTACATAACCTTTAATATTTTTTTTAAAGATGAAAGAAAGATACCATACACAATATGACCAAAATTAAACAAACACCTCCGCCACTTAAATATGCCTACGACGACGATACACTTATAACGTCATTCCCTCATCATTAGTGTCAACTGCATCTTTGGCAATGCTCATAATCCGCACTGGTTATTGATTCGTAGGTGTGTTGGGGTTTTTATCCATTTGTTGTCGTCGGTGTTGTCGTTGCTGTTGCAGCCTGTGCTTGTGGGGAGCAGTACTTATGAAAAGCCGGCATTAAAGTATTAAGATACCGAAAGCTTCAATGATTTTAGTTTTCCTTCACAGCTGGCTTCCTCTTCGTTGTCGCCCGACCTCTCTCCCTTCTCCCCTTACCTCATTTGAAATGTCTCTTAAGCTGCTAATGGGGTCACGTTTGCGGTAACTACTTTACACATTACAGCGCCATTCAAGAAATGCCGAGACATTTGAATGCGAATGCAAAGGTTTGTGCGCCGTTAAGTACCTGGCGAGCAGCGAGCGACATACCTTTGAATATGCTTTGCAATTGGGCGGCGACAGAGTGTTGCTGTAAATCCACTCCAGTGGCGACCGATGACTGCACCTTATCAATCGCATTGAGATGGTTGGTATTTTTCGATTTTCGTTTTTATTTGAAGTCATAGGTCCAAATATCCAACGATGTGGTGTTGTTAAGCAGGAAGAAGTAACAACAACAAAGAAGCCCAAAACTTAAGCCGCTTTTTTCAAATTCCATCGTTCCATCCACCAGCAATCATCGGCCAAAAGAATTGAAGACTTAGTTTCTGCATAGAGGCGGAAAAATATACATGCACTTCGATATGTTGCGGAGACAAACATACAGAAATAGCGAACGAGAAATATTCACTTTGCAGGGGGGACATACTGACACTTTCCGCCTTTTATGCCAATACCAACGGACTTGGACTAGAGTAGTTTTACTCATTGGCTTACATCTGTATGAATATTTGTTTGCTGCGTGGGTTTGCTGGCAATTCCACTTTGACCATTTCATCATCCTTGTCGTCGTCATTTATTTGTTGTAAAGACTTCTCTGACACCTCGGCATACCTGTCCATTTGGCAACAAATCCGGAGACCTCTTTTTACACGCTTGGTTAAACTCTTTAAATGTTTACTCCCTCAGCCATATGGCTACAGAGGGTATATATCATTTGATACCGCCAACACGTGCCTCATGCAAATAACAGTTTCAGACCCTAGGTCTCTTTGGACCAAATCCATTTCAGGACATTTGGAGTCGATCTAGCGATGCCCGTCTTTCTGGCTAATCGGCGCACCAGATAACTTTCGAGGGAGTTTCCGATTTGACCTACACTTGGAACATCGTCATATTATTATCAAACTTAGATCAAGTTCGGAAATGGGAGATCTCGGTCCACTCCTTTTGGTACCTCCACCGCAAAAAGTCTAAATTTAAAAAAAGAAAGTATAATCCGATTTTGCTCCAACAACAGGTGCGAAAATGGACAATATCGAATCACTCCACAAAGGGCCAAAAATGTAATTTTTTAAAATTTGGAATAAGAGTCCGATTGTCTTCAAATTTTACACATCTCATTATTTCTATCAAGACAAGATCTATTGTGAAGATGGGATATGTCGGTCCCCTCCTTGACGCATCTTAATATTTTTACTAAAAAATGTAATTTGAAGATGGTAAATATCGGCCCACTCCTTCTGATATGTTCGCAAAGTATTAGGGGTTGAAATTCACAAAAAATGGAGAAATATTTTCTGACCATTCGACACGGAATTTTGCATGGGTTTAGATGTAAGGGCGGGATAGAGCTTTTAACTTTTACAAGGGTGATCGACATGACTCGAATATTTGGTATTAAAAACGACATACATACCGATCCACTTTTAGAAGTAGACCTCCCGATGTTATCTAAGATTTCCGCTCTTATTTTTTTAATCCACATCTATATAAATTTATAACATTGACGATTTCTGTCAAACATTTTTGGGGCTGTTTCAGGTTTTCATTACAATTCATATTACTCTCTGAACGGAATATGCTCAGCTTATGTCCAATACACTGGTGGCCAACACTAAAGCAACTGAAATTACAAGGAGAATGAATGCCCTGTAACTTTTTCAAAAATTAAGAAAATGAGAAAGTTTTTCTTGTTTTAAATTAGGTACTTTATTCACTTTTTAAAAACCTAAAACATAAAACCAAAATTCATTTTTATATAAAAAATTATGTTTGGTAAAGTCAATTAACCCGATTTTGGCTTGGACAAAACAAAAGCAACTCTGTTGTACATTCATATAACCGCTGCAATTTCAGTGGTTTTTACTGTGATATTTATCACTTTTTGCTTCCTTCGACAATTTCGCTTGTCATAAATCCTTTTTGAGAAGTTTTTTACAACAGTATATATTTTTCTTTTCGTTTTTTAAGTACTGCCAAAAAAAAATTAAAAATGGCTAGAAGCAAATACTGTACCTGAATAAAACAGCAAATTATCAGTGATTATCAAAACAACATATCACAGAAAATGATTTCCGAGAAATATTTCATAAATATTTATGTGATTTCATAATTATGTCTGTGCACTAAGTCGGTTTTTTGAAACTGGATCAGTAGTAACAGTCCATAACGGATGAAGGCCGTGAAGAACTTCAGCCCATACTGATCCACAAATTGTGAGAGAAATAAAAAAACAACTATTTAAGAGTTCAACAGGATTGGTGAGAGAGCAATCATTGGATATAAGCTCGAGATCAGTGCGTAGACGAGTAGTGGCAGCTGGTCTGCGTGCCCGTAAGACATCAAAAAACCATTTATATCTGAAAAAATCAAAAAGGCTTTCGGAAACGATAATATTAAGTGGAATCAAGCTCAATGGAAAAAACATTATTTCTGGGATGAGTCTACGTTTAATATTAAAGGCTCAGACGTGAAAAATTTTACGGTGAGAAGACCAAAAAATGAAGGACTCAAGCCACAGTGTTGCAAAGGTACAGTGAAGCATGGTGGAGGGTCAAAAATGGCGTGGCGCTATTATTCTTTCTATGGACTTGGGTCTATCCATAAAATAAAGGAAGTTGTGGATCGGTTTGTTTACAAAGATGTGTTGGACATCACGTTGTTCCCTTACGCTGAGTAAAATATTGGGCTGATTTGTGTGTTTCAGCATGACAATGATCCCAAACTTGTATCAAAACTTGTCAAATATTGTTTGCGGGAGTCAAAAATTCATGTTTTGTTATGACCGGCACAATCACCTGACCTAAACTCCTTAGAAAGCCTTTGGAGTATCGTAGATAGGAAGATCAAGAGAGATTCGGAAATAAATAAGCACAACATTTTCTAAAGAATTCGGGGTGCCTGGGAAAGCACACCCAAGGATCAAATTGAGCGTGTTATAGATTCAATGCCTCGTAGGTGTGCAGCTGCTATCAAAAATAATGGTTATGCTATCGACTACTAGCCAAAATTTAATTATTTTAAAATAAAAAATCAAAAGTTGCTTTAGTTTTGACCAAGCAAAAATTGGGTCATTTTAGTTTTCCACATATTATTTTTCGTTCAAACTTATTTTTGTATTTTTATTTTTAGTTTCTTGAAAGTGAATTAAACCCCTCATTTAAAACTGGAAAAATAATTACGATTTGTTTATTTTTGTAAAAGTTACAGGACATTTATTGTCTTTGCGATTTAAGTTGGTTTAGTTTTGGCCACCAGTGTATTTCGGAGTATTCCATGACACATAGAGTTATGTTTTATGCTTGTAAAACATTTATGTTCCTTTTTTTATTGAAAATTAAAACAAATGTTTTTCTAATTTTTACAAACAAATTTTTATTTAATTTATTATTCAAATGTATGGTTAGCGAAAAAAAAACAAAATGTTTTTATCATATTAAGATCTCGGTGTCAACTGAACTCTTATTCTAAATCCATCTTCTTTTAAAAGTAATTAATATTTTGAATTTACAACAATAAATATAAAATACAATAAAAACAAAATTGTAGTTAAAGTGGGAGTGAATGGGAGAATATTGGAGAGTTTCTATTGATAGATGAGAGAGAGGAAGAGAAGGAGAGAGAATGACAGTGAGAGAGTTTAATTTGATGAGAGATATTAAAATAAGAGAGTGATATTTATGAATTAAAGAATTTGTGATTTTATGTTGGGTGAAATATGTGAAGAGAGAATGGCATTAGGTAAAGTGTATTAGGGTGGTAGACGAATGTGACTATAGGTCGGCTTCAAAATTAGAAACAATAGCTATTTTCTTCAAGCACATGCCACTGAAACCCCAACGAAGGCAGGGAGCATTCTGAACATTTTGTTTGGAAAATCTCAAATATTCTCCGACAGAACAACTCTTTCCCCATATTTATTTCGATACTGCCAAATACTAAAATTTTTTTTTAATTCTAGAACAATGTTGGCTTGTTTTTTCGGGATACCATAGTATTTTGTTGTTGCAAAAGGGTCAGGCTTTATCCCATTATTGTTTTTATATATATATATTTTTTTTTTTATTTCAAGGACTTTCGTACAAAAAGGAACAAAAATCGCGGATTCGTAAAAAATAATTTCCAAAAAGTTTTTGAAAAATTGGAATTTTTAGAAAATGGTTTTTCAAGAACTTCCTGGACAAAAATTGGGAATTAAAAATATATGTCCTTGAAATATATTTTTTGTTTAGTTTTTTTTTTTAATAATGACCGAAAACTTCGCTTTTTTATATAAACTGTTATTATAGCTCAGAAGGCTTTATTAGTCTTGACCAATCATGAAATGAAAGTTCTTCTGATCTGTGTCTTAATAGCTTTTCCTGGACAACAATCGCATTTTTTTTAATAATATTTTTAAATGCTTACATTTTTTATCTCTTGATAATTGTGGGTTTTTCAAGATCCGAAATTGTGGGTTTTTCAAGAAAATCCTTCCAACGACCTCCTGACTATATGTTTATCAAGTGCCTCTTGCCTAAAAATCCTTAATTTTCATGAAAAAATAGTCCTAGCCAACATTTTGGAATTTGTGAAGAATTTTTTTTAAGACATCTTCAGGCCGAATATCGATGATTTTGGAAGAAAGTATTAGCAATGACCTTCTGTCCCAAGTCGCTAAAATTATGAGAGATTGAAATTTTTTAAGAAAAAAATTTTAAATATTAAAGGAAACTTTCTCAAGGACTTCGATTTTTTTAAGAAACAATTCTCCAGGGTCTTAAAATCAATAATCATGAATTATTCAAGAAATTTCCGGACCTTGTAAAGAACGTCCTTATAAAAATCGTTGATTTTCATGAATTTTTTTTTGTATTTTGTCGTGAATTTTTTTTTATTTTTTTTAAATTAAAAAAAATGAAAAGAAATTTAAAAAAAATTTGGAAGAATCCGATTAAAACAAGTACATCTTTCAAGAAAATTATCATAGACCTGTTTTTGAGATTTCCGGAACACAAATTGTAGATTTTCAAAAAAAAAAAAAAAAATGTCAAAGACCTTCTTACCATAAAATCCATAAATTTACCATACATTTTAATAACGATTTTCCAGACCGAAATAAGAAAATGTTGTCAACATTATCCAGATCAAAACTCCGGATCTTTCAAGAAAGTTTGTTAAGGACCTCCTGCCCAAAACCACCGATAAATCAAGAATATTTTGTCTAGGACCTTCAGATATAAAAAAAAAATTTTCAAACAAAAAAAAATCATAATCTATTTGAAAACTAAATGGTGGATTTACAGATCATTTTATCAACGACCTTCTGGTCCAAGAGTTTCAGGAATATTATTAACGATTTAAAGGAAAAAATCTTGGGTGTCAAGAACATTTTGTTGAAGGCAAAAATTGTGGATTTTAAGAAAATTTCATCGACGATCTTCTGATTAAAAAATGTTTATTTTTCGAAACCAAAAGTATGGTTGAGGACCTGCCCGTAAGTTGTTTAAGGAAAAGATTTTCAAGAAGTTCAAAAATAAACATCCTGATTTTTTAAAATATTTTTAAGAGCATCTATCATGGACCCCCTGTACAAAACCTTGGATAAGTCATGAATAGGGGCAATGTAACAAATATTGTTTAAGGAAAAGATTTTCAAGAAGTTCAAAAATAAACATCCTGATTTTTTTAAATATTTTTTAAGAGCATCTATCATGGACCTCCTGTACAAAACCTTGGATAAGTCATGAATAGGGGCAATGTAACAAATATCGAAATTTACTGAAAAAATTAAAAGACATTCTGGCCAAAAATCTTGTTTTTTCCAATGAAAAAAGTTAAGGATGTCCTGACCAAAAGTCAAATACAGATACAGAAATTTTGTCAAAAGTAGTCAAGGAAACCCTGATTAAAAATTCTGACAAAAAAAAAAAAAAAAACAGAGAATTCGCAAAGGAAGATGTCAATGACTTTTTTTACAAAGATTGCCAAGGATCTACTGAACATAAATGGAGTTTTCAGAAACTTTTTGGCATTTTGACAACTTGACCAAAAATTGTAAAATCTTCATAATATTTTGTAAAGGATCCGGAAGGAAAAGATCCGCAAATATTTCAAAACGAAAAAATTGTGGTTTTTCTTTAACATTTTTGTCAAGACGTCTTAAGTAAAAATTGCGGACGGCTGATAAAAATCGCGTTTCTTTATAAGAAGAATTGTAGAAGACTTCCGATCCAAAAAATTGACCAAAAATCGTGTTATTTTTAATATTTATAGACAATAATCGAATAATATTAATAATAATAAATAATTTATGACCATTTTTTTAGTGACGTTAAAATTCTGATTTCATTTCAAAAATTTATCAAATGTCTCCTGAATAAAACGATTAATTTTTAAGAAGGTTTCATCGACCAAGCAATAAAAAATCCCACATAAAAAAAAAAATTGCAAAGGATCTCTTGACCACGAACGTGGTCTTTTTTTGAAAACTTTTGCAAAAGAAATCCTGAAAAAATAACAAAGATGCCTCAAAACCAAAAAAACCGACATTCTGATCCAAAAAAATGGCATTTACAAAGAAACTGTCAAATGCCTTTTTAACTATTTTGCCAAGGAAATTGATTTTTCAGAAAAATTTTGGAGAAAAAATTAATTTTTCAATTCCAAAAAAATTGTCTGGGACCATTTTACCAAAAATTTTGTATTCCTTCAAATTATGTAGATTTTCAAGGACATCTTTAACAACTACCAGATCTTGTTAATTTTGACAAGGGTTCTTTGATCACAAATTTTAAGGTATTTAAGAAAATTTCGTAGTTGATTATTTTAAGAAAATGTTGTCAAAGACCTGTTGCCTAGAATTTCCAAGAGATATGGTTCGAGGACCTCCTGACAACAAATCATTGATTTTTAAAAAAAGTTTTGCCAAGGATCCACAACTAAACCCCGTTTTAAAGAATATCTTAAAGATTTCCTTGCCACCGACTTGTATGTTTTTCAAGGAACTCCTGGCAAGACAACGAAAATATTATTTTCCACATGAATCACAAAAAATGTCTAAAAATTTAAAATGCTTTGCAATTTATTAATCCGACAATTACATGGTACGCAACAACAAAACTGTAGCATATCCTTCCCCTCCCCTAAATGCTAAGCTAAGAAAAATGGGAAAATTTTCAGCAAAATTTAATGACGATGAAAATGGCTGAACATGCATGCACATAAACTAGCGACGACAACAACAAACAGCAATAACAAGAGCTGGAACAAACCACTCTAGCCCAATTACGGCAACAATTTTTCACAAAACTCTCTGTTTCCGTTTCCTGTCAAAATTTTTCACGCTCAACACACAAAAGTATTTTGGGTCGAAAAACTTAAAACAAATTACGACACTTTGATTCTTTTCTGGGTCACTTGGTTTCACTTTAAATCCTTCTTCATGCTGGCGCTCTGACACTGCTGTTGCGACTGCAGTAGCGGTTGTTGGCTTTCAAATGGAACGCGAAATTGTGATGTAGCCAAGTTAAGTAGCAGAGGTGAGAGTGGTGTGGAGTAGAGTAGAGTTCAGCAGTACAGTTCAGTTCACTGAATGTGGAGTCATGGCAAATGCGTTGCATTGCAGCGCGGTAAGGCAGCAAAGGGCAACGATACACACACAAAATGCTAAAGCAGGATGAAATTATGCCGGAAAAAGTAGTACATAAATTCTGAAAGATATCAAGTGGAAATTACATAATTTGACTTGAAATTCACGGCGCTGTACCCCCTACGACCCCTAGCCAGCTACCGGCTACTGGAGATATTTTTCTGAAGCAACAACTCCTGCTGGCGGCAGTACAACAAAGGAACCACACCAAGGAAAGCTAAAATTAAAAAAAGTAACAAAAACGAAAGGGCAAATGCCTACCCCAACAGCCAAGAGCCAACAAGAACAACAATAAAAACGATAATAACAAATGGAGAAACAAAAAAGAAAGAATGCCGACAAAACTTCACTGGCCCCCAAAGACCATAAAAAAAAACGATGGAAAGACGTAAAAAAGAAGATGGGTTTTTTTGATATTTTTGAAAACAAATTACAATACAAATTATGCATTTTGTAATAATGCAAATTTTGTTGCACTGAACTCGGTCCTCCTCTATCCCTCCCCCACTCCAACGATATCGCACACCATGTTGTTACAACACGCCAATGGTGTGTCTGGTTGTTGGTCATCCGGCCTGGCCAAAATACCAGCAGCAGCAGAAAAAACGTCCCCAAAATGCCATGCATCAGCAGAAGGACGTGGCGTGCTCATCCGTCCTTGGGAGCGAGTTATGAAAGGAGAGGAAGTTAAATTTATGACTTTCAAAATGTATTATTGAAACGCAAAGTCTCTCTGAAGACGTTGACGGCCATGATGTCAGATATGATGGATATGGGCGATTAAGGAACATGAAAATAGATCAAAGGATGGCGGTGTTAAAATAACAAAGTGAATATTTAACAATATTTTTTTGAGGACCTAAGGAAGAATATTCCATCAAGGAATAACAGACCAATAAAGTTAGATTTTTTAAGAATATTTTTTCAAGGACCTGTAGACGTGGATTTTTAAAGAATATTTTTTCAAGGACCAATAGACGTGGATTTTTTAAAGAATATTTTTTCAAGGACCAATAGACGTGGATTTTTTAAAGAATATTTTTTCAAGGACCAATAGACGTGCATTGTTAAAGAATATTTTTTCAAGGACCAATAGACGTGCATTTTTTAAAGAATATTTTTTCAAGGACCAATAGACGTGGATTTTTTAAAGAATATTTTTTCAAGGACCAATAGACGTGCATTTTTTAAAGAATATTTTTTCAAGGACCAATAGACGTGGATTTTTAAAAAATATTATTTCAAAGGATCACCAATAAATATGGATTTTTTTAAAGAATATTTTTTCAAGGAACAATAGACGTGGATTTTTTAAAGAATATTTTTTCAAGGAACAATAGACGTGGATTTTTTAAAGAATATTTTTTCAAGGAACAATAGACGTGGATTTTTTAAAGAATATTTTTTCAAGGAACAATAGACGTGGATTTTTTAAAGAATATTTTTTCAAGGAACAATAGACGTGGATTTTTTAAAGAATATTTTTTCAAGGAACAATAGACGTGGATTTTTTAAAGAATATTTTTTCAAGGAACAATAGACGTGGATTTTTTAAAGAATATTTTTCAAGGATCAATGGACGTGGATTTTTTAAAGAATATTTTTCAAGGATCAATGGACGTGGATTTTTTAAAGAATATTTTTTCCAAGGATCAATAGACGTGGATTTTTTAAAGAATATTTTTTCCATGGATCAATAGACGTGGATTTTTTAAAGAATATTTTTTCCATGGATCAATAGACGTGGATTTTTTAAAGAATATTTTTTCCAAGGATCAATAGACGTGGATTTTTTAAAGAATATTTTTCAAGGAACAATAGACGTGGATTTTTTAAAGAATATTTTTTCAAGGAACAATAGACGTGGATTTTTTAAAGAATATTTTTTCAAGGAACAATAGACGTGGATTTTTTAAAGAATATTTTTTCAAGGAACAATAGACGTGGATTTTTTAAAGAATATTTTTTCAAGGAACAATAGACGTGGATTTTTAAAGAATATTTTTTCAAGGAACAATAGACGTGGATTTTTTAAAGAATATTTTTTCAAGGAACAATAGACGTGGATTTTTTAAAGAATATTTTTTCAAGGAACAATAGACGTGGATTTTTTAAAGAATATTTTTTCAAGGAACAATAGACGTGGATTTTTTAAAGAATATTTTTTCAAGGAACAATAGACGTGGATTTTTTAAAGAATATTTTTTCAAGGAACAATAGACGTGGATTTTTTAAAGAATATTTTTTCAAGGAACAATAGACGTGGATTTTTTAAAGAATATTTTTTCAAGGAACAATAGACGTGGATTTTTAAAGAATATTTTTTCAAGGAACAATAGACGTGGATTTTTTAAAGAATATTTTTTCAAGGAACAATAGACGTGGATTTTTTAAAGAATATTTTTTCAAGGAACAATAGACGTGGATTTTTTTAAAGAATATTTTTTCAAGGAACAATAGACGTGGATTTTTTAAAGAATATTTTTTCAAGGAACAATAGACGTGGATTTTTTAAAGAATATTTTTTCAAGGAACAATAGACGTGGATTTTTTAAAGAATATTTTTTCAAGGAACAATAGACGTGGATTTTTTAAAGAATATTTTTTCAAGGAACAATAGACGTGGATTTTTTAAAGAATATTTTTTCAAGGAACAATAGACGTGGATTTTTTAAAGAATATTTTTTCAAGGAACAATAGACGTGGATTTTTTAAAGAATATTTTTTCAAGGAACAATAGACGTGGATTTTTAAAGAATATTTTTTCAAGGAACAATAGACGTGGATTTTTTAAAGAATATTTTTTCAAAGAACAATAGACGTGGATTTTTTAAAGAATATTTTTTCAAGGAACAATAGACGTGGATTTTTAAAGAATATTTTTTCAAGGAACAATAGACGTGGATTTTTTAAAGAATATTTTTTCAAGGAACAATAGACGTGGATTTTTTAAAGAATATTTTTTCAAGGAACAATAGACGTGGATTTTTTAAAGAATATTTTTTCAAGGAACAATAGACGTGGATTTTTAAAGAATATTTTTTCAAGGAACAATAGACGTGGATTTTTTAAAGAATATTTTTTCAAGGAACAATAGACGTGGATTTTTTAAAGAATATTTTTTCAAGGAACAATAGACGTGGATTTTTTAAAGAATATTTTTTCAAGGAACAATAGACGTGGATTTTTAAAGAATATTTTTTCAAGGAACAATAGACGTGGATTTTTTAAAGAATATTTTTTCAAGGAACAATAGACGTGGATTTTTTAAAGAATATTTTTCAAGGAACAATAGACGTGGATTTTTTAAAGAATATTTTTTCAAGGAACAATAGACGTGGATTTTTTAAAGAATATTTTTTCAAGGACCAATAGACATGGATTTTTTAAAGAATATTTTTTCAAGGACCAATAGACATGGATTTTTTTAAAGAATATTTTTTCAAGGACCAATAGACGTGGATTTTTTAAAGAATATTTTTTCAAGGAACAATAGACGTGGATTTTTTAAAGAATATTTTTTCAAGGAACAATAGACGTGGATTTTTTAAAGAATATTTTTTCAAGGAACAATAGACGTGGATTTTTTAAAGAATATTTTTTCAAGGAACATAGACGTGGATTTTTTAAAGAATATTTTTTCAAGGAACAATAGACGTGGATTTTTTAAAGAATATTTTTTCAAGGAACAATAGACGTGGATTTTTTAAAGAATATTTTTCAAGGAACAATAGACGTGGATTTTTTAAAGAATATTTTTCAAGGAACAATAGACGTGGATTTTTTAAAGAATATTTTTTCAAGGAACAATAGACGTGGATTTTTTAAAGAATATTTTTCAAGGAACAATAGACGTGGATTTTTTAATAGAATATTTTTTCAAGGAACAATAGACGTGGATTTTTTAAAGAATATTTTTCAAGGAACAATAGACGTGGATTTTTTAAAGAATATTTTTCAAGGAACAATAGACGTGGATTTTTTAAAGAATATTTTTCAAGGAACAATAGACGTGGATTTTTTAAAGAATATTTTTTCAAGGAACAATAGACGTGGATTTTTTAAAGAATATTTTTTCAAGGAACAATAGACGTGGATTTTCAAAGAATATTTTTCAAGGACCAATAAACGTGGATTTTCAAAGAATATTTTTTCAAGGACCAATAAACGTGGATTTTCAAAGAATATTTTTTCAAGGACCAATAAACGTGGATTTTCAAAGAATATTTTTGCAAGGATCACCAATAAACGTGGATTCTTAAAGAGTATTTTTTTTTTCAAGGATCACCAATAAACGTGGATTTTTTTAAAGAATATTTTTTTCAAGGATCACCAATAAACATGGATTTTTTAAAGAATATTTTTTTCAAGGATCACCAATAAACATGGATTTTTAAAGAATATTTTCTCAAGGACCAATAGACGTGGATTTTTAAAGAATATTTTCTCAAGGACCAATAGACGTGGATTTTTAAATAATATTTTTTCAAGAACCAATAGACGTGGGTTTTTAAATAATATTTTTTCAAGGACCAATAGACGTGGATTTTTAAATAATATTTTTTCAAGGACCAATAGACGTGGATTTTTAAATAATATTTTTTCAAGGACCAATAGACGTGGATTTTTAAATAATATTTTTTCAAGGACCAATAGACGTGGATTTTTAAATAATATTTTTTCAAGGACCAATAGACGTGGATTTTTAAATAATATTTTTTCAAGGACCAATAGACGTGGATTTTTTAAAGAATATTTTTCAAGGATCACCAATAGACGTGGATTTTTTAAAGAATATTTTTTCAAGGACCAATATACGTGGATTTTTTAACGAATATTTTTTCAAGGATTTTTTAAAGAATATTTTTTCAAGGAACAATAGACGTGGATTTTTTAAAAAATATTTTTTCAAGGAATTATAGACGTGGATTTTTTAAAAAATATTTTTTCAAGGAACAATAGACGTGGATTTTTTAAAGAATATTTTTTCAAGGAACAATAGACGTGGATTTTTTAAAGAATATTTTTTCAAGGAACAATAGACGTGGATTTTTTAAAGAATATTTTTTCAAGGAACAATAGACGTGGATTTTTTAAAGAATATTTTTTCAAGGAACAATATACGTGGATTTTTTAAAGAATATTTTTCAAGGATCACCAATAGACGTGGATTTTTTAAAGAATATTTTTCAAGGATCACCAATAGACGTGGATTTTTTAAAGAATATTTTTCAAGGATCACCAATAGACGTGGATTTTTTAAAGAATATTTTTCAAGGATCACCAATAGACGTGGATTTTTTAAAGAATATTTTTTCAAGGACCAATATACGTGGATTTTTTAACGAATATTTTTTCAAGGATTTTTTAAAGAATATTTTTTCAAGGAACAATAGACGTGGATTTTTTAAAGAATATTTTTTCAAGGAACAATAGACGTGGATTTTTTAAAGAATATTTTTTCAAGGAACAATAGACGTGGATTTTTTAAAGAATATTTTTTCAAGGAACAATAGACGTGGATTTTTTAAAGAATATTTTTTCAAGGAACAATAGACGTGGATTTTTTAAAGAATATTTTTTCAAGGAACAATAGACGTGGATTTTTTAAAGAATATTTTTTCAAGGAACAATATACGTGGATTTTTTAAAAAATATTTTTTCAAGGACCAATAGACGTGGATTTTTTAAAAAATATTTTTTCAAGGAATTATAGACGTGGATTTTTTAAAAAATATTTTTTCAAGGAATTATAGACGTGGATTTTTTAAAAAATATTTTTTCAAGGAATTATAGACGTGGATTTTCTAAAAAATATTTTTTCAAGGAATTATAGACGTGGATTTTTTAAAAAATATTTTTTCAAGGAATTATAGACGTGGATTTTCTAAAAAATATTTTTTCAAGGAATTATAGACCTGGATTATAAAAGAATATGTTTTCAAAGGACCAAGTATTAAATTCTTATGTCTTCAAAATGTTTTAAGAAAAAAAATATTTCATGCCTTACTTTATTATCCTCCAACACCTATCAAATCCAGAACAATAGAAAAGGCGAGATGGGAAACAGAGGGGTCCTTTTGAGTTATTCAAAAAAACACTGTAGCATCACAAAAACACTTGATACGCTAAATTTCATTGTAAGGCAGGATTGAAAGCAGAAGGAAAAGGAAGTTGGATGCCAGGAATTGAAACATGTGAGCGTTTTTTCCTTTCATAAAACAACGAAGTGCAGGAGAATATACAATAGAAATGACTTTAAATGCCTTTAAGGGACCAAGTGCCGCAGAAAAAAGATTTGTGTTTTTTTTTTCTTCCCCAGAAAGGATGTGCAAATGACAGCCAAAGGATTGCGTGTATGTGTGTGTGTTTGCGATATGTGGGGGGGGTATGAAACAGGAATTAAGATGCTGAAGGAAACACATGGTTACATATGAATTTTTTGTTAGGAGATTTTGTTCGATATTAAGCGTTTTACTAAGCTTGTTATTTCGATTTCTTAAGAAAATGCTTCATGCATAAAACGTTTAGCGAGAGCCAGCAGAAGAAAAATATATCGTGGAAAATATTTATTTTAAAGTGGCAATTACCCGTCAAAACCATCAGAATATGTGAATTCGAAAAACATGTTGAACGTGAGTTAAATATATCCTTTTTTGAAAACTGTACGACGTTTTGAATAAAATTT
This sequence comes from Musca domestica, assembly GCF_030504385.1. Classification (NCBI taxonomy): domain Eukaryota; kingdom Metazoa; phylum Arthropoda; class Insecta; order Diptera; family Muscidae; genus Musca; species Musca domestica. Next base: position 2,166,893 of record NW_026712388.1, on the reverse strand, counting down.
TAAATCAAGTTTGTGATGTATGGAGGGAGGTCACACACATTACTTGGCCTTACAATAACCGATAACCGTAAAATCGGATGAAGGTGTATATCGAAGATATATAAAAATCTGAACCGATGTCGATAATATTTAATAGAGGTATTTTCGAGCAGTACCTGATGTCCAGTATCAAATATCATTGTTGTGGAGTGCATATTAGGCATGTAAGGGACTTTAACACCAAATCGGATGAAACATATAATAGAAGCTATAGCTATATCTAAACCGATTCTCACCAACATTTGAGGCACTTGCTTTTAGGCTGAATTCCGACGGAAGGGCACAAAAAAACCTGAAATCGGATAGAAATATATATGGGAGCTGCATCCAAAGCTGATTTTGACAAAATGTTAAACACTTATTTTAGAGATGTATCTGACATCTAGTACCAAAAATTATTGTTGATGAATGCATATTACGCATGTGAGGAACTAAAAACTCCAAATCGGATGACATATATATATATGAGAGCTATAGCTATATCCGAACCGATTTTCACCAAATTTGGAGTAATTGTTTCTAGGATGGGCTGATATTAGCCATTTTGGTACACAATAAACCTGAAATCGGTCGAAGATATACAGGGTAAGATAGAAAAAACTGCAACAAAGTCAAACGCCATAATTTTTACAATTTTTTTTTTAAATTTTTGTTGAATGAAAGCAAAACATGTCGGAAATAGCATGAAATTTTAGAATAAATTTGGATTTGTTCGAATTTGTCAACATTGGCACGAATTATGGCCTTCAAGCGGCCAATGAAACCGTCACACGCTGTCCGAATGTTTCTCTGCGGAATTTTGGCCCATTCCCGGCGGAGCGCTTGCTTGAGATGATCGACACTTTGGTATTTTTTACTGCCAACCTTGCTTTCCAAAATACTCCAGGCACATTAGTCCAAGGGATTGGTATCCGGAGATTTTGGTGGTCATTGTGCGCTGGAAATTAATCGAGGAACCTCATTTTGTAAACATACTTGGGTGGCGCGTGCTGAGTGCGATGGTGCTGAGTCCTATTGGAATGTCCAAGGTCTGCGGCCAAAACGTTTGCGTGCCCAAGGCTTTAATACACCCTCCAGAATATTTTCGAGATAATATTAGGCATTTATTCTGATACCATACTAATACGAGCGGAGAGCGTCCATCGACTGTTATGGCGGCCCACACCATCACCGAACAACAGGTGCACATTTTCAACTGACCTCTTTTGAGGCCATTTTGTTTGTTTACAAACTGCAAAACAGCGAATGTTTTCTCATCGGAGAAAACCAAATTCGGCAGTTCACCACTTTCGGCCAAGCGAAGCAACTCTTTATCTCTATTAAGTCTATTTTCTAATCGTTGCGGTGTAAGTTCTTGCACTTTTTAGAATTTCAATGGCTTAACCCCGAGTTCATTTTTCAACATTTGCCGAATGGAATATTGCGATATGTTCAGCTCAAAAGTCATTTTTCGGCCTCAGCGACGTGAGTTTCGATCAAGTCGCTTCTTCACTTTTCGAACCATTTCTGCTGATGTTGCTGTTTTCTTCCGTCCACTTCCCGACGACAAGGCTGCGCTACCAGTACCACGGTAACGTGCGATGGTAAGAGACACAAAAGAATTATTCACATTTTAATGCCGGAGTGCTCTAACGATAGCCAGTTGTGGTTTTCCAGCCAAATATAAAGAAATCGCGCTTCAATTCCATCACGAATAACTTTTTTTCTGGAAAATGCTCACCAAAATGCTTTTGTATGATTGTAAACAATATAATGAGCTGTCACTGGTATAATTTTAACAGCTGTCGGACGAGCGGCTTAGAAATGACAGCAGTCTGAAGTTGGTTGCAGTTTTTTCATCTCAACCTGTATAGCAAAATATTTATAATCGCATATATCAAGGAAGATTATGTTGGTTAGACCGCTTATACTCACAATTCTCACAAATTCAGAATGACCTCTTGCCACAAAACGATAAAATCTATGAAAATTGCGTGAAAATATCCAAATAAAAAGTTAATAATAATTTTTTATTTTTGTCATATTTTTTTTATCGGATTTGTTCATATTTGACTCACAATATTGGATTTTAAGTTTGGTAATATTTTTTCACTTTACAACACTATGTCTTGGGAATGTTATATTCAAGTCGAAAATATCGTCCGATTCTCAAAATTTTGTATGAGGATAGAGTTAAGGTCAGAATTAAAACTTATTGTTTTTCAAAACGAATATTTAGGGATACAAATAGACCAAAAATTAAAATTTTTCTGATCTTGCAGTGGCTCTGCAGGTCACTAATCGACACGGAATTTTGTATAAAGTTAGGGTTTAGGATGACCCTTGAATTATATTTAGTGGGTCAGTGCAGTATGGTATTGTTTCACATAGTTGACTTAACTCTAGACCTAAAGAAGTTTTTCAATATATTATAGTGTTATAGGGTATCACATGGTCGGCGCCGCACTACTAAAGCCTTTGCTTACTTGTTTTTACATATGTTCTATATCTACTGTTGTTTTTGGTTCATTTCTGATTGTCAAAATGATACTTTTATATATTAACAGAGATTTTCGACCATCCCCTTTTGGACTATTCCCCAACAAAAAAAAAGATACGCACTCATGCACCTGTCGAGTGCGTATCTTTTTTTTTTTTTTTTTTTTTTTTGTACACATCTTGCTTTACACCTCAACCCCTATATAGTAACTGCGTCACCTCTGATATGTCGCAATAACAACATATGTAGAACCTTTCTAATGGCAATAGAAAATAACAACTGCAACAACAACAGCCGTCAGTACAAATAGGCAAAACATAATAAGAACATTTTAATAATATTGCACAACAAAAAAAAAAAAAAAAAAAAAGAAAAACAACAAAAAATTACATGGAAACATAAAGTAAATATGTGAATAGAAAGTGCGACAAGAAAACAAGGAATGTAAGACGCAAAAAAGGCACAACAGCAACAAAACAACGAATGAATGAATTTTTCAGGAAATTTGTGTCACATCCATTTTGCACACTTGATGTAACTCAAATAGATAGAACACACAAACACACACACATTTGTGTTACACGTTTTGTCGTCGTTTCTTGTTATGTCGTGTTGCGTCGCCTTGAACAGTGGAACAGGGTTAAAGTGTACTCGCTGAGGAGTCTGAACAATTTGCTTATGTAGGTCCCATCTTTTTGTACTCTCCCCAAAAGGGATATACACATATAAGTGGTCAAAACCTTAGGTGTATATATCTGAAAAAAAAACAAGTTAAAAAGCAGTAAGTTCGGCCGGGGCGAACTTTAAATGTCCTCCTCCATTTGGAACGAATTTGAAAATAAAATCATTAAAAAATTTTGAAAAATTTTAAAATACCGAATATAGCCGTTATATTGGTGTCCACGACGTGGACCTACATGGGCATTGTTTGTCATAAGTCATTTCCATATTCAAATTCGAAACTTGAAATAAACGGTGAATAATCTAGCTAAAATCGTCAAAATATCCTATCCCTGTGCGAAGACCTGAACCAGCATAGACAATTTTCTGCCATAGGTTGTAGCATCCATTACGAACTTCAAATGCGCGTCTCAAACAATTTCGGTGGGTATTGTACCTAAACTCGTCAATATACCGAATATAGGGAGGTACTGGTATGTGGGGCCTATACGAAGACCTGTACCTGCATGGACAATTTTCTGTCACAGACTGTATTTTCCATTACAAACTCTAAATACGTAATTTGAAATTATAAATTCCGGTGAATAATGACGCTAAAATCATCAAAATACCGAATATAGGGAGGTTATATGGGGGCTATACGAAGATGTGGACCTGTATAGAAAATTTTCTGTCTTAGGCTGTAGTATCCATTACGAACTTCAAATACCAAATTTTAAAGAATTTCGGTTAATAATGTCGTTAAAATCGTCAAAATACCGAATATCGGGAGGTATACGTGGACCTACATGGCCCGTTTACGAACTTAACCTGCCTACTGGAAAAATAAGCACGTGTGCAAAATTTTAGCATTCTATCTCAATTCGTTCGAAAGAAAGCGTGATTACAACAGACAGACCGACAGACAGACGGACAGACAGACAGACAGACAGACAAACAGACCGACAGACCGACAGACAGACAGACAGACAGACAGACAGACAGGCAGGCAGGCAGACAGACAGACTGACATTAAATGCTACCAAGAGTATAGTTTTCTTCCAAGAAAAGAATTAGTAGGAGTTCAGATATGGACAATAGGTGCTAGGTCAGGTGCGAAAATGGATCCCATCGGTCCAATCCATCAAGTACCTACCCACACAAATTTTCAACATTTTGAATATCCAAGAAGCTCATACAACGCCAAAATTACATCCAATTCCATTCAGGCTTGAAACATCTCAATATTTCTATCAACGCAAGATCTATTATAAAGATGGTAGTGATCGGACCATTCCGTCTGGTACCTCCCCCGCAAAGGGTTACAATTTTGAATAACCAAAAGGATTATAAAATCCGAAATAAGTATCCGTTTCTCTTCATATTTCACATATCCCATTATTTTTACTAACCCAAGATCTGCTGCGAAGTTGGCATATATCGGTCCATTCCTTTTGGTACCTCACCCTCAAAGGGTCAAAATTTTGAATATCCATGAAGCTCATAAAACACGAAATTAACATTCGATTCCATTCTGGTTTGACACATCTCAATATTTCTATCAACACAAGATCTGTTATAAAAATGATGTAGATCGACCATTTCTTTTGGTACCTCCCCCACGTAGGGTTTAAGAAACAAAACGCTGCAAGAAAGCGAAATTAACAACCAACTCTCTAGTGAAGATGATATATAGGGTGAGATGAAAAAACTGCAGCCAACTTCAGACTGCTGCCATTTCTAAACCACTCGTTCGACAACTGTTAAAATTATTCCAGTGACAGCTCATTATATTGTTTACAAGCGAACAAAAGCATTTTGGTGAGAATTTTCGAGAAAAAAGTTATTCGTGATGGAATTCGACCGTGATAGTGTGATTTCTTTATATTGGCTGGAAAACCACAAGTGGCTATCGTTAGAGCACTCCAGCATTTAAATGTAAATAAATCTTTTGTATCTCGTACCATCGTTCGTTACCGTGATACTGGCAGCATAGCCAGACGCCAAGGAAGTGGATGGAAGAAAACAGCAACATCAGCAGAAATGGTTCGAAAAGTAAAGAAGCGACTTGATCGAAACCCGCGTCGCAGTGCCCGAAAAATGGCTCGTGAGCTGAAGATGTCGCAATATTACCTTCGGCAAATATAGAAAAATGAGCTCGGGTTAAAGCCATTGAAATTCCAAAAAGTGCAAGAACTTACACCGCAACAGAAAGAAAATAGACTCAAAAGAGCTAAAGAGTTGCTTCGCTTTGCCGAAGGGGGTTAACTGCCGAATTTGGTTTTTCTGCGATGAGAAAACATTCGTTGTCCAGCAGTTTGTAAACAAAGAAAACGATCGTGTTTACTTGCCAAAGAGGTCAACTGAAAATGTGCACCTTCGGTTGGCCACCAGAACTCAAGCGCCGGCCATGGTGATGGTGTGGGCCGCCATAACAGTCGATGGTCGCTCTTCGTTCGTATTAATTGACCGTGGCATCAGAATAACTGCCGAATATTATCGCGAAAATATTCTTGAGGGTGTATTAAAGCCTTGGGCACGAAAATATTTTGGCCGCAGACCTTGGACATTTCAACAGGACTCAGCACAATCGCAAAATCTCCGGATACCAATCCGTTGGACTATTGTGTCTGAAATATTTTGGAGAGCAAGGTTGGCACTAAAAAATACCAAAGTGGTGATCACCTCAAGCAAGCGCTTCGCCGGGAATGGACCAAAATACCGCAGAGCAACATTCGGGCAGCGTGTGACGGTTTCATTGGCCATTTGAAGGTCATAATTCTTGTCAAAAGTGACCAAGTCTAAAATTTTCGAACTTATTTTAAAATTTGATGCTATTCCGACATTTTTTGCTTTCATTCAATAAAATTTGAATAAATTTAAAAATTATGGAGTTTGACTTTGCTGCATTTGTTATACCCTCCACGATACATAGTATGGAGGGTATATTAAGTTCGTCATTCCGTATGTAACTCAGCGAAATAATAATTTTAGACCCAACAAAGTATATACATTTTCTTGATCAGCGTAATTCGGTCGGTCCGTCTGTCCGTCTGTTGTAATCACGCTACAGTCAAAACAAATCAAGATAGGAAGCTAAAATTTTACACAGATCTGTCTTTTATCTGCAGGCAGGTCAAGTTCGAAGTTGGAAGATCGGTCCACGATATCGTATAGCCCCCATATAACGGTGCCGCCCGATATTCGGTATTTTGATTATTTTAGCAACATTTTTCAATGGAATTGTCTGAAATTCTACGCAAGGAGTTCTTTGTGAGTACTTTACCTCTTGAAAGAGAATTGCCTATAAAGGTCCATAATATCGTATATCCCCCATATATCGGCAGATTCCTATATTCGGTATTTTTGAGATTTTAACAGAATGTTTAATGGATTTAATTTTTTTGAAAATTTCCTAATTCGTCCCAAATGGTGGAGCGTACTCAAAGTTCTGCCCGGCCGAACATATTGCTTTTTTACTTGTTTTATCTCACTATATATATATCTGAGAACCCCTTCTGGTACCTCATTCACAAAGGATCACAATTTTTAATACTTTTATCTGTCAAAACTTGCGTAACAAGTCAGCGATTCTTCACAACTTGATCGTCTATCTAAATATTTCTTCTAACCAGAAACCTAAGATGTATATGGAATTTATCGGAATTTATGATTTCGCACAATATTGGATATAAATGTTCGATTTTCTTGTAATTTTGTCCATACCAATATTTTGATTTGTATTAGATGAATTATGAATATCACATATCTCATATAAAATGAAGGATGCAGTCGATATAGTCCAAACCTGGCACATTGCAATATTGATATAATATTTATTTAAGTTTCATAGGAAATGGATAATATTGGCCCATTCCTTCGAAACTCTCCCCATAGAGGGTTAAACATTGGAATAATCATAACAGAAATCAAAATATATTTAAATAATCGAACATTGGCAGAGGATATAAATCTGTCAATAAACTCGACTGTTACTTTTCATCTTGTTCGTTCTATGCATTAAATTATTTTCTACAAAAATGTTAACCTTTTGTGGGGGAGGTACCAAAAGAAGTGGACCGATGTTGCCCATCTCCGAACTCGATCTAAGTTTGACAGCAATATTACGATGTACCAAGTTTGGATCAAGTCCGACATACGACATAACGACATACCCTCAAACTGTGGTCCTGGGGCCCATTGCTGACCCATAAAAATCTCGGTTATAGCCTTGTTTCACTCTAATTTAGGCTCACAGGACTATACACCAAAATGTATGTACATATGTATTTTTAAATGTATTTCCAACATGTAGCAATGCGGAATTGTATAAAAGTACCGTGTGATTGTGTCTTATATGCTGTTGTTGTTGTTGCTGTCATCTTCATTCTTGTAGTTGCTGTTGTTGCTAATGTTGTCATTCATTTTTGTGTGTGTGCAAGCCTTTTGAAAAAAAAAAAAAAAAACAACACAGTGCAGATGAAGATGGAAAATAACAACGACAACAACAACGACATCGAATAAAACATCACAAACGATGAAGCAACAACAACGGCGACGACAAGAACAACTAATGGCAATAAGGTCTTCTATTTGTAAAAGTGTTGTGTTCCTTAAAAAAGAAGAAAAAAAAAACTTGGGAGAAAAGGACTAAAAACAAACACATATAACGACAAACACACACATACGTAGGTACATACCTACAACACCATTCAAACAGAAACACTTATTCGCACAGTTAAAACACTTAGATCTTCTAAACAAGACAGCCCAACCAACCAAGTCAACTCAACCCAAACGAGATATGACGGGGGAAAGAGGGGAGAGGTCAAAGCATTCTAGACTGCGTAAATTGCAATTAACACACGGGTTGTGAGATAGAGTGAAGTGAGAAAGGGAGCCTGTCTATGACACGCTACGTATGGCTATGTTGTGCGTTACTGGGTATTGTGTGGTGGTTTGTATAGGCCTAAAATAGCCGAAATATATGGACTTATATATTTACTCAAGGCCCACGCTAAATCAAGTAAGAAATTATATAAATTTCGTCAGGGTTAGGGGCTAGAGAACCAGAAAGCCAAAAAAAATATCTCTGAGTGCCGTTATTTGGGCGATCGGTCAAATATTTTGCAAAATGAGTTTCTACAGTTAAATGTTATTAGGACGTCAATCCAAACTCTTGAACCTACAATAAGTGGACCGATATTGACCATTTTTGCATATGATTTGAAGATGATTTGTATAAAAAGACGTGCTAAATCATTCGAAAGGAAACTAAATGAAAAACGGGACAATTTTCATATTGGAAATTAAATTTGAAATATATTGAGATGTACCAAATTTTAAGGAAATCGAATACCTAGTTCCCATTTGTATACGATCCTAATTCTAATTGTTATTGCCCATTTTTATACTATGCTAGCAAGTGCCATACTATGGACGGTATATTAACTTTATCATTCCGTTAGTAACTCCTCGAAATACTTATGTCCGATCCAACAAAGTATATATATTCTTGATCAGCGTCGATTTTCTACGCCCGTCTGTCTGTTGTAATCACGAACGAATTGAGATAGAAGGCTAAAATTTTGCATACATGTTTATTTTGCCGGGTTAAGTTTGTAAATGGGCCATGTAGGTCCACATTTTCATATAGCCCCCATATAACGATGCCTCCACGGTATCTTCAGGATTCAAGCTACGTATTCCCAAATTCACATCCTTCTCCTTTTCTACCCCACACACCAACAGTGATATCCATATCAAATTTCGGATTTCAGCTCTATCTCTTCATCCAATACTAGTCTAGTATCATTCAGTACTTCTCGTGCAGTTAAAGTACGCATTTTCAAAACAATCTCCATATTTAAACCTCAGATACCAACAGTGACCTTAACATAAAAGTTCAGAAATTTAGCTCTGTAATTTCCCCCTATTGCCAAATTCAGTAATATTTTGTACAATAATGGTACGCATTTCCAAAACAAGTTCCTTCTCTCAAGTACCGACATCAAGACTGACATTCATTTTTTATTTCCTGTAACCCAATAACAAAATTTTGTAACATTTAGTTCTTTTCGAAAAATCTTTCTTCCATATTAAATTTTAGGATGTCAGCCCTGCCCTATTCCTTCACTCATACCAAATTTAGTACTACTAAGTACATTGAGAACAATTGTAGTACACAATTCTAAAACCACATACATATCTCAATTCCATATACTAGAAGAGTCCTCAAAATCAATTTTCGACATTCCATATCCATATCTTTAATACCAATACCCAATTTAGTTCCACCACACATTTTTAAAATAATCTCCATATCATAACTACAGACACCAACAGTGACATCCATATCAAATTTCAGGATTTCAGCTCTGTTTCTTCACCGAATACCAAATTTGGTAGCATTTACAATTATGGTACACATTTCCAAAGCCTTATCTTTATCTCAATTCCAGATACCAACAGAGACCTCAATAGGAAATTTGAGGATTCCAGCCCTATCTCTTCACCCAATAGCAAATTTAGTACCATTTAGCACTTTCGTACAAATATAAGACGCATTTCCAAACCACCGCCAAATCTGAAACACAGATACCATCACTAATCTAAATATAAAATTTCAGAATTTTATCTCTATCCCTTATACCAAGACCAAATTTAGTACTCTTACCGAAAACAACAGTGACATCTATATCACATTTTAGGATTTTAGCTCTACTCCTTCGCGCAATACCAAATTTAGTAAAATGTAGTACTTTTCGTACAGTTAAAGTACACATTTTCAAAATCAATCTCAGATTCCAACAGTAACCATAATATCTAATTTCAAGATTTCAGCCCAATTCCACCCAGGATCAGGATTCCACTCAATGTATTTGAATGCATTTCCAAAACACAAACAAATCTCAAAAACAGATACCAATAGAGATCTCAATATGACATTTTAGGATTTATCCCTATCTCTATTCCTACACCTAATACTAAATGTGGTACCATTCAGTACTTTTAGTTCAATTATAGAACACATTTCGGAAATCACCTCCATATATCCAGGCTACACATGAAGAGCGACCCTAATGCATATTTTCAGATTGCAGACACTATATGTTCACCCGATACCATATTGTCCCAAATAAAGTTCTATTTAGTACTTTTCGTGCACTTGTAGTACACATTTTCAAAATCACCTCTTTATCACAAACCTGACACCACAAGTGACCCCAATACATAAGTTCAAAATTCCATATTCACGCGTTCACCCTAAACCAAACCTTTTAAATTTTAGCACCATTTTGTACAGTTCGTACACTTTGTACAAATTCCTAAAACCACCTTCAAATATCAAACGTACTTTCCAACATTGATTCACATACCAAATTTCAAGATTTTAGATCTATCCGTTTACATCATACCAAATGCTTCCATTTTAGATGTTTAATAGTTTAAGGTTTCCGTAAACTTAAAGCTCGAATTTCCTAAAACATGATCTATTCTGCACTCCATCAGTGACTCGCATTCCATTTTATCTCATTTTACATTTTAGTAGTTTTCATAGCCTTTTGGTACGATTTTCCTAAAACCGAACCTAATCATACGCCTTCGCACTAAGATCGGCCTGATGTCAAATTTCAGTTGTTTCGTCTGGGTGTTGATTATACGGTCAGTCAGATATTTTAATACTTCTTTAGATACTTTGAAAAAGGACCAAAAATACACCATTGGTGACTGGCTTGAGAGTTATCATTTTTGGCCAAAATAATCCTCGTGTTGTTATCTGCAATATTGCGGAGGCACTTTATACCTTAATTGGATAGATTCCAAGGAATCTGAATACGAAAATTTGAAAAATTTTGGAGAGGGGGATACTAACCCCTACTATGAATTTTAAAGAAAGCATTGGTTCAAAGTACAGGATTAATATTCCAGTATGTGGGATATTGTGTTACAAGTGGAATTTGACGACAGCCAATGTTCGATTATTTAAAAATATTTTGACTTTTGTTATGATTATTCAAATGTTATGCAGTAGGTTCCGAAGTAATAGGCCAATATTGATCATTTCGTATCGGACCTAAATAATATGATGTAAATATTGCGACGTGCTAGGTTTGGACTGTGTTTTGTTGATGAAAATATTGGAATGTACCAAGACTTGAATGGAATCCGATGTCAATTTCGCATTTTATGTGCTTCATGGATATTTAAAATTTTGAGCCTGTGTGGAGTGGACCGATATATCCCATCTTCACAACGGATCTTTTGTTAGTTGAAATATTGGGATGTGTGAAACATAAAGAGAACGTGATGCTTATTTCGAATTTTATAAACGTTTTCGTTATTCAAAACATTGACCCTTTGTGGAGGAGGTACCAGAAGGAATGGTCCGATCTCAACGGTTTTTTTTTTACAGATCCTGTGTTGATAGAAATATTCAGATGTGCCAAGTCTAAATGAAATCCGATGTTAATTTCGCGTTTTATGAGCTTAATGGATATTCAAAATTTCGACCTTTTGTGGAGGAGGTACCAGAAGAAGCGGACCGATACATTCCATCTTAACACCAGATCTTGGGTTTATAAAAATATTAGGATGTGTGAAATTTGAAGACAATCGGACTCGTACATTACATTTTATGAGAGTTGTTATTATCAAAATTTTGACTTCTTGTGGGGGAGGTACCAGAAGGAGTGGACCAATATTGACCATTTTCGCACTAGATCTAGCACTGATGCAAATGTTAAGATTTGCAAAGTTGGAGCAAAATCGGATTATCGTTTCTCTTTCTGTGCAAAAAATATTTTTTTTTTTTTTTTTTTTTGATAATTTCGACCATTTTTTGGGAAGGTACTAGAAGAAGTGGACCGATATTTTTATATATCTTAACACCATATCTTGGGTTAATATAAATATTGGGATGTGTGAAATTTGAAGACAATCGCACTCTTACACCACATTTTATGAGAGTTGTAATTAATCAAAATTTTGACCATTTGAGGGGGATGTACTTAATAGAGTGATCCGATATTTTCCATTTTTGCACCTGACCTAGCACTGATACAAATATTAAGATTTGCAAAGTTGGGGCAAAATCAGATTATCTTTTCTCTTTCCTTACAGTAAATTATTTTGGCAAAAAGTAGTAGAGTGGACCGATAATGCCCATCTCCGAACTCGATCTAAGTTTGACAATAATATTATGATGTACCAACTTTGGGCCAAATTGGATACTCCCATTGAGAGTTATAGTGCACATCAGTCAGCCAAACAGACGGACGGACGGCCACCCCTAGACCGATACCAAATGTTCTGAAATGGATTTGGTCTAAATAGACCTAGGGTCTAAAACCGTTATTTTGATGAGGCACGGTTTGGTCGTATCAACTCTCTGACTGAGGGTATAAAAACGCCATCAGCAGAATATATTTTGCAGAAATTGACGATGGGACTGATAGTTGATGCCTTCAGTGGCTCAATTAGCGTAACAATAGAAGGGATCACATTCCAGGGAGACTCCACAACAAAAATTAAGAAAACCAAATGGTTATCTGGATACGGTTTTTTCGATCCATCCCTATGGTAGAATATTTCTATGACTTTAAGTCGGAGTTTCCATTGCCCTTATAGCTTAACTATTTCACCTTGTCCACGTCGCTGGCGGTTAGATTAAGATGGGATAATTTACTACATAGCGTTATATTTTACTAATTCTTTCTTGGAAAGAAAAAAACTATACTTCTGGTACCATTTAGTAAATTTCGTACTTTTTAGTACGTATTTTCAAAAGTATCTTCAAATATATAGCCTTAAAACTAACCGCGACACCAATGCCAAATTTCAAATTTCCCTTTACCTAATACCTAACTCAGTAGCATTTAGTATTTCTCATAAAATACATTTCAAAATAATTTCGGTGTGGGCCAACGGACAAAAAATTACAAAAATAACCATTACGAGATTTTGCAGGCGTCCTTCGGCGTCCTTGCGTTGTACTACGCATTTCCAAAAACACCTCTTTATTTTAACTCTAGCCACCAACGGACATTTTAAATTTCCAGCTTTATCCGTTAATCCAAAACCATTTTTTTTCGATTGGACGTAGAATCAGTTAGTCAGTTACCTACTAAATTAGTTGCAAAACATAAAAACCTTGTATTAACATCAGCTTTCATATAAAATTTGCGGAATCAAAATCTGTATACGCATTCCAGAGAACATAAATTTCTAACACAATGTCACTTACTCTCATAAATACAGATTAGTAAAAATTGTCTCTGTCGTTAACATATTTTTGTCGAACTAAGTATTTCATAATTTCTAAATTCGGACTTTTTAAAAACTGTCATCCTTAGATTTCCGTAGAACTCTTTTCCAGGATTTAAACTAGAGAAAAAACTGCTTCATTTTTTTCAGGCAGTAGAAATGTAATATCAACCAGTGTCCTGATAGCGCATCCCAGTGGCGACTACTTTAAACTCCTACATGCTCCCGGCGTCTTCAGCCATTTCCACAAGAGGACAACACCAGTCAAATGCGTCTGAATGTGTGTCACAAGCCATTGTTGGAAAAGTCTATAAATAAAGTGAACCCATTGCAGTCAGCCAGAGGCTTGTCCTCATTGAGGCGTTGAAGAAAACAAAACAAAAAAGGAGAAGAACGAAAGAAAAAAAACAGCAACAACCAAAAACCTTTTAAAAATCCCCAACACATTCACAACTCTGGCACTTACGCAAAGTTGACACATACCGACACTTTGGACAAAAATATTTACTCTTTAAATGTAAGATTTGAAACAGAACAGAAACAACAACAGCAGCAACAACAGTAACATGGTTTCTTTAAAAAAAAGTAGGACTTGTGGCAAGATATGGCACCAACAATACTAGGTTTTAACAAGACGCCAGTATGTGCCAATTGTTCCGAGTTGGAGATAAAAACAAAGTGGAAATAAAAATATCCTTTTCATGGGTCCTTAGTGGCGATTTGCTGGAAGTCGCGGGTTTCATAGGAAAGTGGGATGAATAAAAGGGATCCAAAAATAAAATTCAGGCTTCATAACAAATTAATGAAATTTGTTCCTCTTCTATTGAGCTTACGATCTCGTCACTTGGGTAAAAAATGTTTTTTGTCATAGAAGTTATTTTTTAAATAACTTCTGGGGAGAATATCCCAGACAAGAAACAAGGGAACTGATGAGGATTGGTGGCTCTTTCCGAAACCTAGGTATTCCCTGCCTTACCCCCTGGTAAACATTACCATCGTTCTCCACTCATAAACAAACGTTGTTTTTATAAAAACAACAATAATGGGATTTCGCCTGACGATTTTGCAACAACAATTTACAAAAATAAAATAAAATAAAATAAAAAATATTAAAATACTTTGCAGGCTATATTGAAGTAATCTGGCGCAGTATCCTAGTCTAAATACATAGGCGAGTAATGATATAACTGACTGAGAGAGAATCAACTCCCAGACGAAACGGCTAAAGCTAGAATCTCAACAATTTGCACCAGGGCCAGTCTTGGTGCATAGGCGTGTGATAAGGCTATGTTTTTAGAAAGGGTACGGAAAGTGCTAAAATGTACTAAAAGTTGAATGTATTGCACAAACGAATTGAGCCAGCATTTGAGAATGAAAATTGGAATGAGAGTCACTGATAGAGTGCAGGATAGATGTATTAAAGGCGTATTGAAAATTCGAACGTCACGGTTACGGAAATTTCTTAAATGGTACCAATTTTCTAAAATGGTACCATTTGGTATTATGTGAATGGATAGAGCAAAAAACTTGAAATTTGATATGAGAATCAAGTTAGGAAAGTATATTTGACATATGAAGGTGGTATTGGAAATGTGTACTGAGTGTGCAAAATGTACTAAATGGTACTTAATTAGGAACAGCTTGGTTTAGAGTGAAAGGTTGAAAGGATGAAGTTGAAATTTTCAAATTTGGTATTGGAGTCCCTGTTGGTGATAGGTTTGTGGTGAAGAAGTGGTTATTGGAAATATGTACGACAAGTGCACGAAAAGAACTAAATAGTACTATATTTGGTACAATTAGGTATTGATGTTACCCCAATAGTGTTAGAAATCTGAAATTTAGAATTTTAGAAATGCGTACAATAACTGTACGAAAAGCACTGAATGGTACTACATTTAGCATTGGGTGAAGTGATAGAGATACAATTCTAAAATTTGACCCTTAGACTACCGATTGTACCTATATTTGAGATTTGGTGGTGCTTCGGAAATGCGTCCTATATTTGTATGAAAATTACAGAATAGTACTAAAATTTGGTACTATGTTAAGATATACGGCTGAAATCGTCAAATTCGATATTAAGGTCTCTCTTGGCATCTGGTGTTGAGATCTACTGGTGATTTTGAAAATGCGAACTATAATTATTTGAGAAGTCCTAAATGGTACTAAATTTGATATTGAGTGAAGGAATCGAGATGAAATCCTGAAATGTGATATAAATATCACTGTTGGTATATTTGGTTAAGATATGCAGGTGGCATTGGAAACATGTACTATAATTGTTCGAAAAGTACTAAGCGGTACTTAATTAGGTATTATGTGATAGAATGGGGATAGAATCCCCAAAATCTGACATTGTAGGTGTCTGGAATTAAAATATGGAGGTTGTTTTGGAAATTAGTACTTTAGTTGTACATAAATACTAAATGGTACTGGATGTAGGAATTAGGGCTGGAATCCTTAAATTTAATATTAAGTTCTCTGTTTGTACCTGGAATTGAGGTATGGAGGTGGCTTTGGAAATGTGTACTATAATTTTACGAAAAGTACTAAATAGTACCAAATTTGGTACCGGGAAAATTACTGAATGATACTATATTTGGTATTGGGTGATATAGGGATAAAGCTAAACTGCTGAAATTTGATACTGAGATCTCTATTGGTTTCGGGGTTTGAGATATGGAGGTAGGTTTGGAAATGTGTACTATAATTGTTAGAAAAATCACTAAATAGTATGAAATATTATTTAATATAGTATTGGGTGAAGGAATGATGCTAAAATCCTGAAATTTTATATATATGTCACTGTTGGTGTCTGTGGTTAAGATATGGAGGTTGTTTCGGATACTTGTACTACAATTGTTCGAAAACGAAAAAACTAATTGGTACTCAATTTGGTATTGAGACTATTCCTTCACTCAATACCAAATTTAGTACCAAGCTGAAATCCTGAAATATGGTATTGATGTCACTTTTGGTGCCTGTGGTTGAGAGGAGGATCTGCTTCTGGATATGCGTACTATCATTGCACTAAATAATACTAAATTTGGACTTATTGTAGAATTTTATTACAAATAATTTTGTAAGATACATTGACTTGCTACAATCCCGTTTAAATAAATTGTTAACCATTTTTGTTAAAAACAAAAAAAAAACAAAAATACCTCTTTGTGGACTAGCTTGAGAGTTAAAATATGTGGAACAAAAAATCCTTAATTACTAATATTCCTCGGAATTCCTGCATTAGATATTTTTATATTAATCGCACAATTTCCAAAAGTGCGGAAGAGAAGAATTTTGTACCCTTTAGTTAGGTTAAATTTCGATGTAAACATTCAGAACGCCGATGCATTTATCTTCTTTTTATACCCTCAGCCATATGGCTACAGAAGGCATATATCATTGGATACAAGCAAAACGTGACTCATCGAAATAACGATTTTAGAACCTTGATCTCTTTGAACTAAGTCCGTTTCAGGATATTTGGAGTCGATCTTGCGATGTCGTCTGGTTGGCTGAAGTATCCAAAGTTAGTATCCGATTTGTTCCAAATTTGGTACATCGTTATATTTTTGTCAAACTTACATCGAGTTCGGAAATGGGCAATATTGGTCCCCTCCTTCGGCGATGGTGCCGAGTCCTGTTGGAATGTCCAAATTCTGCGGCCAATATGTTTGCGTGCCCAGATATCATACGGCCTTTATTCTGATGCCACAGTCGATTAATACGAGAGGAGGGGACCATCGGCTGTTATGGCGGCCCACACCATCACCATGGCCGGCGCTTGAGTTCTGGTGGCCAACCGAAGGTGCACATTTTGCGCTGACCTCTTTGACAAATTAACACCATCATTTTTTTTACAAACTGCTTGGCAACGAATGTTTTCTCATCGGAGAAAACCAAATTCGGCAGTTCACCACTTTCGGCCAAGCGAAACAACTCTTTAGCTCTTTTGAGTCTATTTTCTTTCTGTTGCGGTGTAAGTTCCTGCACTTTTTGGAATTTCATTGGCTTTAACCAGAGCTAATCTTTCATTATTTGCCGAATGGAATATTGCGATATGTTCAGCTCACGAGCCATTTTTCAGCCACTGAGACGCGGGTTTCATTCAAGTCGCTTCTTTACTTTTCGAGTCATTTCTGCTAATGTTGCTGTTTTCTTCCGTCCACTTCTTTGACGTCGGGCTACGCTACCAGTGTCACGGCAACAAGAGATAGTATGAGACACAAAAGATTTATTCACAATGCTGGAGTGCTCTTACTATAGCCACTTGTGGTTTTCCTGCCAAATATAAAGAAATCACACTATCACGCTTGAATTCCATCACGAATAACTTTTTTTCTGGGAAATTCTCACCAAAATGCTTTTGTACGCTTGGAATAAACATAATGAGCTGTCATTGGAATAACTTTAACAGCTGTCGGACGAGTGGCTAAGAAATGACAACAGTCTGAAGTTGGTTGCAGTTTTTTCATATCACCCTGTATATCTGCGAACACATTCTGATACCTCACCCACAAAAGTTCACAACTTTCAATATTTTTATCAGTCATAAATTGCGCAAGAGTTCAGGGATTCTTTATAAATTGCATTGCCAGTCACTCTCGAATTCATTTTGTTCTTTCGCGTTCTAATATACTAGATAAAAAATCGTCGAACTTGATAATTAATTCCCTCCTTGTAATCCCTTGTAAAAGTGGTGGTTTATGTCTTGGCTACCACAAGTTTTATACCCTCCACCATAGTATGGAGGATATATTATGTTTGTCATTCTGTTTGCAACACCTCGAAATTTATATTTTAGACCACACAAAGTATATATATTCTTGATCAGCATAAAATTCTATGTCGATTTATCAATGTCCGTCCGTCTATCCGTCTGCCCGTCTGTGGATATCACTTTAGCTTCCGAACGAAATGAAGTAGGTTGATAAAATTTTACTCAAATATGTATTATGTCTGCAGGATTTTTGGTACTGAAAATGGTCCATGTAGATCCACGTCTTCGTATAGCCCCCATATAACGGTACCCCCCGATATTCGGTATTTTTATGATTTTAGCGACATTATTTACCGGAATTGCTTTAATTTTGATATTTGAAGTTCGTAATGGATACTACATCCTTCGACAGAAAATGAGCCATGTAGGTCCACGTCTTCGTATAGCCCCATATAACGGTACGTCCCGATATTCGGTATTTTCATGATTTTAGCGACATTATTTACCGGAATTATTTCAATTTTGGTATTTGAAGTTCGTAATGAATACTACAGCCTATGACAGAAAATTGTCTGTGCAGGTCCACGTCTTCGTATAGCCCCCATATAACGGTACGTCCCGATATTCGGTATTTTCATGATTTTAGCGACATTATTTACCGGAATTATTTCAAATTTTGTATTTGAAGTTCGTAATGGATGCTACAGCCTAGGACAGAAAATTGTCTATGCAGGTCCACGTTTTATAGCCCCCATGGTACCTCCCTATATTCGGTATTTTAATGATTTTAGCGACATTATTTACCGGAAATATTTCAAATTTAGTATTTGAAGTTCGTAATGACGAATACTACAGCCCATTAAAAAAAAATTCTGTGCAGGTCCACGTCCTCATATAGCCCCCATATAACGGTACCCCCCGATATTCGGTATTTTGATGATTTTAGCGACATTATTTACCGGAATTACAGCCTATGACAGAAAATTATCTGTGCAAGTCCACGTTTTATAACCCCCATGGTACCTCCTGCTATATTCGGTATTTTAATGATTTTAGCTATATTATAAACAAATTTTTTTTCATGTTTCGCATTTGAATATTGTAATAGCTTGTGACAAAAGTTGCCTATGCAGGTCCACGTCGTCGTATAGACCCTAATATACGGCTACATTCGGTATTTTTAAGATTTTAACTGAATTTATAACGGATTTTTTTTTTGAAAATTTTTAAATTTGTACCAAATGGTGGAGGGTATTCAAAGATCGGCCCGGATGAACTTACAGCTTTTTTACTTGTTTAATTTAACTTTACGACGATATTTTGAAGATGACTGTCCATAATTTTTCGATAAATGCGACTGGATAATATTTAACACCAGTATACACCCCTCACTATCGGCTCTTCTTATATATGTTACCCATTTAAGAATCAGGCCCCAAAGGCACACTTCCCAACACCTCTGATACACAAATATAGCCCACACACTATGATGGATGCGAAAACTGACACACACTTCCCTTTATTCGAGGTGTTAGTAAGCTGCACTATACACACCGAGCAATCCATCTATTCCCGTCTCATGTTTAAGGACTTTATTTGTATTCCAATTGTGGTGATGTAATAAAACTAGGTATCTCTGTCGTATCTATGTATATAAATAACAATATCGTCTTCTCATACGTATTTTTAATATTACACCTAAAGCATGGCAATTTATGTTCGTAAAAATGGAGGAGAGAGAGGGAAAATGGCACAGAAATATGACAACATTCAGAATGTCATATTGTGTGTCACAGATGAGAAGGAGCAGCAGGAGGAGGAGGATGAGGATGACGAGCGTGATTTATATTGTAGTTGGCTGATGATGTTGCTATGACACCATCCACGCCAGCCATTGAAGCAACCAACAAACACTCTACACTTGTAGCTCTCGTCATAATAATCATCATCATCATCACTCACATGTAGGTGGTATATACATATGTATGTCAAGACGAGACAAGATTTCCTCCTTCACTTTTTCTTCTTCTTCTCGGAGGCATCATGAATAGTTTTTTTTTGTGATTTCAAAAAAAAAAACGCTACTATTTTTGTTCTCTTGGCATGCAATTTCTTCTCATTGCGAATGGGCAAAATACTGCTGCAATCACATAGCCCCAGCCACGAAGAAAAGATGACAGAGGCACACACATCCTTCTTATCGTCGTCTTCAATGCTCGCGCTGTGAATTGCGTGAAATTTGAAGTATGTGTGCGCGCTCAAGTGTTTGTTTCGGGATTTTTTTTTCGCTTTTGTTTTGTAACAGTTGCTTCTCCTCAATTTTTCGGTGTCAGTTTTTTTTTATTATTTTAAGAAGTACTTCAAATATTTATATTTAAAGTTTTGAAAACAAGCCCGAAATCAGGGTGATGTCGTCATAATGAATGAATGAATGATGTATTGCATTTCAACCACTTTTCGCTCGAGTAAATTAAATTAAATCACCAAAAATTGTCGCCGAGCAGAAGACCGAAATGTGCAATCCTGATTGCTTTAGAAGGGAGCAGATATCATAGCATTCTGATTGCCGTTATCGGAGACATGTGGGAAAGGCTTATTTGATTATGTTGTCAGACAACTAAATATTTTGAAAATTCGTAGAATGTTCATCAGAATTTTTAGGGTGCATTGATTGTTCAGTGAAAGAAGAGGGGTCAATGGAATGCAAATTGTCTCCCTGACGCTTGACAGCGAAGAGAGAATTGCAATCAATGCTCTCACAAAAATTTGAGCAGAAACCCTGCATGTAAACTCGATCCGGTAGATATGATATACCACATAATTCGGAAATTTTGAATAAAATGCCTCACATAATTTCGAAAGGATTTTATTTAAATAAGAATTCGAAAAGGTCATCTATAGGTCAAAAATTTTGGAAAATCCTTAAAAATATAAATAAATAAATTTTTATAACCTACACCATACTATGGAGGGTATATTAACTTTGTCATTCAGTTTGTAACTCCTCGAAATACTCATGTCAGACCCAACAAAGTATATATCTTCTTGATCAGCGTAAAATTCTAAGTCGGCTTAGCAATGTCCGTCTGTCTGTCTGTTGTAATCACGCTATCTTTCGAACGAATTGAGATAGAAGGCTAAAATTTTGCACACATGTTTATTTTTCCAGTAGGCAGTTCGTATATGGGCCATGTAGGTCCACGTTATCAAAAAGCCCCCATATAAAGGTACCTCCCGATATTCGGTATTTTGATGATTTTAGCGACATTATCCACCGGAATTGTTTCAAATTTGGTATTTGAAGTTCGAAATGGATGCTACAGCCTAAGGCAGAAAATTATCTGTGCAGGTCCACGTCTTCTTATATCCCCATATAACGGTACCTCCCAATATTCGGTATTTTTATGATTTTAGCGACATTATTTACCAGAATTGTTTCAAATTTGGTATTTGAAGTTTAAAATGGATACTACAGCCTAAGGCAGAAAATTATCTGTGCAGGTCCACGTCTTCATATAGCCCCCATATAACGGTACCTCCCGATATTCGGTATTTTGATGATTTTAGCGACATTTTTCATCGGAATTGTTTCAAATTTAGTATTTGAAGTTCGAAACGGATACTGCATCCTATGACAGAAAATTATTTATGCAGGTCCACGTCTTCATATAACCCCCTTTATAACGGTACCTCCCGATATTCGGTATTTTGATGATTTTAGCGACATTAATCAATGGAATTGTTTCAAATTTGGTATTTGAAGTTCGAAATGGATACTACAGCATAAGACAGAAAATTGTTTATGCAGGCCCACGTCTTCGTATAGCCCCCATATAATCGTACCTCCCAATATTCGGTATTTTGATGATTTTAGCGACATAATTCACCGGAATTGTTTCAAATTTGGTATTTTAAGTTCGAAATGGGTACTACAGCCTAAGACAGAAAAAAAACAGGTTCACGTCTTCGTATAAAACCCATATAACGGTACCCCCCGATATTCGGTATTTAGATGATTTTAGCGACATTATTCAGCGGAATTGTATCAAATTACGTATTTAAAGTTCGTCATAGAAACTACAGTCTGTGACAGAAAATTTTCTATGCAGGTCCAGGTCTTCGTATAGGCCCCATATATCAGTACCTCCCTATATTAGGTATTTTGACGATTTTAGGTACAATACAAACCGAAATTGTTTGAAATGTCGTATTTTAGGTTCGTAATGGATGCTACAGCCTGTGACAGAAAATTGTATATGCAGGTCCAGGTTTTCGCACAGCTCCGATATAACGGATCCTCTCTATATACGATATTTTTATGATTTTAGCTACATTATTCTCCGTTTATTTCAAGTTTTGAATTTGAATATTGTAATTGCTTATGACAAACAATGCCTATGTAGGTCCGTAGGTCGTATAGACCCCGATATAACGGCTATATTCGGTATTTTTAAAATTTTAATAGAATTTTTTAAGGATTTTTTTTTAGAAAATTTCCAAATTCATTCCAAATGGTGGAGGGTATTCAAAGTTCAGCCCGGCCGAACTTACGGCTTTTTATCTTGTTGGTGACCGATTCATAAACGTCTAGGCGAAACAGCTGAAAGCAGAATGTGGAAATTGTTCATGTGGATCAATATTGATGTGTATGGGTGGGGTAAGGCTGGGTTTTTTCGAAATTTAAAAAGTAGGTTTACTAAAAGGTACCGAACAAAGAATCTATTGTCTAACGGATAGAGCTAGAATTCTGAAATTTTGGAATGAGAGTCGCTGATTGGGTGTAAGATATATATACCAAAGCGTTTATGGAAATTCGACCTTTAGAGTTACGAGAAGGTCTAAAATGGTACTGAACTTCTAAAATAGCACCATTTGGTATTATGTGAACGGATAGAGCTAAACACTTAAAATTTGATATGAGGATCAAAGTTGGAACGAAATTTGATACCTAAAGGTGGTTCTGGAAGTGTGTATATGTACGAAAATAATAATTGGTACTAAATCGGATTTTGAGTGAAGAGATGAAGCAGAAATTTGATATTGAGGTCTCTGTTGGTATCTGGAATAGAGATAAAACGGTGGTTTTGTAAATGTGGAAAAGTATGAAATGACAAATATAGGGTGAGTTGAAAAAACTGCAATCAACTACAAACTGCTGTAATTTCTAAGCCACTAGCCCGACGGCTATTAAAATTATTCCAGTGAAAGCTCATTATATTGTTTGCAAGCGTACAGAAGCATTTTGGTGGGAATTTTCCAGCAAAAAAGTTATTCGTGATGGAATTGAAGCGTGATAGTGTGATTTCTTTATATTTGGCTGGAAAACCACAAGTGGCTATCGCATTTAAATGTGAATAAATCTTATGTGTCTCGTTCCATCACTCGTTACCATGATACTGGTAGCGTAGCCCGTCGTCAAGGAAGTGGACGGAAGAAAACAGCAACATCAGCAGAAATGGTTCGAAAAGTAAAGAAGCGACTTGATCGAAACCCGCGACGCAGTGGCCGAAAAATGGCTCTTGAGCTAAAAATATAGGAATATTCCATTCGGCAAATATTGAACCATAAACTCGGGGTAAAGCCATTGAAGTTCCAAAAAGTGCAAGAACTACCACCGCAACAGAAAGAAAATAGACTTAAAAGAGCTTAAGAGTTGCTTCGCTTTGCCAAAAGTGGTGAACTGCCGAATTTCGCTGTCCAGCAGTTTGTAAACAAACAAAATGATCGTGTTTACTTGCCAAGGAGGTAATCTGAAAATGTGCACCTTCGATTGGACACCATAACTCAAGCGCCGGCCGTGGTGATGGTGTGGGCCACCATAACAGACTACGGTCGCTCTCCGCTCGCATTAATCGGCCGTGGCATCAAAATTAATGCCGAATATTATAGCGAAAATATTCTGGAGAGTGTATTAAAGCCTTGGGCACGCAAACATTTTGGCCGCAGACCTTGGACATTCCAACAGGACTCAGCACCATCGCACTCAGCACGCGTCATCCAAGAATGGTTACAAAATTAGGTTCCTCGCTTCATTTCCAGCGCACAAAGGCCACCAAAATCTCCGGATACCAATCCGTTGGACTATTGTGTCTGGAGTATTTTGGAAAGCAAGGTTGGCACTAAAAAATACCAAAGTGTCGATCACCTCAAGCAAGCGCTTCGCCGGGAATGGACAAGAATACAGCAGAGCACCTATTTCTGAGTTGTATCTGATATTTGGTACCAAAGATCATTGTTGTGGAGTGCATATAACGCATATAAGGGACTTAAAATCCTAAATCTGAACCGATTTTCACCAAATTTGATGTACTTTCTTCTAGACTGAATTCGGTCTGATGTGCCGAAATTCAGGTCATTTGGACTAATATTGTCCATTTGGTGCACATTTAACCCGCAATCGGTTGAATATATGTATGGAAGCTATATCTAAATTTGAACCGATTCTCATCAATTTTAAAAGAGTTCGTCCTTGGGCCAGACAAATATTGTTTAGAGTATTTCATCTCAATCGGATAATATGTGCGACCTGCATTTTGTTCGCAAAAATAGATGGACAGACGGACTGACATGCATGAATCGAAAGTGATTCTATGAAGATCCTCAAAAGAAGCCATGGAAAACATTTGGGATGTGTGAAATTTGAAGATAATCGGATGCTTATTTCACATTTTATTAGAGATATAATTATTCAAAATGTTGAACCTTTGTGGGAGAGGTACCACAGGCAGTGGTTCTAAATATTCCACCATCACACCAGACCTTGCCTTTGTAAAAATATTGGAATATGTGAAATATTAAGAGAATCGGATACACAATTCGCATTTCATGAGCGATTATTGAGCTTCATGACAATTCAAAATTTTGACGCTTAGTTGGGGAGGTACTGGAAGGTATGGATCGATATATTCAATTTTTACACCAGATCTTGTGATGGAAGAAATATTTGGATATGTGAAATTTTACGACAATCGAATTCTTATTTCATATTTTATAAGTGTTAAGAGTATACGAAAATTTGACCCTTTGCGGGGAGGTACTTGATGGAGTGGGCCAAACTCAACATAAGTTTGCCAATAATATTACGATGTACCAAGTTTGAACCAAAATAGACGCACGGACGGTCACCCTTAGATCGACTCCAAATATCCTGAAACGGATTTGGCCCAAAGACATATAGGGTCTATAACCGTTATCTCGATGAGGTACGTTTTGGCCTATCAAATCATATATACCCTCTGTAGCCATATAGTTGATGGTATAATAACTGACTAATCTAGAATCAACGCGCAGACGAAATGGCTGAAGTTAGAATCTCTAAATTCTGCACGAGGATGACTTTTTCGAAATTCGTACTAAAAGGGTACGAAAAGTTCTAAAATGTAGTAAAAACTGAATCATTTGTATTGGACAAACAGAATATGTTAAAAATCTGAAATTCGAAATTGGAGTCACTGAGGGAGTGCGGGATGGATGTAGGGTTTTTGAAAATTCGAAATTAAGGGATATGAAAAGTGCTTAAAGTGAAAAATGCTTAAACGGTACAATTCCGTTTTCGGTGAACGGATGAAGCTGAAATTTTGTATTTGGGTCCCTGTTGGTAGTAGGTTTGGATAAAGAGGTGGTTTTTGCAAATGTGTACGAAAAGTACTAAATTGTACTTTATTTGGTCTAATTTAGTATTGGCCGAACAGATAGTGCTTGAAATCTGAAATTTGGTATTAGGGTCGCAGTTCATGTGTAGTCTGGACAAATGTGGGTAGTTCTGAAATGTGTAATATAATTGTACGAAAAGTACTAAATGGTACTAGATTTGATGTGTTGAGTGAGGAGATATAGTTAAAATTCTGAAATTTAATAATCAGATTACTGGTGGTATCTGTTTTTGAGAATTGGTGGTGGTGGTTTGCAAATGTGTACTATACTTGTTCTAAAAGTACTAAGTCGTACTAAATTGGGTTTTGGGTGAAGGGATTGAGTTAGAATCCCGAAATTTTATAATGAGGTCTCTATTGGAAACTGGGATTGAGATATAAAGGTGGTGTTGGAAATGTGTACGAAAAGTACTAAATAGTACTAAATTTTGTATTGGCAGAATGAATAGAGCTAAAATCCGGAAATTTTAAATGAATGTTGGTGTGCTTTGTGCCTGTGGTTGAGAGAAGGAGCTAGTTTTTTATATGCGTAGTAAATAGTAGGAAATTTTGTAATGGAGGAAATTGCAGAGCTGAAATCCTGAAAATTGACATCGAGATATTCATTGGAATCTGGGGTTGAGATACAGAGTTTGTTCTGAAAATGCCTACTATAACTGTTCGAAAAGTACTAAATGCTACTATATTTGGTATTGGATGTAGGGATAGAGCTGAAATCCCGAAATTTAATACCAATGTCACTGTTGGTGTCTGCAGTTGAGAGAAGAAGGTGGTTTTGGAAATTTGTACCATGAACGTTCGAAAAGTGAAAATTGCTCCAAAATATGCCGTTGGGTGGTGGGATGGAATAGGAAAAAAATTTGAAATTTGGTATCGAGGTCATCAGTCGGGAATATTTCTAATTTTTTTATTCGGTTTTCCTCGGCCTTATTTCGAGTTGATGCATGACCTACATTAATAAAAAATACCAAAAATTGGCATAATTAAATAGGAAATATGATGAAAACGTAAAAAGCGGAGTTTACCCCCTGTAAGGGACTATAGCAAAAGATGGGGTGACATAACCTATTTTTTAAATCAATGATTCTTTAAGTAATTCCAGAATCGCTATACGTTTTGAAATTTCTATATTAAATGCTCGCAATATTATATATCTCAAAGAATTGCCTCAAAAAAGTTGGGCCTTTGAGTTATAACAAAAAGTGAACCGACAAAAAAAACTGTTCTGCAAAAAAATCTTCTTTGTCAAAAGCCGAATATGAAACAATTCCGTGGAAATGTTTACTTTAGTCATAAAAATATCTGGTGCTACCGCTTTACTGGGGGCTATTGGAAATCCTGGATCTATATAGGCAATGTACAGTCATTATAAATACCGAATTTAAAAAAAAAAACGGGGAAAATGTTACTTAAAACATCAAAATACTGAATATCCGGAGGTGCTATACTTCATAGGAGGTAGAACTTATAAAAATTCTAAATCAAGAATAAAAAATCCATAAGAAAATGAGGCTTACATTTTCCAAACATTAATTACTAAGAGGTACCATTTAAATCGATTTAGACTTAGAATATATGGTATATGGTTTGTAGATAAGGTACCAGAGGGATTGCTCTGCTATATCTCATCTTCACACAAGATGGGTTGGTACAAATATTTAAATGTGCCGAGTTTGAAACGAATCGGACTGATGATCTTTTCTCTTTCTCTGAGGTAAATTATTTATCTTTGAAATTTTTGGCATTTCCTTCGGATACTACCTTCGAGATTTATCGTGCTTACCAGCCAGACAGACGGACAAAACCCGGTCTACTACAAATGTCCTGAAACTCATTTCGTCGGACTATAGTTTTGGTCTTAAAACTGATTTTTTCGATGAAGTATAGATGCCGTATGGTCATATGGCTGAGGCCGTATGGTCATTTTGCTGAGGGTAAATTATTCTTTAACCAGGTCCTATCAGGTCCTTTTGATCTATATCAGGTCCTCTTGCTAAATTTTAGATATTTTAAATTTTCTTTTGCATAAATTTAGCACTTTTCTGGGATATGTACCAGAAAGAGATGACGATATTTTCCATTTCCACACTTGCGGATGCGGTAAATTATACGAAAATACATAGATTCCGTATTTTACAAGACTTATAATTATTGAAAACGGTCTATAATTACTCATCGCTTTCCAAGAATAAATTTGTTTACCAACCATTGTTTTTACACGTGGTGGCATATCTGTTGCAGGCTCCTTTCACACTCCATTCATTATCCTTTTTTTTGGCCTTGGGAAATCATATTCAATTGTTTTTTTTTTGTCAGCAGCTCAAGACACCAGTTATTTTTTTTATAAATTAAGAACAAAACACAATTCTGGTGTCTGTTGTTTGGAAGACAACAACTAAAACAATGGCCGATGAACTTGAGGGGTATGCAAGGAGGGGAAAATGAAAACGAAATCTTCAACAACAATAACGCGGTGGAATGCAGGTCAAGGCAGAAGGTCCATGTTGTAATGTCATGATATTGTGACGGCTGTTGGAAAAAAGATAACAAATAGTTGTGTTTTTTGAATTCAAATTCATCTCAGCCAGCCAGCCACATTTGGGCACATTTTGTGGTTCAGGTTCATTCTAAAGCAACACTGTGATTGCAGAAATGTGGGCCAAGGTATAGCAGCTGTTCCGTAGGCTTGGCAAATCAAAATGACATATTGTCTTGAAGTTCTTCAACGTCATGGTGGCAGGAGAAAATACAAAAAATCAAACTCCTTGAAGGATACCAAATGTTCCAACATCGAAACACACATACATGCAAGCATCACATGCGATAGCATTTAAAATTCTTGGTGCTACACATCTTCCATGCATGACTGCACCACCCCACATGTGTGTGTCCGGAAAAAGGATGAAAGGAGGTGTTATCCTTCATACAGAATTTTTTTCGAATTTATTTTCAAATAAATCTGTGATGAATAAAAATGTCAATTATTTTTCTGTTTTCTCACACCATGATGATTTGGAGCATACCCTCCAAACACCACAAAAGAAAATAAATTTATCATTCTTAAAAATATGGTGGGTGGGAGCAGGCGGGCGGGCATCTGCTGTGCCTCCAATCATGCCTGGTTGAAAATGTATGCGAGGAAAATATTCCATTCAAGGATACTCATCGTTAAACTTAAAGGATCAAATCTAAAAATAAATACAAAACTTGAATACTCAACAATATCCTTCATATAAACATCTTAATCAACATGTTGCATATATGTGTGTGTGCGTGCGCATGTGTGTGTTTGTATGTGTAAATTAAAAATTTAAAAAATATGTGGCTGGTATCACTTAACATGTGAATACAAGAGATGGTTCTCCAGGACAATGGGGTGGAGTGCGAAATTCAAACAAAAATTCTATGCATAGAAGAGCTGTTACAGGTCTTCTATCCATAGAAGAGCTGTTACAGGTCTTCTATCCCTAGAAGAGCTGTTATAGGTCTTCTATCCCTAGAAGAGCTGTTACAGGTCTTCTATCCCTAGAAGAGCTGCTACAGGTCTTCTATTCATAGAAGAGCTGCTACAGGTCTTCTATCCATAGAAAATCTGCTACAGGTCTTCTATCCATAGAAGAGCTGCTACAGGTCTTCTATCCATAGAAGAGCTGCTACAGGTCTTCTATCCATAGAAAAGCTGTTACAGGTCTTCTATCCATAGAACAGCTGCTACAGGTCTTCTATCCATAGAAGAGCTGTTGTTACAGGTCTTCTATCCATAGAAGAACTGTTGTTACAGGTCTTCTATCCATAGAAGAGCTGTTGTTACAGGTCTTCTATCCATAGAAGAGCTGTTGTTACAGGTCTTCTATCCATAGAAGAGCTGTTTCTACAGGTCTTCTATCCATAGAAGAGCTGTTGCTACAGGTCTTCTATCCATAGAAGAGCTGTTGCTACAGGTCTTCTATCCATAGAAGAGCTGTTGCTACAGGTCTTCTATCCATAGAAGAGCTGTTGCTACAGGTCTTCTATCCATAGAAGAGCTGTTACAGGTCTCTTCTATCCATAGAAGAGCTGTTACAAGTCTCTTCTATCCATAGAAGAGTTGTTACAGGTCTCTTCTATCCATATAAGAGCTGCTACAGGTCTTCTATCCATAGATGAGCTGTTACAGGTCTTCTATCCATAGAAGAGCTGCTACAGGTCTTCTATCCATAGAAGAGCTGCTACAGGTCTTCTATCCATAGAAGAGCTGCTACAGGTCTTCTATCCATAGAAGAGCTGCTACAGGTCTTCTATCCATAGAAGAGCTGCTACAGGTCTTCTATCCATAGAAGAGCTGCTACAGGTTTTCTATCCATAGAAGACCTATCAAAGGTCAACTATCCATAAAAGACCTGTAAAAGATCATCTATTCACAGAAGACCTGTCAAAGGACTTCTATCCATAGAAGACCTGTAAAAGGTCTTCTGTCCTTAAAAGACACGTCAAAGGTCTTCTGTCCTTAAAAGGCCCGTCAAAGGTCTTTTATCCATAGAAGACCTGTCAAAGGTCTTCTCTACATAAAAGACCTGTCAAAGGACTTCTATACATAGAAGACGTGTCCAAGGTCTTCTATCCATAGGAGACTTGTCAAATGTCTTCTATCTATCGAAGACCTGTCAAAGGTCTTCTATCTATAGAAGACCTGTCAAAGGTCTTCTATCCATAGAAGACCTGTCAAAAGTCTTCTATCCATAGAAGACCTGCTAAAGGCCTTCTATCCAAAGAAGACTTGTCAGAGGTCATCAATTCACAGAAGACCTGTCAAAGGTCTTGTACCCATAGAAGACCTGCTAAAAGTCTTCCATCCATAGAAGGCCTATCAAAGTTCATCTATCCATAGAAGACCTGTCAAAGGTCATCTATCCATAGAAGACCTGTCAAAGGTCTTCTATCCATAGAAGACCTGTTGATGTTTGCAGGTCTTCTATTCATAGAAGACCTCTTAGGTCTTCTATTCATAGAAGACCTCTTAAAGGTCATCTTACCACAAAAGATCATTTAAACTCCTTCCATCCACAGAAGACCATTTAAAAGTCTTCTGTTCACAGAAGGCCTCGCAAAGGTCCACCCACAAGAGTTCTTCTATCCATGGCAAACCTCTAAAAAGTTTGGTTTTCATAGAAAACCTATTATCGCGAACTGCTATAGAAATAGTAAAAAATGCTACGATCTACCCTATTACAAACAATTTTATATTGCCAAGGAAAACATTTTATGTCGATGTGTGTGTGTGTTTGCTAAGCTGCAGATGATGCCGCTGGCTGAAGCAACACAAAAAGAAATCAATAAACTTTTTTTTAAATATGTGCGTGAGTGTGTGTGTGTGTGAATATGTTATCGTTGACGTTGTTATTTTCAACAAAATAATGAATGAAGAAAATACCAGCAGTGATACTGGTAGCGAGAAGTGAAAATGAACCGGATTTTGTGTATTTTATAGTTGTTCGAGTTTTCCTCGGAGAAAATATTGAAAGAATAATTTTAAGAAAAACTTGTTAGAGCACAAACATATTATGTTATGCAGGTTGGAGTACAACTTAAATGAGGATAAGTGATACATTTCGAAATCAGGAAACATTTGTTAATTTTTTATATTGATGATGAAATACCTACATCCACTAATTATTTTCAGAGAAAAATTAATGAATTCTCGAGAAAAGAGAATATGACAGGGTTATTCATTTCAAATTTGCACCAAAGGCTTTTGATATTTCCATAGGACATTTACAGATATACTCCACTTGGGCTTTAATAGAAAATACAATAATAGCAGTGGAGTTACATATACGAGTATACTTTGCGGTTGTTGAAATATCGAAAATTTGGCGTGCGACTTAAAGCCATATATTCGTGGAAATAATGCGTGGAAGATATGGATTGTTTATCCATGGAACTGTTCAGAAGTTCATATTTCGATAGAAAACTAATATCAACTACATATTTATATCGAGCAGATCTCGTATGGTAAAAAATCGTTACTTACCTTTAATGTTAAAAATGTTTCATAATTACACCTGTAAAGAAAAAAAACTGATATTAAAAACATTCGTACTTAATTATAAAAGATTCGGAACAAAAAAAATCAATTGAAGAATAAAGCTCTTGGGGAAGAGAACATCCCAAAAAAGTGCAATGTAGGTCAAGCTCGGTTGTTTATCTTTTGTCTCAAATTTATGCCTGTAGAAAGTATATATCACAAATGAACAAGTAAGCAAAGGCTACAGTCGTGCGGGGCCGACCATGTGATACCCTACAACACTACAATATGTTAGAAGCACCCTTATGTCCAAGTCCATTTTGGAAGATTTTGCTTTTGAAATTTTGTCATGGAGCACTGCCCAGATATTGCCCTTACTATTTTGACCAGGGATATTTGCGCATTCCATCGTGGTGTTAGTTGTTGTGGTCCATTTTACAGCTAAATATAATACAATGGTCATCCAAAAAGCTAGACTTCTTCTTAGTCTTTAACTCTCTTCTCACACGTGTCGATTGACTTCAATTGTGTGATCAGTAATCTTTTTCTGTTTTGGTTCATTTGAGCCCCTTAATATTTTGCGATCATCTCCAAAAGCAAGAAGCCGTTCTGCATCGACAAATTTAGACCCATCTATACGATTTGCTTGTCTATGATATAAGCCAGAAGTTCGCCTTTTGTGTATTTCGGATATCGCCTGTAAGTAATCTTGGTATTTTTTTTTCACACAAAAGCAGAGGTCCGTTCTACCCACAGTCCTTTGGTTTCTATTTGCGACGTTATAACGGCTGCAAAATCAGGAACATTTTTAGTGGTTGGACCATTTCAACCCCTAAATATATTGCGGTCATCTTTGAAAACAATAGCTATTTTGAGCCTAACCCTAGCCTTGTGAAAATTTTCGTGAAGATCGGACGATAATTGCAATATATATAAAATAACCCCAACCCGTGTTGTAAGGTGAAACAATTTTACAAAATGTACACTTCAATATTGTAAGTCAAATTGAAAAAATCGCATGCGATAAAAATATGAAAAAATAAAAATATGTCACAAAATACTACAAAATCTATAATAACACCATTATTGGCACATTTTTATGCGATTTCTCTAGATTTTATTCTCTTATGCCAAGAGGACATTCTGAATTGACAAAATTTGTCAAAATCGGTCCAGATATTCTTGAGATATAAGCAATTTAGCTAACATTCCCTTCCTTTGTATATATGTATTGTACATATTTCGCTGTATATATCCGATATATTTACTATCGGCATCTACGTAGCGGTCAGTATTGACCTGTTCGTCTCTTTGTGATTTCGCCAGAATTAAAAATATTCGCGGTTTAATGGAAAATTTGATTTTATTTTACACAAGTTTCATGGCCTTTTCACCCACTGAATATTACCCGATTACCATCAAAATTGGAAGACGTCTGGCCAGCCTTAAGCTCTAGCCACATGCTAACTTCCGCGTCGATTGGTCTATAACTGCGACCTGTAGAGCAACTGCAAAATCAGGAAATTTTTCAGTATTTGGTCCATTTCAACCCCTAAATATTATGAGATCATCTCCAAAAGAAATAGGGTTCTATTCTGGCCCAAACCCCACCTCCATTCTAAATTTCGTGAATATCGGTCCATAATTGCGACCTGTAGAGTGATTACAAATTAACATGGACAGACGGACGGACGGACATGCATAGCTAGATCGACTCATCTCGGCGAGATAGGAAGATCCATATATACTTTCCTATGTGGGGAAACCAATATTTCGAGGTGTTACATAATTTTTGGCCCAATCAAACTTATAATACCCCCAACACATAGTGTTGTAGGGTATAAAAATGTGACTCGCTCCATACCCTAAGTCTATTTGGACGAAATTACAAGAAAGTTGAACATTAATATCTAATTTTATGCGAGATCATAAATTCCATATTCATCTCAGGTTTCTCGTTGAGAGGTACTAGAAGAAATGGACCGGTCTAAACCATTTTTATACCCTCCACCATAGTATGGAGGGTATAGTTTTCCATTCCGTTTGTAACACCTCGAAATATACATTTTAGATCCCACAAAGTATATATATTCTTTTTTTTGTTCGAACGTTCCCACGCCTCACATTCCCACCCCTGCCGACCGAGGGGGCGACCTTCCTTTACGGAGGGATCGCGTACACATCATGATCCGCATCATAATGGGAATTCAGTAGGAAATTTAAAACCAGCTACAGAATTTAATTCATCAGCTAGTTTGTCAAATAATAAAACATGTATGTTAATTGTTTAAAAATAAAATTATTCTAGATTTAATAACTTCTAAACTCATACCAAAATCTACATTACAGTACACAGAATTAAAGTCAACACACATTTTACTAAGAGGTTCGCCCATTGAATAATTCGTGCGGTGAAAATCAGTATATAATAATTGGTAGTATCTACTAGATCTAAACGGAACATTAATTCTAATAGATGAAATCAGAAAATCTGAGGGTATATTACCATTTAATATTTTTAGTACAAACATGGAGTTCAACATAATACGTCTGCTTTTAAGTGTAGGCAATCTAATTAATTTTAGCCTGCTAGCATAAGAAGGCAAAACAAAATCACTATTCCAATGTAAACCTCGTAAGGCAAATAGCAGAAATTGTTTTTGCACGGATTCTATTTTATCTGAGTATATTGCATATTGAGGATCCCATACAACAGAACCGTATTCCAATATAGGTCTAACAAGAGACGTAAATAACTGTTTTGTTATATATGGATCAGAAAAATCTTTGGCCCACCGTTTAACAAAACCTAAAACACCATTTGCTTTATTTACCATTGTTATTACATGGCTATTAAAATTTAATTTTGGATCCATCAAGAGGCCAAGATCAACAAATGAATCTACAGTTGATAATGAATGACCGTCAATATTATATTTTAATATCAGAGAAGAAGATCTGGAGAAGCACATATGCTTACATTTGCTTAAATTTAACTCCATACAATTTAACGTGCACCATTTAAAAAGGCTATCTAAATCGTTTTGAAGTAAACTCGCTCGTTTATCACAATTATGGGAAATGAATAATTTAACATCATCTGCGTACATTAACAATTTCGAGTAATTTATGGAATTAGGTAAATCGTTGATAAATAAAAGAAAGAGGACCGGTCCAAGGTGACTTCCTTGCGGAACACCCGATGGAACGTTAATCGTTTTGGATAGATACCCTTCAAACAAAACTAGTTGTGATCTATTTTGTAAGTAAGATGATATCCATTTGACTAAGTTTGTGTTGAAACCCATATAATTTAATTTATATATTAGGAGTTCATGGTTAACCCTATCAAAAGCTTTACTAATATCGGTATAAATTGTATCAGTTTGTTTACGCTGAACAAATCCTTTTATTACTGTTGACGTAAATTCTATAAAATTTGTTGTAGTTGAAAGACCACTACGAAAACCATGCTGATATGGACTCAATATAGATTGAATTTTCTGTGAAATTACTGCAGTAATTAATTTTTCAAACAATTTTGGTATGGCACTTAATTTTGCAATTCCTCTATAATTTGACACATTAGTAAGACTACCAGACTTATGTAAAGGTATAATATACGATTTTTTCCAAAAAGTAGGAAAGTGACCAAATTTAAGTGAATAATTAAACAATATAGTTAACGGAAGTGCTAATGTTTCTGAACAATATTTAAGAATTATATTAGGTATGCCATCCGGTCCTGGACATTTAATCGATTTTAAACTACGCAGACTATTGGACACATCATGACGTTGTAGAAAAGGCATACAAATTTGATCAGCCTGTGATAACTTATAAGGATACGAATCTTTAATTTGGCAAGATGTACTGGAATAGGTTGTGGCAAAAAAATCTGCGAAACATTCAGCAATATCTGTGCCTGTGACAAATTCTTTATTGTTATATTTCAATACTGAGGGCTTTGAAGAAACTTTTCGTTTTAGATTAACAAAATCATAAAAAGATTTAGGAATGGATTTAACATTATTTTTAATCTTGTCTAGGTAAAGATTATACAATCGTCGAGACTCTAAAGTATATTTAGATCTAGCAACAGAGTAATTAGTATAGTCTATTGTTATGCCTGATTTTTTATATTTACGAAAAAGCTTATTTTTAGAATTTTTTAAACTTGATAACTCAGGGGTTATCCATGGATATTTATTTGAATTTTTAACTCTAGTGGTTGGAACACATTCCAGTTTAAATCTATTTAAAATATCATAAAATTTATCAATTACATATTCTAAATCTGTATGGCTGTTACACAGGCACACAGAAGCCCAATTTATGGAGGAAATGAGAGTATTAAGTTTTCGAAAATTAGTTTTTTTGTAATTAAGGACAGTTTTAAATGAGTCGGACTGACTTTCTTCAATTACATAACTGTGAGTCATGGAGATATATAAAGTTGGATGGTATATATCTTCAGGAGTGCATATTGGAGGAATTCTGAATATATCAAAATGCTGTGTTATATTTACAAACGCCAAATCAAGAATTTTGCCATGCGAATTTTTTACACTGTTTATTTGATAAAGATTTAAGTCACACAAACTATTTACAACATCAAATGTATACTGGGTACAGTTCATTTCAGATGGCAAAGGAATCAAAGCTTCAGAATCTGGCATTGGAAGCCATTTAATGGAGGGCATATTAAAATCACCAAGGATCAGAATGCGATCGGAATCTTTCATTTTTTCAGCAATTAAATTTATTTCTGATAAATGCTGATTATAAATGTCAAGTGAAGATGAGGGGGGAATATAAGAGCAAGTTACAAACAATTTAGATTTGCCCAATTCAATGGAAACACAAACAAATTCTATATCAAGAAAATCATTTAGATCAATTAAATTAGTGGTATATTTGGTATCAACTGCAATAAGGACGCCACCACCTTTTTTACAAACACGATCTTTTCTAAATATTTGATATTTTGAACATAATATTTCACTATTTAATATAGATGTTTTTAACCAAGTTTCGGAGAAAACCAATACATTATAATTGAAACCAATGCTATCAGTATATAAACTGGTTAATTTTGTATTAAGCCCCCTTACATTCTGATAGCAGATAGAAAATGAGTCATTTAGTTTTTTGGCACCGAGTCTGGTCTAAGAGGCAAATGAGCTAAATTCTTTTAAAATCAACTGATCAGCATAAAATTCTATGTCGATTTAGCGATGTCCGTCCGTCTGTACAAATCACTCTAGCTTCCGAACGAAATGAATTAGGTTGGTAAAATATTACTCAAATATGTATTATGTCTGCAGGACTTTAGGTATTGAAAATGGGCCATGTAGGTCCACGTCTTCGTATAGCCCCCATAAAACGGTACCTCCCGATACTCGGTATTTTGATGATTTTAGTGACATTATTTACCGGAATTGTTTCAAATTTGGAATTTGAAGTTCATAATAGGCTTAAGACAGAAAATGAGCCATATAGGTCCACGTCTTCGTATAGCCCCCATATAACGGTACCTCCCGATATTGGGTATTTTGATGATTTTAGCGACATTATTTACCGGAATTGTTTCAAATTTCGGAATTGAAGTTCGTAATGAATACTACAGCCTATGACAGAAAATTGTCTGTGAAGGTCTACGTTTTATAACCCCCATTGTACCTCCCTATATACGGTATTTTTATGATTATAGCTACATTGTAAACAGATTTTTTCGGTATTTTAAAGATTTTAACAGAATTTTTAACGGATTATATTTTTCTGAAAAATGCCAAATTTATACCAAGTATTCAAAGTTCTAACCGAACTTACAGCTTTTATATTTGTTATTACAGATCTTGTGTTGAAGGAATGATTTAGATGTGCCAAGTCTGAATGGAATCGAATGCTAATTTCGTGTTTTATGAGCTTCATGGATATTCAAAATTTTGACCCTTTGTGGGTAATGTATCGAATGGAGTGGACCGATATATCCCATCTTCACAGCAGATCTGGTGTTAGTATAACTAATGCGATGTCTGAAATATGAGAAGAACCGGATGCTGTTTTCGGATTTTTAAATCTTTTTGGTTATTCAAAACACTACCCCTTTGTGGGGGAGGTAGCTGAAGGAGTGGTCTGATAGCTGCAATCTTCACACCAGATCTTGCTTAAACAGATGTATTGAGACGTATGAAATTTCAAAAGAATCGGATGCTTATTCGCGGTTTTCGAGCATCTTGGATATTCAAAACTTTAACCCTTTGTGGGGGAGGTACCAGATGGAATGGTCCGATCTGCACTACCTTTATAGCAGATGTTGTTCTGATAGATATATTGAAATGTGCAAAGTCTGAAAGAAATCTGATGTTAATTTCGCATTTTCTGAACTTCATGAATATTAGCGACAGCTCATTATATTGTTACAAGCTTACAAAAGCATTTGGTGAGAATTTTCCAGAAAAAAGTTATTCGTGATGGAATTCAAGCGTGATAGTGTGATTTCTTTATATGTGGCTGGAAAACCACAAGTGGCTATCGTTAGAGCACTCCAGCATTTTAATGTGAATAAATCTTTTGTGTCACGTACCATCACTCGTTACCGTGATACTGGTAGCGTAACCCGACGTTAAGGAAGTGGACGGAAGAAAACAGCAACATCAGCAGAAATGGTTCGAAAAGTAGAGAAGCGACTTGATCAAAACCCGCGTCGCAGTGGCCGAAAAGTGGCTCATGAGCTAAACAAATTGCAGCTCATTCGGCAAATATTGAAAAATGAGCTCTGGGTACAGCTATTGAAATTCCGAAATATGCAAGAACTTACACCTCAACAGAAAGAAAATAGACTCAAAAGAGCTAGAGTTGCTTCGCTTGGCCCAAAAGTCGCGAACTGCCGAATTTGGTTATCTCCGATGAGAAAACATTCATTGTCCAGCACGAAATGATCGTGCTTACTTGCCAAAGAGGTCAGCTGAAAATGTGCACCTTCGGTTGGCCACCGAAATTCAAGCGCCGGCCATGATGATGGTGTGGGCTTCCATAACAGCCGATGGTCGATGGCATCAGAATAAATGCCAAATATTATCGCGAAAATATTCTGGAGGGTGTATTAAAGCGTTGGGCACGCAAACATGTTGGCACCAGACTCTGGACATTCCAAGCAGCAACTCAGCACCATCGCACTCAGCAGGCGCCACCCAAGAATGGCCACAAAATTAGGTTCCTCGCTTCATTTCCAGCGCACAATGGCCCCCAAAATCTCCGGATACCAATCCGTTGGACTATTGTGTCTGGGATATTTTGGAAAGCAAGGTTGGCACTAAAAATACCACAATGTCGATCACCTCAAGCAAGCGCTTCGCCGGGGATGGGCCAAAATTACGCAGAGCAACATTCGGGCAGCGTGTGACGGTTTCATTTGCCGTTTGAAGGTCATAATTCGTGCCAAAGGTGATCAATTCGAACGAAATCTAAACTTATTCTAAAATTTGATGCTATTCCCACATTTTTTGCTTTCATACAATAAAATTGAAAAAAAAATGTAAAAATTATGGTCTTTGAGTTTGTTGAAGTTGTTTGTTATCTCACCCTGTATTTAGTACCTTTTAGTACTTTTTTTCCGTTTTAGAACGAATTTTTAAAACCCCAGCCATTTCTCACACCTGCGGACAAAATTTCAAGATTCTCACCCAAAATTTCAAGATTCTCACCCAAAATTTCAAGATTCTAGCTTCAGCCGTTTTACTGGGCGTTGATTAAGCAATCATATAATTATTTTTAAATAGATGACAGGTCCCTCTGGAACCATAACTAAACTAATAAGGGTAATGAGGGTGTCTTCCCTGCGAAATTTTTACTTTTCCGATATTTTTCTACATTTTCCACGCAAAAGTTTTCCCACCATCCCCTAAGTGATTTCGAAAGAAATATAGGCCAGTTTTAAATGGAAAAAATTTAAAACGGACATTTTAGTTCGAAAGTGAATTAACCCCTTGGTCCAGCCCACTCAAAATTACCAGCTAGGAAATGTAATAACCGAATTAAGCTGTGGTAGTGCAATTTTACATAATTCAAAACTGGGGTCATATATACGTTTATAGACTTGATCTATACAGCAGCATACAAAAACCGACAAATACGTTCTACCTTGTTTCTTTTCATGTCGATTTCCCCTCAGAGCATTCGAAAAAGATTTTGCTGTCGTTGCATATTCTACATCATTTTCATATTTCATTTACCTCAGGTTTAATAATTTTCCAGTTCTTTTTTTGTTTTTTTTTTTTTTTGCTCAACCATTTGTTTGTTAATTTGTTATAATTTTTTCCCCTTTGGTTTTATGCAACAATGTCACTTTTTCTGTCAAACATTTGCAACTTTTCAATTATCTCCTGGTTTTTAAAAACATTCATTTTTTCGAATAAAATATGGTTAATTGTACTATGTTTTTTAGTTGGAGTTGTCGTTGTCGTTGTCGTTTTTTTTTCTGTTGTTGGATGCGTACACAGACTTTTTAATTGAAAACTTTTTTTCTGGGATGCTTTTGCCAACTTTCCATTGTTGTTGTTGCTGCTGCCGTTTTTCCACAGAGTTTTCCCACTGGCTTGTGGGTACTACGCACCGTTTGGAGAGCGTTCGGAGTGCTGTTCATTCCGAGTATGGACGAAGTTTGTAAAACGCTCGCATTGTTCTCTACCAGGGGAATTTAATTAAATTATTGCAGGCAACAAAACGATATGCTCCGAGCAGACAACCTTTTGACCTGTCCTGACCTTAGCCGGCGACCACAAGAAGACTTCATTAACATTTTCCCAAAACTGTTGGACCAAAAACAACAACAACAAAAACGAGTGATTCTCCCAAAAACGCAAAACTAAAGCAACAACAAATGTGGAGAAAAGTTGTTCCTTATGGCAGAGCGAAGCTTGGCCGAAAAATGTTTTTAAACAAATATACGAATATGTATGTCCATATACTGTTGTTTTGGTTTGGGAGAATATTTTCCATGGCTTCGTGTTTTTCTTGTTGTTGTTGTTGTTGTTGTATTGTTGTTGTTGTTGGTTTTAATTTCAAAATATGTAATTAAAACTTGTAAATGAAAGAAAATTTTTGGCAACAAATTTTTATTTAATTGATATCTACTGCCACTAATTAATGAATTCACCTGAAGCAGCTACATGTGACCATGGAAACTGTTCGCAGTTGTTGAAGGCATGGCAAGGGGGAGGGTGTCAAGTTAAATATACACAGGAAGGAAGAAGAAAATAGTTGTGAGGCCAGTATAAGGATGCGGATTCGGGACATAAATATTAAATCATTAAGGAATGTATGGCATATTCCGCTCAAGTTACCAATCCAACTATTTCTATTTCTTTGAGCGTTTTTTTTTAATCTTGAACCTTATGTGGGTGAGGTACCAGAAGAAATGGTCCGATCTCTACCATCTTTGTACCAAGTCTGAATGGAATCGGATGTTAATTTCGCGATTTATGAGCTTCATGGACATACAACATTTTGACGCTTTGTGGGGGAGGTACCAGAAGGAGT
The DNA here is from genome assembly GCF_030504385.1 of Musca domestica. Taxonomy (NCBI): domain Eukaryota; kingdom Metazoa; phylum Arthropoda; class Insecta; order Diptera; family Muscidae; genus Musca; species Musca domestica. The sequence continues at coordinate 2,125,530 of NW_026712388.1, read as the reverse complement.
GAACCGCTACATGCCAATCTTCACAGCAGAAAGTAGAAATAATGGGGTGTGTTATATGAAGAGAACCAGATGCTTATTTCGGATTTTATATTCGTTTTTGTTATTCAAACGTTGGTCAGAATGAATGGTCCGATCTCTACCATCTTTATAACAGATCTTGTATCGATGGAAATATTGAGATGTGCCAAGTCCGACTGAAATCGGAGAATTACGCGTTTTATGAGCTTCATGACACTTTGTGGGGGAGGTACCACAAGGAGTGGACCGATTCCATGTTCACATCAGACCGTGGGTTAATAAAAAATTTTGTGATGTGTGTAATTTGAAGACAGCCGGAGGCTTATGTAGGATTTTATCATCGTTTTGGTTATTCAAAATGTTGACCCTTGGTGGGGGAGGTATCAGAAGGAATGATCCGATCTCTACCATCTTTATATTAGATATTGTGTTGATAGAAATATTGAGATGTGTCCAGTCTGAATGAAATCGAAAGCTAAACTCGCGTTTTATGAGCTTCGTAGATATTCAAATTGTTGACCCTTTGTGGGGGAAGTACCACAGAGAGTTTACCGATATATCCCATCTTCACACCAGGCCTTGGGTTAATAAAAATATTGTGATGTATGTAATTTGAAGACAATCGGACTATTATATCACATTTTATAAGAGTTACAATTATTCAAAATGTTGACCCTTTGGGAGGAGGTACTTGATGGAGTAGACAGACATTGTCCATTTTCGCACCTAACCTAGCAAATATTAGGACTTGTAAAGTTGGAGCAAAATCAGGTTTTCTTTGCTCTTTCTGTGCATTAAAATATTTTTTTAAATTGTTGACGATTTGCGGGGGATGTACCAGAAGGAGTGAACCGGTATTGCACATCTCCGAATTCGGTCTAAGTTTGACTGTAATATTACGATTTATCAAGTTTGGACCACCAGCCATATAGACAGACGGGCGGACGGACATTCCTAAATCGACTTGGTCAAAAGAGACCTAGGGTCTAAAACCGTTATTTCGATGAGGCATGTGTTGGGGTTATCAAATGATATACAGGGTATAAATAATATGGAGTATAAAAATAGTTGGCGCTGCTCTGCCCTTATCACGCCTCCGATTTTCATGCAAAAATCGCTCAATAATTTTTGGACTGTGGAGGGATTAATATTTACCATTTACTGCATAAAATAAGTTGTGACATTTATTTTTGATGCTCATTTTGTATTCTTCACATTATTATACCCTACACCACATAGCGGTAAGGGTGTTAAGCCTTTGTGGATTTGTTTGTAACATGGAGAAGGAAACGAGATAGGCCCCTAGTTACTTTCAAGGATCTTCATAGAATCACTTTCTTAGTCGATTTATGCATGTCAGTCCGTCTGTTCGTCCATCCATGCATTTTTGTGATTTATCATCCGATTGAGATGGCATTTTCCAAACAATATTGATTTGGCCCCGATACTCTGTATTCTGATTACTTTCCTCCATTTTGGTCAAGGGAATTGTCTGAAATTTTGTATTTGAAGTTTCTAATCTACCTGGTTCTATTTTAGGATTTTAGATCGTTCAACGAACCGTGGCAAACGACCAAATTTAAGACTTTGAAATTTCCAAAAAAAAACATATTTAAATCAATATTTATCTAGGAGTCAAATTAAAAAATAATGCCTGAGAGTCTGCATTCGAAGCGTCAAGAACACCAGTCTTAAAACTGCACTCTGTATATAACATTATATCTTACACTGGCAAATTTTTAAAATATCGTCTTTTCAATAATTTTGATGGATACATGTGCCCAACACACGTGCCTGGAATGTTAAATGCCCTTTTGCCATTTAAAGACATTCTTCATAGATGGTCTTTCTTCATTTCAATACCAAATTTCGACAAACAACCTGGTGCAAATATTCCCCCACAGCACACAATGCAAACATATCCAACATTCAATTCAATTATAATCTGGTTCTTAATTAAAACATAAGTTGGTATTGTATTACCTCTCCAGCAAAAAAAAAAAAAAAAAAGAAAAAAGTTTGAAACCAATTTCCAAACAAAAGACCGAAAGAAACCGTAAATTGTCATTTGTCTTAGACCAGCCAGCCAGCCAGCCACTCAGTTCTTCCATGTGCGTAACTAAGACATTCAAATCCACACACGAACGGACGAACATTCACCCATCCACAGATCCATTCATCCTTTTGTTGTCCGTTCATTCACCTACTTTTTCGGTTTGGTGAACAAACTTGAATTTTATATCTTCATTTTATTGTCATTGAGAGATTGTTTTGTTTGGCAGCACACAACTCCTCTGTTCAGCATCGTCCTTTTGGCCCCAAAAATTTGCATGGGGGAATGTTTGTTTGTCCATTGTTTCAATATTCCATGCCTCAAATGCTGTTTCTTGTCTTGCTGTCCTTTCTATGCAAATACGATTCTGTGCAAGTTTTTTAATTAATCTTAAGGATCACACATACAACAAGAAGAAGGCAAGCAGCAAGCAATTTGAAAACTCAATTTATGGGGAGACCACGAGCAAATATGTAGTCACAAGACATGCCGAAGGTAAATATGTTCTTTGTTTGAGAAAATAAAAATCCTTGAAATATTTGTGGGTCATTTTCGCAAAAGGATATATTTTGTAAAGAAATTCAGGATTAGATTTGATTGAATTGTAGACGAGCTATTTGTGGTTCAATTTATGATAATCTTTCCGGACGACAGAGAGAAGACGTTTAGCTTTGACGATGGGAAAGTCGTCTCTCTTGGCAACAGGAAACTCGCTTTTTTTGAAGTCATAAAAGTCGTGTTTCGATGACAGGAAAATCGTCTCTCTCGATGACAGGAACGTCGCCTCTCTCGACAACAGGAAAGTCGCTTCTTTTGAGGCCATTAAAGTCGTGTTTCTCGGCTACGACAGTAAATTCGTCCCTCTCGATGGTAGACGACAGTCTCTATAGACGACAGAAAAGTTGTTGTCTATAGACGATAAGAAAGTCGTTTCAATAGGACAGGAATGACTTCTCTATAGACGACAGGAAGGTCGTCTCTGTGGATGACGGGAAAGTCGTCTCTATAGACGGCAGGCAACTCATCTCTATAGACGACTAGCAAGTCGCATCTTTCGACGACAGGAAAGTAGTTTATATAGACGACAGGAAAGTCTCTTTTGAAGGACAGGCAATTCGTCTCTTTCGATGACAGGCAAGTCGCCTCCATAGACGAGAGTAAAGTCGTTTCTCTCGCCGACAGTAAAGTCGTCTCTCTTGTCGACAGTAAAGTCGTCTCTATAGATGACGGGAAAGTCGTCTCTATAGACGACAGGAAGGTCGTCTCTAAATACGACAGGAAGGTCGTCTCTAAATACGACAGGAAGGTCGTCTCTGTGAACGAAAGTGAAGTCGTCTCTATATACGACAGGAAGGTTGTCTCTGTGGACGACAGTGAAGTCGTCTCCATGGCCGACCCGAAAGTCGTCTCTATAGACGACGGGAAAATCGTCTCTATAGACGATGGGAAAGTCGTCTCAATAGACAACGGGAAAGTCGTCTCTAAAGACGACGGGGTAGTCGTCCCTATAGACTACAGGATAGTCGTCCCTATAGACGACAAGATAGTCGTCTCTATAGACGACAGGATAGTCGTCTCTACAGACATAGTGGACTAAACTGTCGTCTCTCTTGACGACAGTAGAAACGTCTCTCTCGCCGACAGCAGAAACGTCTCTCTCGACGATAGTAAAATCGTCTCTATTGACGACGGGAAAGTCGTCTTTGTAGACGACGAGAAAGTCGTATCTATGGACGACAGTTTAATCGTCTCTCTTGACGACAGTGAAGTCGTCTTCATGGACGACGGGAAAGTCGTCTCCATAGACGACAGGAAAATTGTCTCCATAAACGACAGGAAAATTGTCTCTTTAGACTACAATGAAGTCGTTCCCATAGACGACCGGAAAGTCGCCTCTATTGACGACAATAAAATCGTGTCTCTCGACGACAAAGAAGTAAAGTCGTTTCTCAGGACGGCAGAAAAATCGTCTCTCTCGACGACAGTAATGTCGTCTCTCTCGACGACCACAAAGTCGTCTTTATAGGCGACAGGAAGGTCGTCTCTATAGACTAAAGGAAGATTGTCTCTATAAACGTCTGGAAAATGTTCTCCATTTTTTTTCTTCCTCATAACAGAAGAAAACTCCAACGAAACAGAAGAAAACTCCAAATCTGCCCGAAAAATTTTGCAAAACAAAATCATGTTTCTGTTTTCATTTCCTCTACTAAGATTGTCGAAAACTTTCCCAGGCATTTCTTGTCGTTTTCTTTTCCTGAAGATTTTATTCTGTGGCCATAGGTAAGACACAAGAACTTCTGTTTCATTGTTTATTTCTTTATTTTTTGTTGGATGAATTTTTATTTCTTCCTTGGATGTTGAGGTTGAGGCTATTATCCTTGTGTGTGCCACAGAAAATCGTAAACGACTTTAAAGGATTTGTTTTCATTTTGTTTTGTTCTATTTTTGGCCTAGACTTATTCTCTTCGCCTGCAAAAGATTTATTTTGCTGTTTTGTTTTTTTATTTTTGCCTGCCTTACTTTTGCTTTTGGCCATTTGTTGTTACCGTTTTCTCCTTGGCTTGCTTCAAAAGAGGATTATTAAATATTTTATCTATTTGTTTTCTTAAAGTCATTTGTGGCAAAAGAATTAAAAGTTAGCTGGAAAACATATTTAAAACATGCTAATGAAATTTGAAAAATTCCTGTGCGGACATAACTTTTTCCTTTAGTTATCTTTCTCTCGGCTTGGTTGCTGTTGTTTTGCAAGGATTGTATTTGATTTTTTGTTGTCCTGTATTTCGTTGAAGAACCAGAAACGGATAAATTTGTTAAGTTTTCAAGTGGCAACATTTCGATTGCAAATAAAAGGACATAAAGTTTGAAAAGACTTAAAACTAAAGACCGAGATAATTGGAAATTCTATTGAATAGGAAATGTGTTACAAGGGAGACAATGGACTTTGAATGGGCAATTATAGACTTGATTTTTCTCGACATTTTTTATAGGAAGCAAACATAGAAGACAGGAAATTCGACATTGTCCACTCTACATGTGACTCCAAAGACGGCTATAATGTTGGCACTGTATATGAAAGAATGGACGGTTATAACAGCTACAAAGTCATATTTTTACGACTGAAAACGACAGGAAAGTCGTCTCTATAGATGACGGGAAAGTCGTCTCTATAGACGACAGGGAAAGTCGTCTCTATAGACGACGGGGAAAATCGTCTCTATAGACGACAGGGAAAGTCGTTTCTATAGACGACAGGAAAGTCGTTTCTAGAGGCGACAGGAAAATAGTCATCTCTATAGAAGACAGGAAAGTAGTCGTGTCTGTAGACGACAGAAAAGTCGTCGTGTCTGTAGACGACAGAAAAGTCGTCTCTATAGATGACAGGAAAGTCGTCTCTATAGACGACAGGGACAGTCGTTTCTAGAGACGACAGGGAAAGTCGTTTCTAGAGACTACAGGGAAAGTCGTTTCTAGAGACGACAGGGAAAGTCGTTCTATAGCCAGAAGAACTTCTGCAGCTGTTCTATAGCCAGAAGAACTTCTGCAGCTGTTCTATAGCCAGAAGAACTTCTGCAGCTGTTCTATAGCCAGAAGAGCTTCTGCAGCTGTTCTATAGCCAGAAGAACTTCTGCAGCTGTTCTATAGCCAGAAGAACTTCTGCAGCTGTTCTATAGCCAGAAGAACTTCTGCAGCTGTTCTATAGCCAGAAGAACTTCTGCAGCTGTTCTATAGCCAGAAGAACTTCTGCAGCTGTTCTATAGCCAGAAGAACTTCTGCAGCTGTTCTATAGCCAGAAGAACTTCTGCAGCTGTTCTATAGCCAGAAGAACTTCTGCAGCTGTTCTATAGCCAGAAGAACTTCTGCAGCTGTTCTATAGCCAGAAGAACTTCTGCAGCTGTTCTATAGCCAGAAGAACTTCTGCAGCTGTTCTATAGCCAGAAGAGCTTCTGCAGCTGTTCTATAGCCAGAAGAGCTTCTGCAGCTGTTCTATAGCCAGAAGAACTTCTGCAGCTGTTCTATAGCCAGAAGAACTTCTGCAGCTGTTCTATAGTCAGAAAAACTTCTGCAGCTGTTCTATAGCCAGAAGAACTTCTGCAGATGTTCTATAGCCAGAAGAACTTCTGCAGATGTTCTATAGCCAGAAGAACTTCTGCAGATGTTCTATAGCCAGAAGAACTTCTGCAGCTGTTCTTTAGCCAGAAGAACTTCTGCAGCTGTTCTATAGCCAGAAAAACTTCTGCATCTAGAAATAGTTGAAACTTATAAATATCTAGGCGTTCATCTAGATGATAATTTTAAATGGAAGTCTCATATTCACCATGTTCAAACAAAATTGAGGCAATCATCATACGCTCTATACCACCTCGGAAATTGCGCACCTTATTATGTTATTAAACAAGCATATTTTTCGTTAGTGGAATCTCATCTCAGACATGGGATTACTGCCTGGGGAAATGCAAAAATATGCAGTGTTCTGCAATCTGCACAGAACAAAATTGTCAAATCATTAAGCAAAAAACAACCAGCCAGCACACAACACAGAACTAATAACAACAGGCCAACCACACAACTGTACGCAACTCAAAAAATTCTTAATATAAAGGATTTATATTCGATTTCAATCATAAAAGAATTCATGGAAGACGCAAACTTAGCGAAGAAACTAAACCTTGAACAAAACACTAGACGCAGAATTGAAGGCCGATATATAGTCCCAGCATTTAAAAATGACTATGGAAAACATGCACTATCTGTTAGTCTGCCTACCATCTTAAATGAACTACCAAATGCTATAATGCAGGAATGCAACAAAAAAATTAGAATAAAATTACTCAAAAATCATTATTTAAATAAGTAATTAATAATTATAAGCAATAAAATAATAATATTTGAAGTCTACAGCTAATTTTAGTCAATCATTGAAAATTGTAATCACTTCTTACTCCACATACAAGCCTATAATAGCTTCGTGGAACTATGTAAATAATGAACTTTAATAATTATTATATTATCAATAAAGAAAAAAAAAGAAAAAAAAAAAAAAAAAAGTTGTTCTTTAGCCAGAAGAACTTCTGCAGCTGTTCTATAGCCAGAAGAACTTCTGCAGCGGTTCTATAGACAGAAGAACTTCTGGAGCTGTTCTGTAGCCAGAAGAACTTCTGCAGCTGTTCTGAGAGCTCTTCCATGGATAGGAGACCTCCGAGAGCTCTTTAATGGATAGAAGACCTCCGGCAGCTCTTCTATGGATAGAAGACCTCCGGCAGCTCTTCTATGGATAGAAGACCTCCGGCAGCTCTTCCATGAATAGAAAACCATTGAGAGCTCTTCTATGGATAGAAGACCTCTGAGAGCTCTTCTATGAATAGAAGACCTCTGAGAGCTCACCTATGAATAGAAGACCTCCGGCAGCTCTTCTATGGATAGAAGACCTCCGGCAGTTCTTCCATGAATAGAAAACCATTGAGAGCTCTTCTATGGATAGAAGACCTCTGAGAGCTCTTCTATGGATAGAAGACCTCTGAGAGCTCTTCTATGAATAGAAGACCTCTGAGAGCTCACCTATGAATAGAAGACCTCCTCTTCTATGAATAGAAGACCTTCTACGGAAGACCTCTAAAAGCTCTTCTGTGACCTCTAATAGCTCTTCTGTGAATATAAAACCTGTGAAAGCGCTTCTCTAGCCTCTGAGTCGTATTTTATGAATAGACGACGTATCATAGCTCTTCTATAAACCATCAGTAGCACTTATATGGCTATAATATTGATTTTAAATTCCTTTTAAAGATGAAATAGACAGTTTGCCGATTTCCCCCATTTCCAAATTCCGCCGACAAACCTATAATTACCAATTATTAAAAATCTTTTTTTATGGCTCCGAGACATTGAATTTTATTTCCCATTGATTCATTTAAATTATGATTGCCTTCAATGGGAACATTCTCTTTTCGTCAATAGACCTTTCACTTTTTTGAAATATTGAAAAAAATATTTGTTTTTGGAAATCACGACAACAATCATCCATTCCATCGAAACATGTACGGCATGAATTCGCCTACTTCATCTGCAATTTATCCTAGTCCTCATTTCAATTGCAAAATTCGAAAGAAATCAAAACGAAAACCACGGCCTGAATTAGAGTGACATTATAAAGATTGACTGACATGTGGTGGCTAATGTAAGCGTGCAAGTGTGTGCTCGTTTCTTCTGTGTGTGTGTGTGTGTGTGGGTTTGAATTCGAAATCAATTAGATGAAGAAGGAAAATTAATCTCAATCAAATATGATTAGCCTCCAGACATAATGCCAGCCAAAGTCGTCGCTCCTCCATAGACTAATAAATTTTCTTGGTTTCGGTTTGTTTTTTGTTTCGGCTTGGATTTGATACGACACTTATGCGATTTGCTGTGGTTTCTGGGATTGTTCCGATGGATGCTTGGTGGTTTTATAATGGAGTGAGAAATAGCACCATCAAACCACCACCACCCCGAAGCAGCAAGAAATGTAAATCCAAGTGAGTTTTGTTTAATATTAAAACGATTTATCGTTTTTCAATTGTCGCCATTATTTAAGCATCGCATAAAATTGCATATCTTTTGCTCGAAAACTCCGTAGGCATCAGCAACGACACCAGAAGAGCACCACCGCCACCAATAATACCGCAAGCAATCATCATCATCATCGGAGCTCACATCACCATCAGACAGCAGCAGCTCTACTTCTACTTTTCGTAAACTCCTTCTGAATAACTTAAGCGCCTTCTTTTTTTTTTGACTTGCAATGCTTGTGTGTGTTTTTTTTTGCGTTTCGATATCATTCTCTCCCCACCTCCCCCCTACTCTCAAAAAAATAAAACTTCAAATAAGAAAACATTAAAGGCAATCACACTCAGCTTTTGATATGCCAAACATTATTGATTCATATCCGCCTGCCAATAGAATATGGAGAGGAATATACGCTAGCATGCATACGTAGATCTACAGTTGGAGGCGTATAAATACAAAATGTTAAACATACTTTGGGGGACATGCATTTGGTAAAGTAATATGTAAATAGCTTGGGGTTAGGAGTACTTTTGATGGGACAAAACAAAAAATTCCGCCACCAACCACTAGGTTTACTAACCAAGTTCGGCTAAGTAAAAAAATACATATCATTTTTAGTCCTTTCAGATCACAATGCACTAATTTTCTTCAACACTAGGAAGTGTCCGCCACTTTGTCAACGAAAAGACCACCATTAAATTTTTAACATCTAAATATTTAAATATCAAATTTCAGGATTCCAGCTCTAAACATTCACTCAGTACCAAAATTAGTAACATTTAGTACTATTCGAAAAATTTTACAACTCATTTGGAAGATCATTCCATACCTCAATCCTAGTTACCAACAGGGACCACAATATCAAATATGAGGATTTCATCCCCCCATCTCTTCACCCAATACAAAATTTAGTACCATTTAATACGTTTCGTACAGAAATAGGACGCACCAGCGCCAAACTCAAACACAGAACAACCATCTGTAATCTAAAAACAAAATTTCAGAAATTTACCTCTATCGCTTCACTCAAAATATAGAACCTTCAGTACTTTTCGTACGTGTATAGTGTACACGTATATTTTTCCGAAACCTCCATATGTCCAGGCCACACATGAATAGCGACCGTAATAACAAATTTCAGATTTCAAGCACGAGCTGTTCACTCAATATCTAATCTAAATATCAAATTTCAGAATTTTATCATGATCCCTTCACGCAATACCAAATATAGTACCATTTAGTACTTTTCGTACATGTTTAGTACTTTTCGTACAGGGTGAGATAAAAAACTGCAACAAAGTCAAATAATTTTTAATTTTTTTTTTTTTTTTTTTTTTTTTTTTTTTTTTGAATGAAAGCAAAAATGTCGGAAATAGCATCAAGTTTTAGAATAAGTTTAGATTTGTTCGAATCGGTCACCTTTGCCACAAATTATGTCCTTCAAACGGCCAATGAAACCGCAGTCACACGCTGCCCGAATATTGCTCTGCGGTATTTTGGCCCATTCCCGGCGAAGCGCTTGCTTGAGGCGATCGACACTTGGGTATTTTTTAGTGCCAACCTTGCTTTTCAAAATACTCCAGACAAAAAAGTCCAACGGATTGGTATCAAGAGATTTTGGTGGCCATTGTGCGCTGGAAATGAAGCGAGGAAACTCATATTTTTCGGTGGCGCGTGCTCAGTTCGATCGTGCTGAGTCCTGTTGGAATGTCCAAGGTTTGCGGCCAAAATGTTTGCGTGCCCAAGGCTTTAATAAACCATCCAGAATATTTTCGCGATAATATTCTGATGCTACGGTCGATTAGCAAGAGCGAGGGGCGACAATCGGCAGTTATTGCAGTCCAGAATATTTTCGCAATAATATTCGGCATTTATTCTGATGCCACGAGCGGAAAGCGACCATTGGCTGTTATGGCGGCCCACACCATCACCATGGCCGGCGCTTGAGTTCTGGTGACCAACCGAAGGTGCACATTTTTGAGCAGACCTCTTTGGCAAGTAAACAAGATCATTTTGTTTGTTTACAAACTGCTGGACAACGAATGTTTTCTCATCGGAGAAAACCAAATTCGGCAGTTCAACACTTTCGGACAGGCAACTCTTTAGCTCTTTTGAGTCTATTTTCTTTCTGTAGCGGTGTAAGTTCTTGCACTTTTTGAAATTTCAATGGCTTTACCACGAGCTCGTTTTTTAATATTTGGTGAATGGAATATTGCGATATGTTCAGCTTACGGGTCATTTTTCAGCCACTGCGACGAGGGTTTCGATCAAGTCGCTTCTTCCGTCTTTCAAACCATTTCTGTTGATGTTGGTACTGTTTTCTTCCGTCCATTTCCTTGACGTCAGACTACGCTACCAGTATCACGGTAACTAGCGACGGTACGAGACACAAAAGATTTATTCACATTTAAATGCTGGAGTGCTGTAACGATAGCCACTTGTGGTTTTTCCAGCCAAATATAAGGGAATCTCACTATCACGCTTGAATTCAATCACGAATAACTTTTTTTCTGGAAAATTCTCACTAAAATGCTTTCCTACGCTTGTAAACAATATAATGAGCTGTCACTGGAAAAATTTTAACAGCTGTCGGACGAGTGGCTTAGAAATGACAGCTGAAGTTGGTTGCAGTTTTTTTTTTCATCTCACTTTGTATATGATCGGAAGTCATCGTTGAACCAATATACCAAAACAAATTTCCGAGCTCTTCGTCAAATAATGTCGGTTGTATCGTTATTTCAACAAACAGAGGAAAAAGGGGACGGACATCGTTAGTTTAAGATAAAATTTTATGCTAGTTTAAGATAAAAACTATATGCTTTACGGGATCTATGACAAATATTTGGAGGTGTTGCAAAAGGAATGACAAATAATAGCCTCCAATTAATGGTAGAGAAAGATCTGTCGTTGTTCTGAGGCATGTATACATAACCTCAGCATTAGAGCATATATGTATATCCCTGAAATGATATGTTTCCCCTAAATCTTTGTAGAACTAACGTAGTAGGGAAATTCGGACTTATCGGGCATGAAAAGTACTAAAAAGGACACAAAATATACAGCACTGTTACTAAGTGACTTCTAAGATCCAGATCTTAGAAAGGAGCTACAACTTTACAATTTTGTTGAGAGAGATGCTATAAAACTTTGGAAAATTCCCACTTCACAGGCGAAAAAAGTACTTGATGGTACGAAATTGTCCTTGTAGGAAGGGTAGGATCCAGACGTTTGAAACTTTCAAGGTAACTCTTGTGGTAAAGGGGTGGTAGAAGCGTTCTTTTTGTTAAATGCTTACTACAGGGGTACTTTTCGTACTGAAAGATACTACTAAAAAAGACGTAAGTTGGACTTTTAGAGATAAAATTCTGAAATTTAGAACACTATTTTCTCCTGACAACGTCAGCATATTTTTCGAAATTCGATTCAAAATGTAGGGAATATTGAGTACTAAGAAGGTACCATAGGCACTAAATTTGAAAGACTTAAGCTAGAATTCTATAATTTTGCAGGAGGATCGTTGCCGTGTGAATGAGTGGGATAAGGCCGGTTTTAGGAAATTGGTATGACCATTGGATTGTCTAAATTTATATTTGATATTTACAAAAACCTAAATGGTTCTAAATATGATCCGGTTGAATTTGTGGCTAAAAAAATGACGGCTATTATATATCCCATAATCTAATAGAATTCTGAATGGAATGCATTTCAAGACTTCCTATTTAAAAATTACATTTATTACAAATAAATTAAGAGTTCCAAAAAATGTTTCAAAAACCAATTTTCACTTACACGGACCCAACTGTAGCATCAATGTCGCAACACAAACAAATTATTCATGCCATTGACATTAGGGTGGTGAGTTTGGGAGAGGAGCTATGGCATTCGAAATTGGAATAAAATTGTAAATGTTCTTTGGTACTGGTTGCCGATCGTGGCAAATTGATAAGAATTGTGCCGCCACCATAGAGCCACCATCGACATAGCTAACACCACAACCAAGAGCACTCCTCCAACCGCCTAGCATACACCAACTCCTTCTCCCTCCCAAGCAACTCAAGATAATATTATCCCAACATTGAATTACAAGAGAGAAGACTTTATTCCATGGAACGAAAAAATTGTGGCATCCACACGCATTTCGACTAACTGGCTGGCTGACTGGCGAGCTGGCGAGCTGGCGAGCTGGCAAGCAAGCAGCAGCAGCCAATGAGCAATGCCATGAGCATTTCACTGAATCAAATATTTTAAATTATGCGTATTTCGTTTTGGTTTTTTTATTTTCATTTATCTATTGCTTTTGAATTTTCCTTTGAATCTGGGGGTCTGAGAGTTTCCTCCGTAGACTTGTTGTGGTGGCACATCACATAGGATATGTGTGCTAGATATTTGAAAAAATAATGAAATCAGTTCAATTTGCTATTGATATTGAATTAGAAATTATTTGACAAAGGCTTTGATTCGCACAGTGTGGCAAAAGCATAGATCAACAAACGTGGATTTTCTAAAAGGATATTTTTTTAAGGACCAATAGACGTGGATTTTCTCAGGAATATTTTTCAAGAACCAATAGACCTTGATTTTTAAAGAATATTTTTTAAGGATTTTTTAAAGAATATTTTTGCAAGCACCAATAGACCTGGAGGACCAATAAACGTGGATTTTTTAAAGAATATGTTTTCAAGGACCAATATACATGGATTTTTAAAGAATATTTTTCAAGGACCAATATACGTGGATTTTTTAAAGAATATTTTTTCAAGGACCAATATACGTGGATTTTTTAAAGAATATTTTTCAAGGACCAATAGACGTGGATTTTTAAAGAATATGTTTTCAACGACCAATAGACGTGGATTTTTTAAAGAATATGTTTTCAACGACCAATAGACGTGGATTTTTTAAAAAATATTTTTTCAACGACCAATAGACGTGGTTTTTTTAAAGAATATTTTTTTAGGACCAATAGACGTGGATTTTTAAAGAATATTTTTTAGGACCAATAGACGTGGATTTTTTAAAGAATATTTTTTAGGACCAATAGACGTGGATTTTTTAAAGAATATTTTTTCAAGGATTAATAGACGTGGATTTTTTAAAGAATATTTTTTCAAGGATTAATTGACGTGGATTTTTTAAAGAATATTTTTCAAGGATTAATAGACGTGGATTTTTAAAGAATATTTTTTCAAGGATTAATAGACGTGGATTTTTTAAAGAATATTTTTCAAGGATTAATAGACGTGGATTTTTTAAAGAATATTTTTTCAACGACCAATAGACGTGGATTTTTTAAAGAATATTTTTCAAGGATTAATAGACGTGGATTTTTAAAGAATATTTTTTCAAGGATTAATTGACGTGGATTTTTTAAAGAATATTTTTTCAAGGATTAATTGACGTGGATTTTTTAAAGAATATTTTTCAAGGATTAATTGACGTGGATTTTTAAAGAATATTTTTCAAGGATTAATAGACGTGGATTTTTTAAAGAATATTTTTTCAAGGATTAATTGACGTGGATTTTTTAAAGAATATTTTTTCAAGGATTAATAGACGTGGATTTTTAAAGAATATTTTTTCAAGGATTAATTGACGTGGATTTTTAAAGAATATTTTTTCAAGGATTAATAGACGTGGATTTTTTAAAGAATATTTTTTCAAGGATTAATTGACGTGGATTTTTAAAGAATATTTTTTCAAGGATTAATAGACGTGGATTTTTTAAAGAATATTTTTTCAAGGATTAATTGACGTGGATTTTTTAAAGAATATTTTTTCAAGGATTAATAGACGTGGATTTTTTAAAGAATATTTTTTCAAGGATTAATTGACGTGGATTTTTTAAAGAATATTTTTTCAAGGATTAATAGACGTGGATTTTTTAAAGAATATTTTTCGAGGTCCAAATAACCAAACAATTTGAATTTTTGAGAATATTTTTCTATACATCACTGTACCATTTACTCTTCTATAAATCTAGCAACGCCAGAAATCAACATCCTTATGCATAAAAAACCAAGAATTATGCCACCATAGAAAACAAAACGCAGGAAAAAAAACAACATAATTTGATTTATCTAAAGAATCATAAATTTGTGTATTTTTTTTGTTTATAATATTATTTAAATAATATTCCAGAAACAATTTGTTATACATTGTTGAGTTTATTACTTTATTTTTGCTGTTCTTTTTTTTCTGTTGATTGTAGCCTGAGAGGCGTAAGGCTTTTGCATTTGTACAAGCCATAACTTAGGCAGTCGCATTCATCAGCTAGCTACCAGCATTCTGCAATTCGTACATCCTCCACATATATTTATGCGTTTTGCAAACCCCCCTCTCCGATCCGGGGTGGCTTTCAGCCTGTATTTTGCCTTTTTGCGGTTTTATATTCCCGCCAACCAACCGTCCGACCATCGTCGTCCTCATCATCATCATTTCGTATTCCATTTTAACGACAAAATTATACAAAACATTAATTTGCGAAATGAAGCTAATTGCATTGCAATTCGACACGGAAACAAACATGAAATTCAATCCGTCATATATATTCAGTTTTTGTGTTTAATTAAATGACTGCTGCGGCTTCTCAATTGCTGGGTTTGGTTGGTTGGATGTTTGGATGTTTGTGTCGATGGCTTAGTTGGAGGAGTGGTCGGTGTTCACTTCCCCAAACACCGACCTGTTCTTAAATGCCTAATGTAGTTCGGTGTGTGTGCAAGCAAGTGGAAAATCTATAGTTCTTGAGGTGTTTTTTCTGTTTTCCTTCTTTAAAATTAAGTGGGAGAACACTTCATTAGTCAGAGTGAACTCCTAATGAGCCAACGAAACTTAATATTAGACCTGTTGTTTCGGATCGAAAAAGAAATGTAAGGCTTGTAGACATGGAAAGTGAGAATTTATGGGATTCGAAAAAAAGACTTGTTTAGACAGCAATTAAATTAATATGTTCAACAAAAGATGGGAGAATGAATGATGTTGAGGAGACAGGGTGAAACAAACAGCAATTAACTTATTCTTTTAAAAAATCCACGTTTATTGGTCCTTGAAAAAATATTCTTTTAAAAAATCCACGTTTATTGGTCCTTGAAAAAATATTCTTTTAAAAATCCACGTTTATTGGTCCTTGAAAAAATATTCTTTTAAAAAATCCACGTTTATTGGTCCTTGAAAAAATATTCTTTTAAAAAATCCACGTTTATTGGTCCTTGAAAAATATTCTTTTAAAAAATCCACGTTTATTGGTCCTTGAAAAAATATTCTTTTAAAAAATCCACGTTTATTGGTCCTTGAAAAATATTCTTTTAAAAAATCCACGTTTATTGGTCCTTGAAAAATATTCTTTTAAAAAATCCACGTTTATTGGTCCTTGAAAAAATATTCTTTTAAAAAATCCACGTTTATTGGTCCTTGAAAAAATATTCTTTTAAAAAATCCACGTTTATTGGTCCTTGAAAAAATATTCTTTTAAAAAATCCACGTTTATTGGTCCTTGAAAAAATATTCTTTTAAAAAATCCACGTTTATTGGTCCTTGAAAAATATTCTTTTAAAAAATCCACGTTTATTGGTCCTTGAAAAAATATTCTTTTAAAAAATCCACGTTTATTGGTCCTTGAAAAAATATTCTTTTAAAAATCCACGTTTATTGGTCCTTGAAAAAATATTCTTTTAAAAAATCCACGTTCATTGGTCCTTGAAAAAATATTCTTTTAAAAAATCCACGTTTATTGGTCCTTGAAAAAATATTCTTTTAAAAAATCCACGTTTATTGGTCCTTGAAAAAATATTCTTTTAAAAAATCCCACGTTTATTGGTCCTTGAAAAATTCTTTAAAAAATCCACGTTTATTGGTCCTTGAAAAAATATTCTTTTAAAAAATCCACGTTTATTGGTCCTTGAAAAAATATTCTTTTAAAAAATCCACGTTTATTGGTCCTTGAAAAATATTCTTTTAAAAAATCCACGTTTATTGGTCCTTGAAAAAATATTCTTTTAAAAAATCCACGTTTATTGGTCCTTGAAAAAATATTCTTTTAAAAAATCCACGTTTATTGGTCCTTGAAAAAATATTCTTTTAAAAAATCCACGTTTATTGGTCCTTGAAAAAATATTCTTTAAAAAATCCACGTTTATTGGTCCTTGAAAAAATATTCTTTTAAAAAATCCACGTTTATTGGTCCTTGAAAAAATATTCTTTTAAAAAATCCACGTTTATTGGTCCTTGAAAAAATATTCTTTTAAAAAATCCACGTTTATTGGTCCTTGAAAAAATATTCTTTTAAAAAATCCACGTTTATTGGTCCTTGAAAAAATATTCTTTTAAAAAAATCCACGTTTATTGGTCCTTGAAAAATATTCTTTTAAAAAAATCCACGTTTATTGGTCCTTGAAAAAATATTCTTTTAAAAAATCCACGTTTATTGGTCCTTGAAAAAATATTCTTTTAAAAAATCCACGTTTATTGGTCCTTGAAAAAATATTCTTTTAAAAAATCCACGTTTATTGGTCCTTGAAAAAATATTCTTTTAAAAAATCCACGTTTATTGGTCCTTGAAAAAATATTCTTTTAAAAAATCCACGTTTATTGGTCCTTGAAAAAATATTCTTTTAAAAAATCCACGTTCATTGGTCCTTGAAAAAATATTCTTTTAAAAAATCCACGTTTATTGGTCCTTGAAAAAATATTCTTTTAAAAAAATCCACGTTTATTGGTCCTTGAAAAAAAATTCTTTTAAAAAATCCACGTTTATTGGTCCTTGAAAAAAATATTCTTTTAAAAAATCCACGTTTATTGGTCCTTGAAAAAATATTCTTTTAAAAAATCCACGTTTATTGGTCCTTGAAAAAATATTATTTTAAAAAAATCCACGTTTATTGGTCCTTGAAAAAATATTCTTTTAAAAAATCGACGTTTATTAGTCCTTGAAAAAATATTCTTTAAAAAAATCCACGTTTATTGGTCCTTGAAAAAATATTCTTTTAAGAAATCCACGTTTATTGGTCCTTGAAAAAATATTCTTTAAAAAATCCAAGTTTATCGTTGGGATGGTCCTTGAAAAAATATTCTTAAAAAATCCACGTTTATTGGTCATTGAAAAAATATTCTTCAAAAAAACAAGTTTATCGTTGGGATGGTACTTGAAAAAATATTCCTCAAAAATCCACGTTTATTGGTCCTTGAAAAAATATTCTTTAAAAATCCAAGTTTATCGTTGGGATGGTCCTTGAAAAAATATTCTTTAAAAAATCCAAGTTTATCGTTGGGATGGTCCTTGAAAAAATATTCTTTAAAAAATCCACGTTTATTGGTCCTTGAAAAAATATTCTTAAAAAAAATCCACGTTTATTGGTCCTTGATAAAATATTGTTTTAAAAAATCCACGTTTATTGGTCCTTGAAAAAATATTCTTAAAAAAAATCCACGTTTATTGGTCCTTGAAAAAATATTCTTTTAAAAAATTCACGTTTATTGGTCCTTGAAAAAATATCCTTTAAAAAATCCACGTTTATTGGTCCTTGAAAAAATATTCTTTAAAAAATCCACGTTTATTGGTCCTTGAAAAAATATTCTTTAAAAAATCCACGTTTATTGGTCCTTGAAAAAATATTCTTTAAAAAATTCACGTTTATTGGTCCTTGAAAAAATATTCTTTAAAAAATCCACGTTTATTGGTCTTTGAAAAAATATTCTTTAAAAAATCCACGTTTATTGGTCCTTGAAAAAATATTCTTTAAAAAATCCACTTTTATTGGTTCTTGATAAAATATTCTTTTAAAAATTTACGTTTATTGGTCCTTGAAAAAATATTCTTTTAAAAAATCCACGTTTATTGGTCCTTGAAAAAAAACGTTTCTCAAAAATCCACGACAATTGTCATTTCAATTTCAGTTAAATAATTTTATTTGTTGCTACTGATGGCGATGATGATGATGACAGAAAATTTTTGTTGCAAGTCGTTTTGCGGACTGTTCTTTTCATCGCCAAAGCACACACCGATACTCACATAGCCACAGCTACAAAGCATTCAAAGCATTTTTATGGAAATTTTAATGTTTGTTTATTCAAAAAAAACTAAAACATTAAAGGGTATAAATAAATGTTTATTTTACGGCAGCTGAAAGTGGGGAGTGGGGGACGAAAATAGAAAACAACTAAAATATGTTTATGGGCCTATTTCAAAGTGAAAAATACAATTAATTTTATTAACATTTCGCCAATGTGGCCATTAAAGGATTGTATTTTAATGGTAATTATTTGGTGAAGTGGTGATACTCAGAACAAGGCAATCAATTTTATTTTTATTGCGTTACCGGAATGGATAGCTGAGAGGGGAAATTTTGGAAAATACGAAATTGAATGATTGGGGATAGCCTTAGAGATTTGGTATACATTTTCTGAGAGGTTCTGTAAAAGGATTTAAAAATCTCGTGCCTAAAAATAATATTAAAGGCCTTTAAACCTATTGCCAATAGTTTACAAATATGGCCCAGAAAATCCACGTTTACTGGTCATTTGGTCCTAGAAAACAAATCTTTAAAACATCGACGTTTATTGGTGTTTTCGTCAATGAAGATTTTTTTTTAAAAAATCGAAGTTTAATTGCCATTTGGTGCTTTGATTTTTAGCTCTGATAATCCCTGGAAAAATAATCTTATAAAGTCCACGTTTATGGCTCTGATAGTCCTTGAAAAAATAATCTTATAAAGTCCACGTTTATGGCTCTGATAGTCCTTGAAAAAATATTCTTTAAAAGCCACGTTTATGGCTCTAATAGTCCTTGAAAAAATATTCTTTAAAAGCCACGTTTATGGCTCTGATAGTCCTTGAAAAAATATTCTTTAAAAGCCACGTTTATGGCTCTAATAGTCCTTGAAAAAATATTCTTTAAAAGCCACGTTTATGGCTCTGATAGTCCTTGAAAAAATATTCTTTAAAAGCCACGTTTATGGCTCTAATAGTCCTTGAAAAAATATTCTTTAAAAGCCACGTTTATGGCTCTGATAGTCCTTGAAAAAATATTCTTTAAAAAATCCACGTTTATGGCTCTGATAGTCCTTGAAAAAATATTCTTTAAAAAATCCACGTTTATGGCTCTGATAGTCCTTGAAAAAATATTCTTTAAAAATCCACGTTTATGGCTCTAATAGCCCTTGAAAAAATATTCTTTAAAAAATCCACGTTTATGGCTCTGATAGTCGTTGAAAAATATTCTTTAAAAAATCCACGTTTATGGCTCTGATAGTCGTTGAAAAAATATTCTTTAAAAAATCCACGTTTATGGCTCTGATAGTCGTTGAAAAAATATTCTTTAAAAAATCCACGTTTATGGCTCTGATAGTCCTTGAAAAAATATTCTTTAAAAAATCCACGTTTATGGCTCTGATAGTCCTTGAAAAATTTTTTTTTTTTAAAATCCACGTTTATGGCTCAGATAGTCCTTGAAAAAATATTTTTTTAAAAAATCCACGTTTATGGCTCTGAAAGTCCTTGAAAAAATATTCTTTAAAAAATCCACGTTTATGGCCCTGATAGTTCTTGAAAAAATATTCTTTAAAAAATCCACGTTTATGGCCCTGATAGTTCTTGAAAAAATATTCTTTAAAAATCCACGTTTATGGCTCTGATAGTCCTTGAAAAAATGTTCTTTAAAAATCCACGTTTATGGCTCTGATAGTCCTTGAAAAAATATTCTTTAAAAATCCACGTTTATGTCTCTGATAGTACTTAAAAAAATTTTTAAAATCCACGTTTATGGCTCTGATAGTCCTTGAAAAAATATTCTTTCAAAAGTCCACATTTATGGCTCTGATAGTCCTTGAAAAAATATTCTTTAAAAAATCCACGTTTATTTTTCATTTGATCCTTGAAAAAGGAAAACCTACAAAAAGTTCTGGAATATTGGTCCCTTATAAAAATTCTTTAAACAAAATCCAAGTCGCTCGGATGTACCTTCACTAAATATTCTTTAAAAATCCGCGATTATAGCTCTACGTCCTTTAAAAATATAAACGGGTTTTGTCAGACAGCTTTTGATATCAATACAAAATATGAACTATAAATTTCAAAATCCCCATTAATAATTTCAGCAATTAATAATAATTCAATATTGACCTAAATACACGTTTCTCACCCAAATTTTTATATCTTTAATTGCACCACCCCCCTTTAAAATAAAATCCATTAAACGAATATATATGTACGTGTAGATATATTTCCTCCTTGTTAAACAACAAAATGCATGTCCTTAAATAGCAATTTAAAATAAAATATTATTTTTAGAAAACTATAAAGAAATGAATTATAACAACAACAACAACTTTTACTACTACTGCCACAAATTGGAACAATAAATGGGGCGGTTGCAGCACAAGTCAAAACTTTTACTTTTCTTCGTTGCTACTTAGCTGGATGGCTGACTGGGTAGCTCTATAATTTATGATTTCGAAAAAAAAGTTAAACGATGAACGAAATACAAAAAAAAAACATTGTATGTACATAATTTAGTGTTTTCACACCCCTACCACCATGTCCCCCACCCTCGCTCTACCGAAAAAGATTCCAACTAAATTCATAAATTAAACACAAAAAGTAGTAGCCGCAGCAACAGCAGCTGGAGCTGCAGCGCCAACGTCAACATTTAAAAATGTTAATGAATGAATAAATGAACGAATGCACGATGGAGAATGGAAGAAGAATTAGAAAACCCGAAAAAGAAATAACCAAATTCTTTTAATTTTTTAATTCTTGGGATGAGGGGGAAGGGCTGCGGGTGGGAGTTTCTGTTGGACTTAATTCACATTAAGCGGATTGAATGAGTGAAATGACTTGCAATTAGTGGATAGAGTTTTTTTAGAAAGTGCTAAATAAATAAGTTAAAATTATAATAGATGGAGGAGGCAGAGGAGCGGGAGGTATTGAAAATTCTGACTGGCAGTCTAAGTGTAGAACAACGAATATATTTGAAGGTCTTACAAAGGCAGAATCGTTATTTTTTGAGAAATATTTTTTGAGTAGCCATCGAATATCTGAATCGCATTTTTGAGAAGCGAACTTTCAGATCTATGATCGTGAATTTTTAAATAACAGTTTTTAAAGGTCTTGCAGGTTAAAGGTCTTTTTTGGAGATCTTTCAGAGCTATAATCGTGGGTTTTTAAAGAGTTATTTTAAGGTCTTTTAGATCTATAATTTGGATTTTTAATGAATTTTCATTTCTTGAAGGGTTTTCAGAGCTATAATCGTGGATTTTTAAAGAATATTTTAAACGTCTTTTAGAGCTATTATCGTTGATTTTTGAAGAATATTTTTTGATTTTAGTAAAGTATTTTTAAGGTATTTCAGAGCTATAATCGTGAATTTTTCAAGAATTGATTTTTGAAGGTCTTTCAGGGCTATTATCATGGATTTTTAAAGTACATATGTTGAATTCCTTCAGAGCTATAATATTTGAGAGCTATAATCGTGGATTTTTAAAGGATATGTTTTGAAGGTTCTTTTGAAGGTCTTTTAGAGCTATAATCGTGGATTTTTAAGGATTTATTTTAAGGTCTTTTAGATCTATAATTGTGGATTTTTAATAAATTTTCATTTCTTGAAGGTTCTTCAGAGGTATAATCGTGGATTTTTAGAGAATATTTTTGAAAGAGCTATGATCGTGGAATACTTTTTGAAGGTCCTTCGGAGCTATAATCTTGGATTTTTATTTTAATATTATAATATTTTCTGAAGGTCTTTCAGAGCTATAATCGTGAATTTTTAGAGAATATTTCTAGAAGGTCTTTTAGAGCTACAATCATGGATTTTTAAAAGAATGTTTGATGAAGACCCTTCGGAGCTATAATCGTGGATTTTTAGAGAATATTTTTTGAAGGTCTTTTAGAACTATAATGTTGGATTTTTAAAGAATAATTTTATGAAGGTCTTACAGAGATACAATCGTGGATTTTTGGAGAATATTTTTACAGGTATTTTAGGGTTATAATCGTGGAGTTTAAAAGAATATTTGTTGACCTTTCAAAGATATAATCATGGAATTTTTAAAAGAATATTTGTTGAAGACCTTTCGGAGCTATAATCGTGGATTTTTGAAGAATATTTTTACAGGTCTTTCAGGGCTATAATCGTGCACTTTAAAATAATATTTGTTGAAGACCTTTCAGAGCTATAATCGTGGATTTTAAAGAATATTTTTTGAAGGTCTTTCAGAACTATAATCATGGATTTTTAAAGAATGTTTTTGCAGGTCCTTCAGAGCTATAATCGCGGATTTTTAAAGAATATTTTTACAGGCCTTTCAAAGATATAATCGTGGATTTTTGAAGAATAGTTTCACAGGTCTTTCAGAGCAATAATCGTAGATTTTTAAAGAATATTTTTACAGGTCTTTCAGAGCTATAATCGTGGATTTTTAAAGAATATTTTCTGAAGGTATTTCAGAAAATTATTACGAAAAGTACTAAATGCTACTAAATTTGGTACTGGTTGAAAGGGGAGAACGGGAATCCTGAAATTTTGATATTGAGGTCGCTGTTGATATCTGGCGATGCTTTTACAAATTCGTACGTAAAGTACTAAATTGTACTTCATTTGGTACCGGGTGAAGGAATACGTCTAGAATCCTCAAACTTGATTTTGAGGACACTGTAGGTATCTGGAATTGAGATATAGAGATGATTTTTAAAATGCCTACTATAGTTGTTCGAAAGGTACTAAATAATACTAATTAGTTAAAGGAATAGGGCTGGAATCCTTAAATTATTATCTCCAATTGAGATATGGAGGTATTTCGGATCACTGTTGGTGTCTAGGATAGAGCGCTGTAGATTTTTCAGAATATATGTACATACTAAATGTTACTAAATTTTGAAGGAATGGAGATGGGATTCTGAAATGTTATATTGAGGTTACTGTTGGTTTTTAGTGCTCAAGGTTATTCAGAGCTATAATCATACATATTTAACGCATATTTTATTATCATCCCACTTTTCTTCCAAATATTGTTTTAGACTACACTTCCTTTATCATGCCGCTTTGGTTTCCTTTTCTTCCTTCCTCTCTTTTCTCCATTAAAGTTTACCTTGGTTTTCTTCCAAGTTCCCTTGCCTCTTGGAAAAAACGTTAAAGATCTAACATTACAATGTCATTTATTTTAACAACTTTAACTTCAAAAGTTTTTCTAAGCAATTTTTTCGTTGCTGTTTTTAAGCAACGTTTTTTTTTTTTCGTTTAAAGGCGTTTCAGCATTTCATTTGTGCTTTTTGTGGTTGTCTCGCACCATGGCCCTTATTCACAAAAAACAGCGTTTTGAGTGTATATATTATGGGGTAATTAATGGTTCATTTAATAATTTCCCTTCTCAATGGTTTGTTGTTTTCCACCACAGCGCCATGAATGAGACCCCAGTTGTTGTCTGATTTTTTTTTTTTTTTTCGTTTCTTTACTTTTTCCTAACTTTCGTTGTAGTTAAAGTTATGTGCCACTAACTAAAATAAAATGTAAAACAAACGCGAAAAATTCTGGCAGCGATGTTGAAAAATTTACAATAAACTTTTTATTTAAGCAATTAATCAAAACCATTTTTCCATTTCATGCCAATGCCGAACATCGTCGTCACTCGTGAATGTGGCAGTAGTAAATATGGGAAAAAAATAAATTCCTGGCAAAATGGAAACGAAAAACTTAAATACTGAAATACTGCTGTTTTCAACAACACCATAACTATGAGGTCTTCTGGGGCTAAAGACCGAAGAGACATTCTGAGGCTAGAAGACCTATGAGGTCTTCTGTGCCCAAAAAAACCAATGATAAAATACCAGTGTGGTATTCAAGGGCTAGAAGATCAGTGTGGTATTCAAGGGCTAGAAGACCGATAAGGTCTTCAATGGCTTGAAGACCAATGTGGTTTCCTATGGCTGGAAGATCAATGAGGTCTTCTTTGGCTGGAAGACCAATGAGCTATTCAAGGGCTAGAAGACCAATGAGATCTTCTATAGCTAGAAGACCAATGAGATCTTCTATGGCTAGAAGACCCATGAGGGCTTATATGGCTAGATGACCAATGAGGTCTTCAATGGCTCTAAGACAAATTATGTCTTTTATGGCTAGAAAACCAATGAGGTCTTCCATGGCTAAAAAACCAAAGAGGTCTTCTATGGCTAGAAGATCAAAGAGGTCTTCTATGGGTAGAAAACCAATGAGGTCTTCTTGGTATAGAAGACCTATAAAGTCTTCTATAGCTAGAAGACCCATGGGGTCTTCTTAGGATAGAAAACCAATGAGACCTTCTTAGGATAGAAGACCGTTGATACCTTCTATGGCTAAAAGACGAATGTGGTCTTCTTAGGATAGAAGACCAATGAGATCTTCTATCACTAGAAGAACAATAGGTCTTCTATGGCTAGAAGACCGCAGACCAATAAGGTCTTCTAGGATAGAAGACTAATGAGGTCTTCTAGGATAGAAGACTAATGAGGTCTTCTATGACTGGAAGATCAATTAGGTCATCTATGGTTAAAAGACCAATTAGGTCATCTATGGTTAGAAGACCAATTAGGTCTTCTATGGCTAGAAGACCAATGAGGTCTTCTAAAGATAGAAAACCTTTGAGGTATTCTATGGCAAAAAGGCCTATGGGATCCCTTATGACTCGAAGAGCAATGAGGGCTTCTAAGTATAAAAGACCAGCAAGGTCTATGGCTAGAAGACCACATGGCTGGAAGATCAGTGAGGTCTTCTATGGCTAGAAGATCAATTAGGTCATCTATGGTTAGAAGACCAATTAGGTCATCTATGGTTAGAAGATCAGTGAGGTTTTCTTGGAAAAGGAGAGCAAAGAGGTCTACCAAAGATACAAAACTTTGAGGTCGTCTATGACTAGAAGACCAATGTGGTCTTCTTAGGATAGAAGACCACTAAGGACTTCTATGGCTAGAAGGCCAATGACGTCTTCTATGGCTAGAAGACCAATGTGGAGTTCTTGGGATAGAAGACCACTAAGGACTTCTATGGCTAGAAGACCAATGAGGTCTTCTAAAGATAGAAGATCAGTGAGGTCTTCTATGACTAGAAGACCAATGAGGTCTTCTATGGCTAGAAGACCAATAGGGTCTTCTTGGGATAGAAGACCACTAAGGACTTCTATTGCTAGAAGACCTATGAGGTCTTCTAAAGATAGAAAACCTTTGAGGTCTTCCATGGCTAGAAGAGCGATGAGGTCTTCTGAAGATAGCAAACCTTTGGGATTTCCTATGGCTAGAAGACCAATGAGATCTTCTATGGCTAGAAGACCAATGAGGTTTCTATGGCTAGAAAACCTTTGAGGTCTTTTATGGCTAGAAGGCCAATGCGGTCTTTTAGGGATAGAGGACCACTGAAGACATCCAAGACCATAGTAGGTATCTAAGAAGACCTCAAAGGACTTTTCTTTATAGGAGACAGCTGAAAATCTTCCATAGATGAAGGGTCCAATGATCTCCACTCCATGTCCATATTACTTTCCTTCATTGCCAGACATTTTTTAATAATAATTCAAAATTTAAACGATTCATCTTGCTTTGTTGTTCGCTTGCAGTGAATGTTTGTGACACAAAAGAACAAGGAATGAAATATTTGTTACGCAGCAACAACAACAACAACAAAACGAAGAACACAACTATTAAGGAAATTTGGAACAAAAGTTGGAGTGAAAACGAACGAAAAATGCCATCAGCACCACAAAATGTTCATCATTATCAGAACAACAAAAGCTGGTGGTCGCCATTGCCGTTGTTGTCGCCGTCCTTCTGGTGTTTGGCGATGATGGTGGCAAAAGAAAAAGTGAAAAGCAAAACGAGCTGTAATAACTTCTGGATAGCAAAAAAACAGCCAAAGAAAAAACGGCCAAACAGACTGCACTGACAGAGCAGCCCCCCCTCTAGCAACAGACGTAGATTGAGGCTAGGAAGCAAGCAGTAGCTGCCTCTCCTGCTGCAATAAGAACAAAATGAGTAAACAAATTTTATGAGCGAATTATTTTAGAAAATAAGCAGTTGTTTGGGAGGGTGAATGGGGGATAAAACTATGAATAATCGTCTCAACAAAATATAAATTGCAGCAAATATAAAATTATTTCTGTCGCTGTGTGAGTGTGAGTGTGTGTGTGTGCAGTTGTGTGGACCATTCAAAGCAACACCACAACAAAGCATATTTGTTTGTTTGTTTGTTTCTTGCACCGATGGCCATCTTTCTCTTAAATGCCCAACACTTAGAGCCAAATAAAATCCAAAAACTGGGACAAAAACTTAAGGCAATGCAGAAAGAAAAGAAAAAACAATGGTGTGAAGAATATTTCTTTGTCTTGTTTGGAAGTACTATGGAAACTTTTATCGTAGTTTTATAATATTTTGCAATAGATTATAACCCGATTTTCCTTTATTATGGTTTTATTTTGTATTTCTGATCAAGGAAAATAAGTAACTGATTATTTCTTTTAAAAACGATGCTTATGTGAAATTTAATGAATTATAAGCAGTAGAAAGGTCAAAAGTCGGGCGACTGCACTACTACGCATATTTGGTGGAGTTAAATAAACGATTATATTGGAAATTGATGTGAACCATTTTTTATACCCTCCACGTATAGCCCCCATATAACGGTACCTCCCAATATGCGGTATTTTAATGATTTTAGCGTCATTATTCACCGTAGTAGTTTCAAATTACGTATTTAGAGTTCGGAATGGGAACTACAGTCTGTGACAGAAAATTGCCTATGCAGGTGCAGGTCTTCGTATAGGCCACATATATCAGTACCTCCTTATATTCGGTATTTTGACGATTTTAGGAACAATACTCAACGAAATTGTTTGAGATGTCATACTTGAAGTTCGTAATGGAAGCTACAGCCTGTGACAGAAAATTGTCTATGCAGATCCAGGTCTTCGGTACCTCCCTATGTACGTTATTTTGATGATTTTTGGATACATTATTCACCGTTTATTTCAAGTTTTGAATTTGAATATGGTAATGGCAGGCGTACAGGCCCAAATATAACGGCTATGTTCGGTATTTTTAAAATGTTAACAGAATTTTTGGCGAATGTTATCTTTTTCGAAAATTTTCAAATTCGTTCTAAATGGTGGACGGTATTCAAAGTTCAAACGAACCGAATGAACCGAACTTAGTGTTTTTTTACTTGTTTTTTTTTTTTAATTTGGAATCAGAGAGATTTGGGTGGTATATTCAACTCTAAATCGATTCCCAAATTTGACGGAGGCATCTGTACCGCTCGTACCAAATAATATTGCAAGAGTTCATAGTATGACTTCGAGAAGGATTATATATGTCGGGGCAAGAGATATATGGAAACCGATCAATCCAATTTGGGTTCATATTACAAATTCGGTGCACAACAACCCACAAATAGCTTGAAGATATATATGGGAGCTATATCCAAATTTGATTGGGCAGAGGTATTTCTGAGCTGTATCTGATATCTGGAAACATATATCATTGTTGTGGAGTGCATATTACGAATGTGAAGGACTAAAATTCCAAATCGAATGAAACATATATGTGGGAGGCATAGCTATATCCGAGCCGATTTTCATCAAATTTGAAGTATTGGCTTCCAAGCTGAATTCGGTGAGATGTGCAAAAATCTAGTCCCGGTGGGTTGATATAACCCATTTGCTGCACAATAACCCTCAAATCGGTTGAAGATATACAAGGAGACTTGAAAAAAACTACAACCAATTTCAAACTGCTGCCATTTCAAAGCCACTCGTCCGACAGCTATTAAAATTATTCCAGTGACAGCTCATTATATTGTTTTTAAGCGTACAAAAGCATAGAGAATTTTCCAGAAAAACAATTATTCGTGATGGAAATCAAGGGTGATAGTGTGATTTCTTTACATTTGGCGGGAAAATCACAAGTGGCTATCGTTAGAGCACTGCAGCATTTAAATGTGAATAAATCTTTTGTGTCTCGTACCCGACGTCAAGGAAGTGGACGGAAGAAAACAGCAACATCAGCAGAAATGGTTAGAAAAGTAAAGAAGCGAATTGATGGTTTCATTGGCCGTTTGAAGGCGAAAGCTGACCAATTCGAACAAATCTAAACTTATTCTAAAATTTGATGTTATTTCCGACATTTTTTACTTTCATTCAATAAAATTAAAAACAAAATGTAAAAATTATGGAATTTGTTGCAGTTTTTATCTCACCCTGTACGTCATTGAGGTGCCGTTATATGTGGGCTATACGATCGGGGAACTGCATAGACAATTTTCTGTCTTAGGTTGTAGTAATTATTACGAACTTCAAATACGAAATTTTGAACAATTCCGTTCGATAATGTCACTTACATCATCAAAATAACGAATATCCGAAGGTATCGTTGTATGGGGGCTGTATTAATAGGATGTAGTACCCATTAAGAACTTTAAATACCAAATTTGAAACTATTCCGGTCTATAACGTCTCTAAAATCATAAAAATACTGAATATTGGGAGGTACCGTAATATAGAGGCTATACGGAAACGTGGACCTGCAAAAGTTGTTTTTTTTTTGTCA
The DNA here is from genome assembly GCF_030504385.1 of Musca domestica. NCBI lineage: Eukaryota > Metazoa > Arthropoda > Insecta > Diptera > Muscidae > Musca > Musca domestica. The sequence goes on along the minus strand of NW_026712388.1, from coordinate 2,096,372 downwards.
TAGGTTGTAGTTAAGAACTTCAAATATGAAATTTGAAACAATTCCGATAATAAATGTCTGTAAAATCATCAAAATACCGAATATTGGAAGGTACCGTCGTATGGGGGCTATACGAAAACGTGGCCGGATGTTTGACCTTCTATCTCGCAGACAGATACCGATAAATCGACTATAGCTTGTTGGGTGTTCCGCTGTATTCCATATTCACACCATAACGGATGTTGGTAGACATATTGAAATGTGCCAAGTTTGAAAATAATCGGATGTTTATTTCGTTGACCCGTTTTGGGGGAGCTATGAGAAGGAGTGAACCGATATTGCCCATCTCCGAACTTGATCTAAGTTTGTTAATAATATCACGATGTACTAAGTTTTGACCAAATCGGATCAACACAGCCAAAGGAACAGACACCGCTAGATGGACAGATGAAATAGGTCTATAGGTCGAAGCGTAATCCCATTATTTCGATAGAGCTCTGTAGCTAGAAAGCCAATGAGTTTTTTTTTCCTGAATTAAAATATGAATTGAAACTTCAACCTTGAATCGGTGTTTATTCGCATTCTTTTTCTTTCAATATACATAAATATTAACACTAAAAGTCGCATTACTAAGTACCCCTTAATTTACGAGATACATGTTCACTCTGTCTGTTACCTGACCAACAAGATTCCAATTTCTCAAAAAACATAGATAAAAATTTTGAATTCCATATTAGGTGGACGAAGTCTGTGCCTAAGATCAATCGTTGCATATTGCAATATTTGTATCAACTTTGAGACTGATGTGAACTTGGTCTAACGGTGAAATTCCAATCATCTACCAAAATTTAAAACTGTGATAAAAAAAATACAGTTTTGTACAGTCCACTATATATGTAGAAAATATAGAATATGCCATACGTATCGGTCTACGTTCAGATTAAGGGTCCATATCTCAGTACCTTCCGATTTTCGATAGCTTGGAGTCTTCTTCCAATTTAATCAAACCCGCTTTCATAGGACATTTGTCAAAAGGATCAATTAGCAATGGAAATAATACCAGTAATATCATTGTAGGAGCAGAAATGTGTAGACCTGCTAGACCTATTTAGGTAGTTGCTGCATTATCTGAGGGCAATGCAATTATTGGAGGAATATTGGACAACCACGTACAAATTCATAACTTGGCGAGAATTCCAATTGGATTAATATTTGTTTAAGTAGCTTGTTTTACTAACCTTGATAATGCCGGTAACTGTAACTGAATTAGGCGCCGCTTTTGAATTTTTCACTAAATATCCATGCAAATATGTTTAATCCATAATAAAATATTTAATAAATCTATTAATTGTTATAAAATGTTTAAAATCCATGCACAAAATTGTTTGTTATTTTGTTTTATTTCATTACTCCTTTACGCGCACAATAATTTCTTCATTGTTTGTTGTTATTTCACAAACCCTCTGCAGCAGAGCCAGAGCAGAGACGTTGTTTTCAATACTCAGCTCTCTGAGAGTTAGACAAAAATGCACATGTTAAGAAGAGACACGGTATTTTCAATGGCCCCTTGCAAAAGGGCTGGAGAAAATTCCGTTTTGTTTTGCCGGGAGAGCGACCGAGAGTTTTTGGGAGCAGTAAAGTTGCTCTCTGTTTTGTGTTGTTATTTTTTGCACAAAATCAATGCCACAACAGAGGGAATTTGGCGTCTCTGTCAGCAACGAAGAGTTCATGCGACAACCGAATAGGGAAAAACAAACACCGATAAACACAAAAACGCACACACGAACGAACACGCACACGTTAAATGCAAGAAATGCGACTCCTTTTGGCTTTTCTATTATGGCACGAACAAATGAAATGGTTTTGGCAAATAATTTTTTAATTATTAGAAATTTTTTTTTCAACAGACTGCTTTGATTTTCTATAAATACGAAACATTTTTCATAGTTCACAAGTATTTTTTCCCAGCAAATCTACTGAGACTACCACAACTTTTCTGACTGACTACCGCATTTTTTTCTCCCACTTCTTTTGTCTGATTGGAAATTTTACTTGTTTGGCAGACAATTGATAATTTGATTTGTTTTTCGAGATTTTCTTAATACATTCACTGATTTCTTTCAATATTTTATAACACTGTAGTCTTTATCAATTGTTTATTGCATAAAAGTTAAGAATAATTACCGAAGATTTTCATAGACAATTGCAACGAGATTTTTACGCGCTACCACTACCGCACAATTTTTGTTCAACTAAATGCCGACAAATTCCTTTATTTTGCTTTGTTTTGTTTATTCGTCCTGTGTCACAGTTCAGTGTTGGTAAACGTCTTTTTCGCTCCAAAGGGCAACGATAACAAACTCCAGTTGGAAGTCAGTGTTTGTTATCGATTGAAGTTGGGGTTTTAATAAAAAAATGAGTTTTTTAAAAGCCGGTATAGTAACACAAATAAATTCAGTTAATCAATGTTAATTTTATACATATTATGGAGTGTTCGTTATTCCGTTTGTAACCCATCGAAATAATAATTTTCGACATGACGCCCGTCCGTCTGTTTCAATTACGCTAGAGACAAAACGAATATAGTTAGGATGCTAAAATTTTCCACAGATCAGGGTTTTGTCTGCAGACAGGTCAATTTCGATGATGGTCCACGGTATCGTATGGCCCCCATATAACAATATCCCCCAATATTCGGTATTTTGATGAATTTAGCCACATTTTTTCCATAAAATTGTCAGAGAATCCTGACAAGGAGTTCCTTGTGAGTACTTTATCCCCTGGAAGAGAATTATCTATATAGGTCCACGATATCGTACATCCCGCATACACCCGATATTCGGTATTTTGATGATTTTAACCCCATTTCTCAATGGAATTGGCTTAGAATCCACAAAAGGAGTTCCTTGTGAGTACTTTATCCTCTGGAAGAGAGTTATCTATATAGGTCCACGATATCGTATAGCACCCATATAACGGCACCCTCCGATATTCGGTATTTTGATGATTTTAGCCACATTTTGCAATGATATTGTCTAAAATTCTGCACAAGGAGTTCTTTGTGGAAAGAGAATTGTCACATAAAGGCACCTTTCGATATTCGGTTTTTATATGATTTTAGCCACATTTTTCAATGGAATTGTCTGAAAATCCACACAAGGGGTTCCTTGTGAGCACTTTATCCCCTGGAAGAGAATTATCCATATAGGTCCACGATATCGTATATCCCCCAGATGGCGGTACCTCACGATATTCGATATTTTGATGATTTTAGTCATATTTTGCAATGGAATTGTCTGAAAATTCACACAAGTTCCTTGTGATAATTTTATCCCCTAGAAGAGAATTGTCTCTGTAAGTCCATGATATCGTATAGACCCCATATAAATTTATCCTCCAAATATTTGGTATTTTGATGATTTCGCCCAAATTTTCAATGGAATTGTCTTAAAATCCACACAAGGCATGAAAATTGTCTTAATAGGTCCACGTTTTAGTGTAAGGGCCATATAACGGTACCCCCAAATATTCGGTATTTTCATGATTTGCGACAATATTCACCGGAATTATTTCAAATTTCGTTTGTAAATTACGGAACTGTTACTACAGCCTATTACACAAATTACTTATGCAGGACCACGTCCTCGTATAGACGTCATATAACGGTTTTCATTTGAGCGGTATTTTTTGACAGAATTTATTTTTTTGAAAAATTTCAAGTTTCTTCCAAATCGTGAGGGGAATAAAAAGTTTGGCCGGACCTTAGCTACTTTTTTGCTTGTTTTATTTTTAATTTATTTGAACCGAAGGCTCCTAATATAAAAATCTGTATCAGCCACAATAACCAATAAGGTGTGCCATCTGTTGTATTAGCTGGACATTAAAATTGTGTTCTTCTGATAAAGTTTTTTGTTATCGATAATAGTAGCTCACCCATATATTTTAATAAAAATAAAGTATACTCTGAGGCGTATAGAGTAAATAATAAATTTTTGGCACCATAGACAGCAACCAGCAGCATTGTTAATTAGATTAGTTCACTTGGTTCGCGTTAGGTGTATTTTTGGTTATTGTCAGAAACTTTGCCCAGGTAATCACAGAAACTCGAAGCATAGCGCAGCAATTGTTTTGTGGTTTTCGTGACTGTGATAACGACACAACCGTAGTTATTGGTCTGTTCTAGATCTGCAGGAATATAAAAATGTTCACAACGATAACCGATTTTCCCTTAAGGATATTGAAAATAAATTGCAGGTTCTGGAACAGAGCATATGTGAATAGACAGTTAAAGCAACACGTCAGATCAACCGTTTTCATTCTTTTTTTTGACGAATGCGACTTCCAAGTGTGCTGTGGTGTTTTCTTATCCACAGCATAGTAAAATTATGGCAAAGGCTGTGACGAATTGGCAGCAATTTCACTACAAAATTACGTTAAATTTCAGCTTTTTTTAAAATGTCCTGCTCAAAAATCCTTGATTTTTTATAATAATTTCTGCGAATATTTATAGCTTTTATGTCCAAAATTATACTATCAAGTCATTAAATTGTGTAAATGGAGGGAAAAAGTTAAAAAAATTGTTTTAAAAGTTTTTATCGCAATGTAAACTAAATAGAGGTGGCAAGTTTACGCCTTTTCCACATGTCTTAAATTTTTCGCACTATTATTGCTCTAATCCTTGACTTTTAGGAACATAGTGTCCGTGACAATATTTTTTTTTCCAAAAAAAATTGTTAAAACAACATTTAAACCACAAAGTTATTTGTCATGAAAAAAATACTTTTACAAAATCCAGGCCTTGAGGTCTTTAAAAATAAATTGTTTTTAAACAATTCACACCTTTATGTTCTAGGGAAAAATCACCTTTGAAAAAATCATGCCTTCCTGTCCTTTAAAAAAATAATTTTGAAAAATTCACACCTTAAAGTCTTTTATTAAAATTCCCTTTTAACCACAATGTTATATGTCATGACATTCGACTACTTGAAATCTTACCTAAACCTACTGTTTATGTGAGAAACACTACAGCAGCTTTTACTGAACATACCCCACATAAACACTGTTCCTTGTTATTCTTCCCCTATTTCACTCTCTTTCTCTTGCTATGCATATTGTAAATAATGGGATATTGGTTAGCAATACCGTTGTCACTAGCATAAATGTGATTAGAACAAGAATAGCAACAATCGCACAGCAGATAGAAAGAGAGAGAGAGTTGTGAATTTTAAAAGGCATAGAATTTGAGAGTGCTTACCAGTATTGTAATTAAAAGAAGCAACAATGCAAGAAAAACAGGTACTGTTTGCAAAGAAGAATTTAATTGTGAATTTATCATTCCATTTTTGCAATAAAAAGGAGAAGTTGATTGGAACTTCAATAAATAAGTTATTTTATCAATAAATATAAATTGATCTTTTTTGGAAGAATATTATGAACAAGTGGAGGAAGAGTACAAAACTAATGTTACTCATTAAATAACACAGATTTGAAACAAACAGATTTTTGCATTATTACTCGTGAAGAATATTCGATTTATAAGTGGAACCAATATATGTAGTTGGTGTAAAATATTGCCCGTGGATCATTGCTGTTAACAATTGATGGAAAGCAGTGCCATTTATATTTTTCAGCACATTGTTTGTGAAGAAAGTATAGCTAACAATTGAAAAAAGATCATTACCTGTTTGTTGGTGAATCAAGGGTAAGAAGTTTTAGTTTTCCAAAAGGAATTAATTGATGGCTAAAGGGGTGACCAGGGATTATGCATCCGTGGTGGTAAGCCTTAGTAAAGTTGGAGAATGGTTCCAACATTTACTATTATACATCAAGAATATATTAATAATATTGGTAAAAACGAGGAAATATTTCCTATGTTCGACATGAGCAAATTTTTATACCAATGGTGTCTTGAAGTGATCAAACATCTCTATAAAAGCTTTAAGCTTATGCGTATGTATAATTTTTAATGTATATATATAAATTTTGTATTTGTAATGTATATCTTCGGCTGATTACAGCTTCTTGCAAAACTCTTTTGGGATTTTGATCTATAAACCGAATATTATAAAATCCATATGAAACTAGACACTGATCTAGAATCTTTCTTACTTTGCCTCTTTAAACAAAAAAAAATAAGATTTAAGGGAGGTTTTGACTTGAAAATGAAAGAATGTTAAATAAGCTTTAAAAAGTAAACACTTAATTTTCACTGGTAATATATTCAATCCGAGTGTATTTTTCTTCAAAACTAATAAACCTTTGCATAGGGCTTATTCTGAGACTTTTAATGAAATTGTGCGTAAAATATTTCGACCTTTGAAACTTTATGCCTAAAATGATTTTTTTGTTCTTTCACGCATCATCTAAAAAAAGGACTGAATAAAAATTCATGAAAAATAGAGGAAATATGTTTGCGGTATTTATTTATTTTTTTTGTTTTTTTGTTTTTCAAAATTTAAACAAACATTTTCTTGAAACTGAATGGAAATATAGATTTATTTTCCCTGGAGATTGATAGTGAAATTTGATGACTTTGATTTTAACGTCATTTTCAGAAATGATGGTTTGTTTCACTAGTTTAAACAAAAAAGTGTTTTTTTAATTCCGAGCTCTATGTTAAGATTTAGACTTTTCTGTAACCTAGAGTAGTATTTAATGACAAATAATGAAAAAGACCAGGAATACAGCTTTGGTGGCTCCCTTGAAGTTTACAAATTTCGGCACAATACATTCCCAAAAACTAAGGACTTCAAGATATTCTAAAAAAATGAAATCTCTAAAAAATATTTTTAAGGATTCACACCTTTTGGTCATTCAACAAAAATGTTTTTAAAAGACTTACGCTTTAAGATACTTTGGAAAAGATGCATCTTAAAAACATGCCTTAAGATTCCTTGAAAAAATCAAGCGTTAAGTCTTTTGAAAAAATATTTTTAAAACATCACTCCTACTGTCTTTGAAAAAAAAAAATATTTTTAATATATCCTCACCATAAAGTCCTATGAAAAAAACTTAGCCCTTTTTTAATTCTTACCATAAAGGCATATGAAAAAATATTAAAAAAAAAACAAACCTTGAGGTCCTTAAAAACTGCCATGCATAAATCGTCTCTGAAAGTGATTTTATGAAGATCCTCAAAATTTTACATACAATGCACAAAGACATAATACCCTTACCACTATATGGTGTACGGTATAAAAACCAGTGAAACTTCATATGGGTTTATGCAAAATTATAATACAAAACATCTTTTCAGAAAGTTGGCGTCAAAGGCACGAATATTCTTCATCGAATTTCAATATTTTTCACCAAAGAAAATAAATCTCAATTTCCATTACAAAAAAAATTATTAACATCAATGTTGCCACAATAAACGTTGAAAATGTTCCTAATTTTTTTTTTTTTTGATCAACATTTCCTTGCCCTTTTTTCGAATTAATATATGAAAGTTATAAAAGCCGATATTTTAAATAGAAAGTATCAGAGGAAGAAATATTCTTTACAAAAGTTCTCAAAATAAGCCATATATGAAAAACTATTGAATTAACAGAAAGTTTGTATGTAGATTTAGTGATTTTGTGACAGTTTTGCTATTTTCCAAAAAAAAAAAAAAATGGCGCCCAACCTGTGGTTTGGATGATCATGATAGACAAGCGTTTAATATCCCGAAAAGAATTTTTCTTATATATATTTTTCTCCCATATATATCTTCAATCCAAATTACATGAATTTTGGCACACCCGACCGAATTCAGAAGCAAATACAAATTTGGAGAAAATCGGTTTAGACATAGCTATAGCTCCCATATACATGTTTGATCCGATTTGGGGTTTAAAGTCCCTCACACTCGTAATATGCACTCCACAATAATGATATTTGATACCGGGCATCAGATACTGCTCGAAAATACCATTACTGAGATAGGTTCGGATTTTTATATAGCTTCGATATGCATCTTAATCCGATTTTATTAGGTCAAATTGGATAGATTTTTTTTCATATTCAAGCGAATTTTACCATTTGGCGAAACTCAGTTCGATACATTGATTGCTCCAGTAAATATTTTCTAATACAATCCTTATCGAACTTATGTCATGCTTTATACAGCAATGTTATTTGGTTCATAGTTTTTATGATCTACTTTACATAAATTCCCATTATATAATTTTTTTGTTACGGGAGTTATACTAAATAGGCATAGTAGCCTTACTGTTATTTTTCCTATAACTTTTAACCAATCACATTTTACTATCAAAAATCTTCTCTCTGACTTAAGTCACTGGCTGAATTCTTCACACAAGAAAAAGGGATCCATGGTGACCCAGTTAAATTTTTAAGCCGAAATTAACCTAAACTCCATTGACTTAAGTCAGAAAAATATTCTTCTTCCATAAAATTTTGAAAATTAAGTTGATAATAAACTTAATTTTCAAAATTTTATGGAAATTATTATTTTTGCCAAATAATACTATTATAATTTATCATTAACCAAATTTACATTCAATATTTTATCAATTGAAAACATAATGCATTCAAATACCTTTTTTAATCCCCACCTTCCTTCTCAGCGACAACCCCATTTTCACTTTTTCCTTTCATTATTGTTTTTTGTTTAACCCTGCTCCACAAAACATAATTCCTACAAAATTTCTCTGTTTGTTTATCAAAGTTTTTTTTTTGATAAGCAAACGACTGCAACAACAACAGGAAAACAATAACAAAACGAAGTCTAGCGATAGAACGACCCACTCATGCCAAAACTAAACTCAAGAACAAAATATTATTAACAATTTTCAATGGGTGGCGGTGTTCGGTTCGGTTGGGTGGTTCTCTCTCTTACTTTCAGTATTGTTAAAATAATGGTAACGTAAGCATGGCTATTGTGCCACCAAGCCGTGTTAATTAGTCGACGCTAATACGTGCCGCGACACTTCAGTATAATAACAGCAACGACAACAACAATAAAATAATACTACGAATTACAACAACAATAGCAATAATAGTAACGAATATCAATCTATGAATCGAATATTGGCAAAATGTGTGAATTATATAAAATTTTCATTCTTGTCGTAATTTGTTTAAATTTTATTGCCATAAAAGCAGGTGTGTGTATGTGTGATGCAGAAAGTGTTAAATGGAAAATTAATTAAACAAATTGTGCAAAATTAATAGAAAAAAATTGTGTTAAATAATTTTTCCTTATTGTCTCATTTTTGTTTGCATTCATGTCCCAGATAATCCCTGCATTTTCGAGGATACATGTGAACGATGTTTGAGTGCGGATATGTCGTGTGCCTGGTGTACGGATAAGGTATAAAATCGAAATTTAAAAAAAAAAAAAAAAAAAAAATTAAATGAAATAAAATAAAATAAAAAAAGATTGGTATGATAAGTCGAAGGAAAATAAAAATGGAAAATCCAATTTTAATGCCTACATTCCACTGTGCAATCCATGAAAATCTAATCAACAATTGATTTCGTTTGCGGAAAAACATGCGTATTTTTTGATAAGTGACCCAAAGTAGACGTTTATTTTTAGTTAGTAATTATCGATTATTCAGGCCATGCGTACAAAATTAAAAACCTTAGAATTAGCAACGGGTTGGCTGGAAAATTTAAAACATTTTCACAATGCATAACTTGCACTATCGTTATTTTTCCAAAAATGGCGCCCAACGTATAGTTTGAACATAAATGTGAATTAGTCAGAATGTCGAGTAATCAGAGACAATTTTAATACCCCAAAATTAGAAGGAAGCTCGTCTAAAAATTAATGAAATTTTCAAAAATTCAAGATTTGCCATTTGTTTAGTTGTTTTCAAAAATGGCGCCCAACGTGTGAGTTGAATATAAACACTAATTACTCAGAGTTTTAAATAATCAGAGAATTATTCAAAAACTTTGAATAAACAGGAAGTTATTTTAAAAATTAAAAAATTTTAAATTTGCAATTTCGTTACATTTTTGAAAATGGGTCCAATGTGTGACTTGAATTTAAATATTAGACAGTGTTGAATTTTCAGAGGAAGCCTAAAAACCCATTAATTGGCAAGGAGTTCATGAGAAAATTAGTAAAAAAAATCCGACTTTGAAATGCTGTTGTTTTTTTTAATGGAGCCCAACGTGTATGTTGAATAATCAAATTTTTAAACACTTTCTTTTGCAAGGAGTTTATTTAAAAATTAAAAAAAAAAGCAATTTCTTTTTTTGTGAAAATGGCGCCCAATGACTATACAGGGTGAGATAAAAAAACTGCAATAAAGTCAAACACCATAATTTTTATATTTTTTTTTCAATTTTATTGACTAAATGTCGGAAATAGCATAACTTTAGATTTGTTCGAATTGATCACCTTTGGCCTTCAAACGGCCAATGAAACCATCACAAGCTGCCCGAATGTTGCTCTGCGGTATTTTGGCCCATTCCAGGCGAAGCGCTTGCTTGAGGATAAATCTTTTGTGTTTCGTTTTATCGCTCGTTACCGTGATCCTGGTAGCGTAGCTCGACGTCAAGGAAGTGGACGGAAGAAAACAGCAACATCAGCAGAAATGGTTGGAAAGCCAAGAAGAGACTTGATCGAAACCAGCGTCGCAGTGGCCGAAAAATGGCTCGCAAGCTGAACATATCGCAATACTCTATTCGGCGAATATTGACAAATGAGCTCGGGGTAAAGCCATTGAAATTCCGAAAAGTGCACTAAGTTACACCGCAACAGAAAGAAAATAGACTGAAAAGAGCTAAAGAGTTGCTTCGCTTGACCAAAAGTGGTGAACTGCCGAATTTTGTTTTCTCCGATGAGAAAACATTCGTTGTCCAGCAGTTTGTAAACAGAGCAACATTCGTTCGGCGTGTGACGGTTGGTCGTTTGAAGGCCATAATTCTTGCCAAAGGTGACCAATTCGAACAAATCTAAACTCATTCTAAAATTCGATGCAATTTCCGAAATTTTTGGTTCCATTAAATAAAATTAAAAAAAAAAAAATAATTATGGCGTTTGACTTTGTTGCATTTTTTTTGTCTAACCCTGTAAATAATAATTAGTCGGAGTGTCGAATAATCAGAGAAGTATTCAAAATCCTCAAACCAGCAAAAGGTTTACTTACAAAGTAGTTAAATCTCAATAACTCAAAATATGCCATTTCGTTATTTTTCAAATCTCGCGCCCAATATGTGGGTGGAAAATAAATATTAATTAGTCAGAGTGTCGGATATTTAAAGAAACAATTAGTAGTACTCTTGAATTTGGATGGAGTTTCTTTTCATTTTTTAAAAACGCCGCCCAATTTGTGGCATAAATATGAAATAATAATTTTAAAAATGATAAAAAAGTTAAAAACTCAAAATTTGTAGTTTTGTTATTTTGTTCAAAATTGGGGTCCAATGTTTAAAAACTAATGAAATTTCAAAAAGTCTAAATTTGTGTATTTTTCAAAAATGGCACCCAACATGTGAATTGAATATATAAATAATAGACAGAGGATTGAATTGAATTAGGAAGGAGTTTACCTGACAATTAATAAAATTTTCAAGATTCAGCATTTAAAATTTCTTTAATATTCTTAAGCGGAGCTCTAGGTGTGATTTGAATATAAATATTAACTGGTGACAGTATTGAAGGTTCGAGAAGGTATTAACTCCTTTACCATGCTAAAAATTTGTCTTAAAATTAAAAACAAAATATTTTTTTTTTCAAAAATGGCGCCTAATTTGTGGGTTTAATATAAATATTGAACGGATTGAATAAAAATATTAAATATGAATAACCCTGAATTAGGTGCGAGCTTGTTTAAAGATTGGAAAAAATTAAATCTAAAAATGTCGAACTTTTTTATTTCCAAAATGGCGCCCAACATGCGGATTGAATATAAAAATAATTGACTGAACTTTGAATATTTCGAGAAGGATTTTAAACCCTTGAATGAGAAAGGATATCCTTTTCTGGATATTAATAAAATATCAACAATTTTAAATTTCATATTATTGTAAAAGGCGTCCAATGTGTGTTTTGAATAGAAATATTAGTCAGAGTGTTGAATATTAGGAGGATGATTAATTTTTGTAATAGGGTAGTAGTAAAATTAGGCAAAGTAGGTTTAGTAAAAATTGTTATAAACAAAAACAGTGCCAGAAGACTGTTTCCCACCTTAGTGAGACTCGAGTGTTAATTTTTACATAAATATTTTTTTTTTTGGAAAATGAATGGATGGACCATACCGTTTTATACAAAAATCTGTAGTGGAAAATAGTTCACGTATCTAATGTTGCTTCATTTTGAATTTATTAATTTAGTTTCCATTGAACTTTCTTTATCGTCGACTCATCATGCCACCAATCTCCAACAATACTAATATTATTTCATAATCAATTGATATCTCACACACACCCAAATTATGATTTCTTCAACAATCGAAGCTTTATGAACTGCGTTATCGCTGCCTTAATCGCACCCAACTATTGGAGAATGGTTGCCGACCTGATTACATTTACGAAAATGAACCGGAATTGCATACCCTCATCGATGCACCCCTTAAGGATTATGAGGCGAGTAGTAGTCGTGCTACACAGGTACAGCCGCAGCGCGTTTATGTTAAGCTGGTGAAATGTAAGTAAATAAAAATATATTTTTTTCTAGGGTATTTTTATCCACAACATTTTCAAAATTTTCATTTGGCCAACATTTTTTAAAAAAAAAAGTTCATAAATTTTAAGAGGCTCATACATGTATAAAATAGTAGTGAAGGAACTGACTGAATGCCTGGCTTTTTGAGAATCAACGGCCAGATGAAACGCCTGAAGCTATAATCTTGAAAATTTGCACAAGGGTTAGTCTTGGTGCGTAGGCGTGTGATAAGTATGTGTTTTTTGGCAATACGTACGTAAAAGAAAAAAATACTAAAATGTACAAAAATTCGTACTAAAAGTGTACGAAAAGTTCTTAAATGTACTAAAAATGGAATGATTGTTTGTCGAATGCTATGAGCTACAATTCTAAAATTTAGAATGAAAGTCGTGCAGGATAGATGTACCAAAGGGTTTTTTGGAAATTCGAACTTTAAGGTTACGAAAAGCTCTAAAATGATACGAAAGAAAAGAAATACTAAAATGGTACCACTTGGCACTTTGTAAAGTACTATATTTGGTACTAGGGTCATTGTTCATGTGTAGGTTGTTTCGTAAATGTATACCATAATTGTACGAAAAGTACTGAATGGTACTATACTTCGTATTGGGTTAAGGGATAGATTAAAATTTCGGAAATTCGATATGGATGTTACTGTTGGTATCTGTGCTTGAGATTTGTTGGAGATTTGGAAATGCGTTCTATATTCGTGCGAATAGTACAAAGTAGAGTAAAGGAATTAGAGTAAAGGAATACTTCTGAAATTGTTAAATTTGATATGGATGTCACTGTTGGTATCCGGAATTGATATATGGACGTGGTTTTGGAACTGCATACTATAATTGCACGGAAAGTACTAAATATGGTATTGAGTGAAAGAACGGAGATGAAACCCTGACATTTGTTATTAATGACACTCTTGGTGTCTGGGGTTAACCTATGGAGTTGATCTTGGAAATGTTTACTATAATTGTACGAAATAAGGCATTGGGGGAAGGGATGGAGCTGGAATCCTTAAATTTGATATTGAGGCCTCTCATGGTATTTGGAATTGCGATATGGAGTTGATTTTTGTAATATATCCTATAATTGTACCCAAAAGTACTAAATAATACTAAATTTGATATTGGGTGTGGGGACTTGGTCGGAATCCTAACATTTGATATTGAAGTCTCAGTTGGTATCTGGAATGGATATATGGAGGTGATTTTGGAAATGCGTACTATAATTGTTGGAAAAGTACTAAGTGGTACTAAATTGGGTATTGGGTGAATGTATAAAGCTGGAATACTGAAATTTCATATTAAGGTTTCTGTTGGTATATGGAGGGTATTTTTTGGAAATGTGTACTATAATTGAACGAAAAGTACTAAATGGTACTAAGTTTGGTAAAAGCTGAAATCCTGAAATTTAATGTAAATGCCACTGTCGGTTTCTAAGGTTGAGATGCAGTGGTGGTTAAAGAGATGTGTACGATAATTGTACGAAAAGTACTAAATTTGGAACTGGGTAAAGGCATAGAGCTGGAATCCCGAAATTTTATATTGAAGTCTTTGTTGGTATCTGGTGTTGTTGATCTAGTGGTGGTTTTTCAAATGCCTACTATAGTTGTTCGAAAAGAACTAAATAATACTCTGAGTTTCTAGGATGATCAGATGTAGATAGTTTTCGATATGGGTGCTAATGTCACTCAAAATTGGTATTGGGTGAAGGTATAGAACAGAAATTCGAAAATTTGATATGGAGGTCACTGTTGGTTTCTAGGGGGACGTTGAAATAATTTTGGACAGGAAAATTAAATGTGGGTCCATTGTTCAAAATTAAATATTTTGAAGACTTTTTTTGGGGTAAAAAGGTAAACATTTTCCTACTTTTTTCATTCCGAACACAGAAAAACTTGAAAAATATACAAAAATTGAAATTTTTATAAAAAAATTACAAACTTATCTAATTATGCATTTTGAGTACTAGCAAGTAAAAAAGCACCTAAATTCGGTCGGGCCGAACATTCAATACCCTCTACCATATGGAAGGAAATGGAAAATCTTTAGCAAAATTTCGTCGAAATATACTGTTTAAATAAAGACGATGCATAAGTGATTTTTTGCCATAGGCGGTAGTACCCATTAGGATCTTAAAATACGAAATATAAAAAAAATAATTTAACGATGTCGATAATACCATCATGTAGTATACGAAGACGTGGACTTGCATAGACAATTTTCTGGCATAGGTTGAAATATCCATAACGGAATTCAAATACGAAATGTGAAACAATTCCGGTGAAAAACGTGGCTGAAATCTTCAAAATACCGAATATCGGGAGGTATCTTCAAATGGTGGCTATACGAACACGTAGACCAGCATGCTAAATTTTTCGTTAGAGGCTGTAGTACCCATTACGAACATTAAATACGAAATTTGAAACAATTCCGGTATATAATGTCTCCAATATCATAAAAATACAGAATATTGGAAGGTACCTTTATATTGGGACTATGCGTGGACCTACATAGGTAATTTTGCGTCGTAGGTTGTAGTACGTATTACGAGCATCAAATACGAAATTCCAAACAATTCCTGTGAATAATGTCGCTAAAATCATAAAAATACCGAATCATGGGAGGTACCGATATGTAGGGGCCTATACGAAGACGTGGGCCTGCATATGTTATTTTTTACCAATACAAAATTTGAAACAATTTCGGAGCATAATGTCGCTAAAATACCGACTATTGAGAGGTATCGTTATATGGAGGCTATATGAAAACGTGGACCGAAATGACTCATTTCTCTCTCTGTTCCAGAACCTCCAAGATTCTACTAGCAATTGTTTTTTTGATATAATAATGGAAAAATTGGCCGTCGTAGTAAAATTTTTTACATTCTTGCTGTTCGGGAACAGAGCAATATACTACCTCTTTTCATCGGCCCTGTTGCAGATTTTCTAGATTCCAGCATTATCCATACCGACAGGGTTTGAAATGTTCTTCTTGAATTTATAAGACATTTGAGCTTTGATTTAAAAAAAAAAAAAAAAAAAAAAAAAAAAAAAAACAAAAATAAAAAATTATCGACTCTGTCTTCCCTGGTGGCTATAAGTCATCAATAAAATCAAATGTCCACAACAAAAGTGACTCAGTGAATGAATGAATAACTAACTGTTCATTGCGGAGACCGGTGGAACTGATAAAAAATATTAGCTTGTCTCTTATCATGCATTTCATTGTTTGTGTCTCTGTTAGGAAAGAGAATTTCGAAATTGCAAAATGCTGAGACACTGTCTCTCATTCTCAAAACAATTGGGTCTCCCATTCTATCGACCCAGTCTGCGGCTAGATAAGATGAGACCTTAGAATGTTATCTAATACGAGTATGTACGGACACACATATTTTTGGAGAAGCTACCTTGTTGTGTTGTATTTGTAGAACTTTGGATTTTATTTACGGTAGGTTGTTATCAGAATTCTTTCGATTTTTTTCGGGGGTACTAATGTCCCACTTTTCCTTTTTTTGCTCTCCGGGGTTTAGCTACGCGGTTTGTTTTAGATCGAGTTTCTTTGTTTATTTGTTATTGTTATTATTTTTACTAGTTTTTTTCTTTGTTTTTCTGTTTTTTTTTTTTTTGCTGTTGACAATGCCTACCGTTGCCAATGTTGTTCTTGTTGTCATTCTCAGCGTTGTTGTTTCTGTTTTCAGGTGATGAGAGCAAGATTGTGCGGTATTTATGTCACCTATTAATTTGACATTTGTTTGTTGACATTTGTGATTAAGTCGGATAGAGTTTTGACACGTTTTGTTTTGATTATGATTTTAGTTGTTGTGTCACACAGTTGATGTTTGTGTAAAGTGCGTGTGTGCATGTGGGGGTGGGGTAGGAGGTGCTGAATGAAATTTTGGTAAGTTATTAAACTGATTAGAAATCTTATCAGAAAAGTGAGAGAAGAGTTGGATTTTTCATTTATGTAGTAAAAAATATTTAAGGGGTATTCGGACCAGCCTAAAAACTAATATTTTTTGGGATTAGAGTGTTTTTGTACAACAAAAGGTAGAATTGACACTAAATATTGCAGACCTTCCCCCAATAAAGTAAAGTGGTGCTTATGTCTAATTATCATATTCTTCAAAGTCCAGATGGACCAATGAGGCTAGAATCGTAAAATTTCGCATGAGGATCCCTTTTGGTGCGAAAAGATTCAATAAAACGTGATTGTTATAATTTCGAAATAAAAAGTACTAAAAATACCTAAAAGTACGAATCATTTTCCCCTCAGAGGGTATATATCATTTGATACGGCCAAAACGTGCCTCATCGAAATAACGTCTTTAGCCCCTAGGTCTCTTTGGGCAAAATCCGTTTTAGGAAATTTGGGGTCGATCTATTGCAGTTCGTCCGTTTGCCTGTCAGGCTGGTTGGTACGCACGAGAACTCTCGAAGGTTCGTTGTAATAATTTTTATCAAAATTGGATCCAATGCGGAGATGGGGGAATTGGTTCACACATTCTGGTACAGACAAAAGGCCACATTTTACAAAGTATATTAACTTTGTCATTCCGTTTGTAACTCCTAGAAATACTCATGTCATACCCAACAAAGTATATATATTCTTGATCAGTGTAAAATTCTAAGTCGATTTAACCATGTCCGTCTGTCTGTCTGTCCGTCTGTCTGTTGTAATCACGTTATCTTTCGAACGAATTGAGATAGAAGGCTAAAATTTTGTACACGTGTTTATTTTTGCAGTAGGCAGGTTAAGTTCGTAAATGGGCCATGTAGGTCCACGTCTTCGTATAGGCCCCATACAACGGTACCTCCCGATATTCGGTATTTTGATGATTTTAGCGACATTATTCACCGGAATTGTTTCAAATTTGGTATTTGAGATTCGTAATGGATACTACAGCCTATGACAAAAATTGTCTGTGCAGGTCCACGTCTTCGTATAGCCCCCATATAACTGTATCTCCCAAAATTCGGTATTTTGATTATTTTACCGTCATTATTTAACGGAATTGTTTCAAATTACGTATTTAGAGTTCGTACTGTTCGAACTACAGTCTGTGACGTAAAATTGTCTATGCAGCTACAGGTCTTCGTATAGGCCCCATATATAAGTACCTCCCTATAATCGGTAGGTATAATACCAACCGAAATTTTTAGAGATGTCGTATTGGACGTTCGTAATGGATGCTATAGCCTGTGACAGAAAATTGTTTCGAATTCGAATATGGTAATGGCTTATGACAAACAATGCCTATGTAGGTCCACGGCGTATAGACCCCAATATAACGGCTATATTCGGTATTTTTAAAATTTTAACAGAATTTTTTAAGGACTTTATTTTTTGAAAATTTCCAAATTCGTTCCAAATGGTGGACAGGTATTCAAAGTTCGGCCCGGCCAAACTTATTGCTTTTTAACTTGATAATACTCAAAATCAAAAATTCGTACATCGTACTAAATTTTCAGAGACCTAAATATCAAATGTTCGAATTCCGGCTGTATCCTTTTACTCAATTTATTCCCACATTTTTTACCAGGCACCAACAGTGACATCAATATTAAATTTCGAGATTTCAGCTCTACCCCCTAACCCAATTTCAAATTTAGCACCCTTTAGTACTTTTCGTACAAATATTGGACACATTTCTAAAACCACCTCCATATCCAACCACCGACACCACCGTATAATTTATATCAAATTTCAAGATGTCAGCTCTGTTCCTCCACTCTATACCAAATTTAGTGCTATTTCGTACAAATATTTCCAAACCACCATCAAGTCTCAATTCCAGATTCAAACGGAGACCTTAGTATTAAATTTCGGGATACCACATTTATCCCTTCAATCATACTACACATTTCCAAAATCACCTCCATAAATCAATTCCACCAAAAGGGAAATTTATTCCAAATTTCCCTCCACCCAATACCAGATTTAGTACTATTTAGTACATTCCGTACAATTATAGTACACATTTTCAGAGCCACCTCCATATCTTAACCACAGTCTCCAACAGTGGTATCTATATCAAAATTCAAGATTTCTCCAGTCCTTTACCCAATACCCAATTTAGTACCACATAGTACTTTTTGTACAACTGTAGTACACATTTCAAAACCAACATCATGTGTCCACGTTTCTACCCTTATCCAATTGTACCAAATTCAGTACCATTCAGTACTTTTCGTATAAATATAGGACTCATTTCCAAACCACCGCCAAATTCCAAACACAGATACCATCAGTAATCTTATTATCAAATTTCAGATTTTTATCCACATCGCTTCACCGAAAACCAAATTTAGTACCATTTAGTACTTTTCGTACAATTATAGTAAACATTTCCAAAACTATCTTCATATGTTCAGGCTAGACATGACCCTAATATCAATGTTCCGATTTCAAGCACTATCTGTTTACCCAATATCAAATTGTACCAAACATAGTACTGTTTAGTACTTTTCGTACACTTGTACTACACACATCCAAAACCACCTCTGTATCACAAACCAACCACCAACAGGGATTTCAACACAAAAATTCAACATTCCAGCTTCATCAGTTCACCCTAAGCCGAACTGCTGCCATAGTACCATTTAGTATAGCTCTCACACTTATTATAGATTTCCGAAACCACCTTCATATATGAAACTTGCAGCCCAACCTTGATTCTTATACCAAATTTCAAGTTTTTAGTTCTTTTCGTTCACAAATTATCAAAAGGACCCATTTTAGAAATATAGGTCCATTTCAGAACATATCCTAAATTTAAAGTTCGAATTTCCAATAACCCTTTGGTGCATCTATCTTATAGGCCATCAATAACTCTCATTCCAAATTTCAGAATTCCAGCTCGATTGGTTCATCAAAATTTCAATTTGTACCAAATTTAGTATCATTTAGTACACATAAGTACGAAATTCCAAAGCTTCCCATATACCCCAATCCTACACTCCCACAGTAATCCCATTTTCAAATTTTAGAAATTCAACTCCATCGGTTCATCAGAAATCCAAATTGTACCAAATTTAGTACGGTTTATTACACATAAGTACAAATTTCCAAAACTACCTACATACCCCAATCTTACACTCCCACAGTAATCCACTTTCCAATTTTCTGGATACCAGTTCTATTAGTTCACCCAAATCCAAATTGTACCAAATTTAGTACCATTTGGTACACATAAGTAGGAATTTCGAAAGCTTTCTATATACCCCAAACCTACACTCCCACAGTAATTCCAATTCCAAATTTTAGAATTCCGTTTCCATAGGTTCACCTAAAGCCATATTGTACCAAATTTAGTACCATTTAGTATACTTGAGGACACATTTTCATAACTAACTACATCATACGGTCCAATATAAATCATATTTTCAAATTTCAAGATTCCAACTCTACCGGTTCACTCAAAATTTAAATTGTACCAAATTTAGTACCATTTAGTATACATTAACACGACTTTTTAAAATAACCTGCATAACACAATCCAACAATGCAATAGTATCTTATCTTATTTCTAAATTTCACGATTTCAACTCCATTGGTTCTTTCAAAATTAAAATTGTAACAAATTTAGTACACATAAGTACATAAGTCAGTCCAACAATGCAATAGTAATCTTATTTACAAATATCAGGATTCCAAATCTATTGGTTTCCCCAAAATCCAAATTGTACTATTTTTATTACCATTTAGTACACATAAGTACGAATTTTCAAAACTACCTACATTCCTCAGTCCAACAGTGCAATTGTAATCTTATTTCTAAATTTTACGATTTCAACCCCATTGGTTCTTCCAAAACTTAAATTGTACCAAATTTAGTACTATCTAGTACACATTAGTACGAATTTCCAAAACTACCTATATTCCTCAGTCCTAACATACAATACTAGTCTTATTTTTAAATGTCCGAATTTCGGCTCTGTTGGCTCACCTAAATAAAAATTGTACCAAATTTAGTACCATTTAGTACTTTTCGTGCACATAAGTAAAAATTTCGAAAACTACCTCCATATTCCGCCAGGATTCCAACTCCAGCACTAATCCTCCAAATTCGAATTGTACCAAATTTAGTGCCGTTTAGTACTTTTAATGTACATAAGTGTACACCTCCAAAATTACCTTCTTACGTCGACCCTACACCTCAATTTGATTCCCATTTCAAATTTTAAGTTTTTAGCTATAACCGTTCACATGATACGAAATGGTATCAAATGTAGTACATTTTAGTACTTTTCGTACGCTTATGGTGCGAATTTCCAAAAACCCTCAGGAACATATATCATGTACTCCATCAGTGGCCCTCATTCCAAATTTAAGAGTTTTAGCTCTACTGCTTCCTCAAATAGAAGGGGTATCATATTGAGTACCTTTTAATACTTTCCATACTGTTCTAGTATGAATTTCTGACCCCTTCGGACCAAGAGTGACCCTCACCCAAGAGATTCCAGCTTCAGCCGTTTCGTCGGGGCGTTGATGAATCGTTATGAATCTACTGCTCCTTCAAATAAAAAGGGTATCATATTTAGTACCTTTTATTACTTTCCGTACCGTTCTAGTACGAATTTCTGACCCCTTCGGACCAAGAGTGACCCTCACCCAAGAGATTCTAGCTTCAACCGTTTCTTCTGAGCGTTGATGAATCGTTATGAATCTACTGCTCCTTCAAATTAAAAAGGGTATCATATTTAGTACCTTTTAATACTTTCCGTACCGTTCTAGTATGAATTTCTGACACCTTTGGACCAAGAGTGACCCTCACCCAAGAGATTCTAGCTTCAGCCGTTTCTCAATATTTTGACCTTCAACGTCATCCTTCTAAAATCATGCTTTGCAGGAGGATTGCTAAACAAAATCAAATTTCTCTTTCTTTTTTTTCAGCCCATCCAGAACGCATCAAGCTCTCGTATCGGCCGGCACGATACAATCCGCTAGATCTGTATATTCTTATGGATCTCACCTGGACGATGCGTGATGATCGTGAGACATTGATAAAACTTGGCCTCGAGCTGGCAACAACATTACGAAACCTTACAACAAATTATCGTTTGGGTTTCGGTAGCTTTGCCGATAAACCCGAAATGCCAATGATAATGCCACAGCTCCGAGAGAATCCCTGTGCCAAGGAGCGGCAGGTGTGTGAACCCACCTACGGGTATCGTCATCATTTGGCTTTGACGGAGAATGCAAAGGAATTTGTGCAGTCGGTAAATGCAAGTAGAGTCACCGGAAATCTAGATAATCTTGAGGGTGGTCTAGATGCCCTAATGCAGGTGTTGGTGTGTCCCAAGGAAATCGGCTGGAAAGAGGAAGCTCGTAAGGTGGTCATTTTGGTAACCGATGGCTTTATGCACTTTGCCGGTGATGGCGTTTTGGCTGGCATAACCAAAAAGAATGACAAGCGATGTCATTTGAGCGGTGAGGGAGAGTATTTGGGTTCCCTGGTCTATGATTATCCGTCGCTGGAGGAGATCTATCGTGAGCTGTTGGAAAGGAAGATTAGTGTGATATTCGCTGTGACGGAGGATGTGGTGCCCACATATCGGGAATTCAGTAGTCTTATGAAGGAAATCAGTAATGTGGAGATATTGAGTGCAGATTCGTCGAATATTTTGGAGTTGATCCAGAAGAGGTAAGGGGAAGCCAAAAACAAAAAAATAGGAGGGGGCTTCGGAGTAGACCAACGACTTCTTCTCTCATTTTAGTGAAATTTAAAAACAAATTCTGAATTTAAAACTGAAAATTTGGAAAATTCCAGAAAAACTTAATTTAATATAATATCCATAATTCCGATTCTGGCAATCTGAACTCGTTTGGTTTGCCAAAACCAAAAATCACTTTATCTCCATTTTTCTTTACAGCTACGAAAATTTCATCAAGCGAACCCAGTTTTCGGACAACAGTCCCGATTTCATCCGAGTGGAGTACGAAACAGATTGTGGCGGGCAATTTCCAACATTGCTGAAACGCAATTACTGCAATGATGTGGCCCTAGGCACAACGGTAGACTTTTACATAAATTTAACCCTCACCGATTTCCCCCAAACTGGGGTCTATGTAAGTTTGTCGAATTCAATTTCCCATTATGTTCTGTATTTTTTTTTTTTTGGAATTTTGCAACATTTCAGACCCATAAAATTCGCATCGAAGAGTCAGCCCTAAATGAGTTCATGGAAATCGAGGTGGAGATACAAAAGCCCTGTCCCTGTGCCGAGGAGTCTGATCCAACTGATGAATACTCACGTTTCCAGTGCAATGACAATGGCTATATGCAGTGTGGCATGTGCCAGTGTGATCCGGCATGGTAAGATATGGATATACATAGACCGCATATCAAGGGTCCCCATTATATAAAGATAGTCTATTCAAGATTTTCAATGCAGAAGCCCATAAGGTGACCTTTTATTGGAAGAGAACCTCCTAGAGGTTGGTCCTTTTATGGGATGGGGGACTTCTGTAGGTCTTTCTGAAATATGATCTTCCTCAGGTTTCCAATGTACCACGACTTTCTACCTTATTGATATAACTTTTGGTATTTTATGGGTAGAGAACCTTCCAGAGATCGGACCTTTATAGAAAGAAACATTACACAGATGCACTTCTATGGATAGAAGGACTTCTACAGGTATTCTAAAGTTAGAATACCCACTGGAGTTCTTCTGTAGCTACAAACCATCTGTTGAACTTCTACAGGTCTTCTCGGAGCTAAAAGGCCTTTTCCGAGTCTTTTATGTTTAGAAGATTTTCTGTGAATCGTAAAAGTCACCTGTGGCTAGAGGTTCTTTTTAAGATCTTCAATGGAGGAAATACCTTCCATAGTTCCCTTGGGGGTAGAAGACTTTCAATAGATAAAAGACCCTTGACAGGTCTTCTATGGGATGGGAGACTTCTGTAGGTCTTTTTGGAATATGATCTTCAGCAGGTTTCCAATGCACCACGACATTCTACAGGCCCTCTATGGTGAAAAATTATTGAGGTAACTTTTGCTCTTTTATTGGTCGAGAACCTTTCAGAGGTCGGCCCTTCATAACAAGGAACATTTCGTAGAAGCACTTCTATAGATAGAAGGATCTCTACAAGTCTTCTAAGGTTAGAATACCCACTGTAGCTATGGACTATCTGTAGAGCTTATACAGGTCTTCTCGGGGCTAGAAGGCCATTTCCGAGTCTCTTATGTTCTGAAGATCTTCCGTGAGTCTTATAAGTCACCTGTGACTAGAGGTTCTTCTAAAGATCTTCAATGGCCGGAATATCTTCCATAGGTCTCTTAAAGTTAAGATAAGATCTTCAGCAGGTTCTCTATGAACAAACGACGTCTATGCTTAAAAGGCCCTCAACAAATCTATTTCAGCTAAAATGTCTTCTACGCCTTATTTTGGCTAGAAAAACTTCTGCAGGATTTTTAACCTTGTGCAAACTTTTGAGCGCTAGAAGACTTCTTACAGGCCTTCTAAGAATAAGGTACACTTCACAGGTCATACATGGTTAGAAAATATCTCCACATCCTTTATAAATAGAAGACCTTCAATGGGCCTTCTCATGGCAAGAAGGTCGTTTTCGGTTTATTATGTTTCGAAGACCTTCTATGAGTCCAGAGGTTCTTTTAAAGAAATTCAATGGCCGGAAGATCTTCCACGGGACCCTTGTGGTTAAAAGACTTTATATAGGCCTTATCAATGGATAAAAGACCCTTGACAGGTCTTCTATGGCAAAATACATTCAATAGGCTTTCTATGGATAATCGACTTTCTACGCGTCATCAAGGGTTAAAAGGGCCTCAACAAATCTCTATTTTATCTAAAATGACTTCTACGCCCTATTTTGGCTAGAAGAACTTCTGCAGGACTTCTAACCTTCAGCAAAATTTTCAGCGCTAGAAGACTTTCTGCAGGCTCTCTAAATATAGAAGACACACCGCAGGTCTTACATGGTTAGAAATCGTGTCCAGGTTCTTTATAAATAGAAGAAGACCTTCTATGGGTCTTCTCACGGCAAGAAGACCGATTTCGGGGTTTTTTAGAGGTTCTTTTAAAGATCTTCAATGGCATGAAGATCTTTGGGAAGGCCTTCTGTATGTTTCTTCTGGAATAAGATGATATTCAGTAGGTTTACTATGGACAAACGTCTTTCTACAGGTCGTCTAGGGTTAAGAGGGCCTCAGCAAATCTCTATTTCAGCTCAAAATGACTTCTACGCCCTATTTTGGCTAGAAGAACTACTGCAGGACTTCTAACCTTCAGCAAAATTTTCAGCGCTAGAAGACTTTCTGCAGGCCCTCGAAAAATAAAAGGCACTCCACAGGTATTCCATGTTTAGAAATCGTCTCCAGGTTCTTTATAGATAGAAGACCTTCTATACGTATTTCATGGGTGTGTTCGGGTAGATTACCTTTTATAAGTCTTCTGAGGCTAGAATACCATTTATCGGTCATACATTTGCCGGAAGGCCTACTGAACAAAGGAGAGAAAGGAAGAGGTCGTCTGTGGTTAAAAGAGCTTCAACAAATCTCTATTTCAGCCAAAATGAGTTCTACGCCCTATTTTGGCTAGAAGAACTTCCTCAGGACTTCTAACCTTCAGCAAATTTTTCAGCGCTAGAAGACTTTATGCAGGCCCTATAAAAATAAAGGACACTCCACAGGTCTTTCATCGTCTCCAGGTTCTTTATAAATAGAACATCTTCTATACGTAATTCATGGGTGTGCTCGGGTAGATAACATTCAATAAGGCTTCTGAGGGTAGAAGTCCATTTATTGGTTATAAGTTTGTACAAAGGCGAGAATAGCACACAACCTTATGTTTCGATTGCTGATTCAATTCTCTGTACGGCTCGAAGGATCAAATGTACAAAGGCGAGAAAGAAAACATAACCTTACAGTTCGATTCTCTATCCGGCTCGAAGGACCAAATGTACAAAGGCAAGAAAGGAAACATTGCCTAACGTTTCGATTGTTGATTCAATTCTCTATCCGGCTCGAAGGACCAAATGTACAAAAGCCAGAAAGGAAAGACAACCTTACGGTTCGGTTGTTGATTCGATTCTCTATCCGACTCGAAGAACCAAATGTACAAAGGCGAGAAAGGAACACAACTATGTTTCGATTGTTGATTCCAATCTCTATCCGACTCGAAGGACCAAATGTACAAAGGCGAGTAAGAAAGATAAAGAAAGACAACCTTACGATTCGGTTATTGATTCGATTCTATACCCAGCTCGGAAGGAAACACAGTCTTACGACTCGATTGTTGATTCGCATTTCTATCCGCCTCGATTGCACCAAATGTAGTAAGGCGAAAAAGAAAACATTAACATATGGTCCGATTCTTTATCCGCTTCGAATGACTAAATGTACAAATGTGAGGAAGGAAACATAACCTTACGGTTCAATTGTTGGTTTGACTAACTGACTGTCCAAATTGTGCTAAATATTTGCCCTTTTCCAGCCGATCGACTAAACTAAATTATTGCTGTTATTTTTTTATTTTCAGGACTGGTCCATTTTGTACCTGCCCCACAGACGCCACTAATGCCACGACCCTCGAAGCCATTGAGCGACTTTGTCGCAAACCCTATGATATAAAACAACCCGATGATCTTGGTCCCGTTTGTTCGAATCGTGGCGAATGTGACTGCGGCACCTGTTTCTGCTTCCCCGGATATGAGGGTAAATTCTGTGAATGCCCTGAATGTAACGCTGACTGTGATCCTGAACGTGCGGACTGCGTGTGCGGCCAGTGCGTTTGTAAATATGGCTGGTCCGGCAATCGTTGTAATTGTAAAGAGAGCACCGATGGCTGTATTGGTCCCATGGGTGAGGTGTGTTCCGATCGCGGTTATTGTGAGTGTGGTGAATGTGTTTGTGACGAACCGTATGTGGGCAGGTATTGTGAAATCGGCTCAGAGACGGACAATAAGTTTTGCACATTCTTTGAGCCGTGTGTCAGTTGTATGATCGAGGAGAAGACGGCGTCGGGCAAGTGTCCGAATGTTACGGATATATGTGGCAAGGCGGAGAAACATGAACGTTTTACCGCGGTCTATGTCACTGAGGAATTGGGTAGGTTTTCAAAACAAAATCTAATTTTGTGGAATTTTTATCTACTCTTTTGTTTTTTTTTTTTGTAGATATTGAGAATCGCTGCCTGGCCCGAGTAGAAAATGAATTCGGCATTGAGTGTGACCACTATTTCACCTACAAAATGATTAATCATCTGGAAAATTATCTACTGATACAGATCAACAAATGCGAACCGATTAATTATGCGAGCGTAATTGGTTTCGTAATGTTGGCAACATTTATTTTAGGACTCATCATCATCTGCATTATATGGGGCTGCATCCGAGCCAAGGATGCCCGTGAATATGCCCGTTTTGAGGCCGATCAGGCAAGAGGCTACTTCATGGAAAGTCCAATATACAATGATCCCATTCGAAAATATGTCGTTCCCAAGGAAATTAATCGCAAACAGAGCAATCCATTTTTATAGTTAAGAGAGAGAGAGAGAGAGGGAGAGGGAGAGAAGAACAAATGTTTAGTTTATAAGTATGAAATGACAATAAATAAGTAAAAGAGCATAGCTGAGATGTCATTTTCAATCCGAAGTAAACTCGGCTTTTTGCCCTCCACAATGTGACAACTTGAGTCATTTGTCAAAGCCTGTACAAAAGAGGATTCTAGTCCATTCAGTTGTAAACTGTGATTATGACCTTCAACTGCGGCTTGTATGCAAAATATCGATCTAAAAAAAAATTGTGAGAATATTTGTGGGTGAGGTACAAGAAAGGGTCCGCAGATATATATCACCTTTACAACAGATCTTGTGTTAGGAAAAATGTTTCTGTGTGTGAAATATAAAGAAAGTTGGATGCTTATTTCGCTTTCTTTGAGCGAATTTTTTTCAAAATCTTGAACCTATTGTGGGTGAGGTAGAAAGAAGAAATTGTCCGATATCTACCACCTTAATAACAGATCTCGTATAGATGGAAATATTGAGACGTACAAAGTCTAATTAGAATTGGATGTTAATTTCGTGATTTATGGATATCCAAAATGTTGACCCTTTGTGGGGGAGATACCAAAGGTAATGGGCCGATATATCCCATCTTCACAGCAGATCTTATGTTAGTAGAAATAATGGGACGTGTGAAATATTAAGGGAACCGGATGCTTATTTCGGATTTTATGATCGGTCTGGTTATTTAACATTTTGACACTTTGTGAGGAAGGACCAGAAGGAGTGGACCGATGTACTCGATCTTCACACCAGACCTTGGATTAATATAAGTATTGTGATGTGTATAATTTGAAGACAATCGGAAATTTATATCACATCTTATAAGAGAGATAATTATTCAAAATGTTGAACCTTTGGGGGCAAGGTACACTGTGAGTTAAAAAAAATCTGCATCAAAGTTACACGCCATAATTTTTACATTTTTTTTAATTTTATTGAATGGAAGCAAAAAATGTTGGAAATAGCATCAAATTTTAGATTATGTTTAGATTTGTTCGAATTGGTTACCTTTGGCACGAATGATGGCCTTCAAACGGCCAATGAAACCGTCACACGATGTCCGAATGTTGCTCTGCGGTATTTTGGTCCATTCCCGGCGAAGCGCTTGCTTGAGGTGATCGACACTTTGGTATTTTTTAGTTCCAACCTTGCTTTCCAAAATACTCCAGATACAATAGTCCAACGGATTGGTATCCGGAGATTTTGGTGGCCATTGTGCGCTGGAAATGAAGCGAGGAACCGCATTTTGTAACCATTCTTGGGTGGCGCGTGCTGAGTGCGATGGTGCTGAGTCCTGTTGAAATGTTCACGGTCTGCGGTCAAATGTTTGCGTGCCCAAGGCTTTAATAACCCTGCAGAATATTTTCGCGATAATATTCGGCATTTATTCTGATGCCACGCTCGATAATATGAGCGGCTGTTAAGGCGGCCCACACCGTCACCATGGCCGGCGCTTGAGTTCTGGTGGTCAACCAAAGGTGCTCATTTTTAGTTGACCTCTTTGGCAAGTAAACACGATCATTTTGTTTGTTTAAAATCTACTGGATACGGAATGTTTTCTCATCGGAGAAAACCAAATTCGGCCAAGCCAATCAACTCTTTAGCCCTTTTGAGTATATTTTCTATCTGCTGCGATGTAAGTTCTTTCACTTTTTGGAATTTCAATGCCTTTACCCTGAGCTCATTTTTCAATATTTGCCGAATGGAATATTGCGATATGTTATTCTCACGAGCCATTTTTCGGCCACTGTGGCGCGGGTTTCGATCAAGTCGCTTCTTTTCTTTCCGTCCACTTCCTTGACGTCGGGCTACGCTACTAGTATCACGGTAACGAGCGATGGTACGAGACACAAAAGATTTATTCCCATTTAAATGCTGGAGCCACGTGTGGTTTTCCAGTCAATTTTGAAGAATTCATACTATCACGTCACAATCACATCCATCACAAATAATTTTTTTTCTGGAAAATTCTCACCAAAATGCTTTTGTACGCTTGTAAACAATATAATGAGCTGTCACTGGAATAATTTTAACAGCTGTCGGACAAGTGGCTTACAAATGACAGCAGTCTGAATTCGGTTGCAGTTTTTTCATCTCATCCTGTATATGCCCTCTCTTGCCATATGGCCGAGGTTATAAACAACTCTAAGGGAACAGTTTTGTCGATACTGAACGCTCCCATAATTCTTGTTTTATCGATAACAATTCTGTCATCGCAAAAATCCACGCGTTCATTCTGCCTTACTCTATATGTATTCCATCACGAAATAAAAAAATAAAACACAGATTTGTAACATTTTATGTATTTTTGATTTATTTTCTTTATGTTTTGTTGTTCTTCGTCTAAATACTTTTTCTGTTAAGTTTATATAATAAGTTGAAACTAAATTAACAAAGATATGGGAGATAAGAGATTAGATATAAAAAAAGAACAATATGATATAGCTGTGCAGATTGGAACGTGGTAATGGGTAATGAAATTTGGATTTGGGATAGGAAAATAAGGATGGGATTGTTGGACCAGCATGGTGTTTATAATGAAAGAAGTGTGTAACAAAATATTGACTACAGCAGTATCACTGAAGTTTTGACTGAACATACCCCACAGATAGACTGTTCTCTGTTATTTTGCACTTTTTGTTGCTCTCTCTTTCTCTTGTTAATTTTAAATAAAGCAATACCCTTGTCACTAGCACAAAAATGAATATAGCAAAAATAGCAACAATCACACAACGGAGAGAGAAAGAGAGATGGGAACTTTAAAAGAAAAATAAATTGAGAGTGAAAACCAGTATTGTAATAAGAAGAAGCATCAGTGCAAGAAAAAAGGTAGTGTTTGCTTAGAAGAACTTGATTGCAAATTTGTCATTCTATTATTGCATTCAAAAGGAGAAGTTCTTTGGAATACCAATCAGGAAGTTATTGAATCAATAAATTTAAATTGATCTTTAATTTTGAAAAACATATATGGGCAAGTGGAGGATAAGTACAAAACTAATATTACTCGAGGAATAATATTGCTGATTGTTGGATTATTGCTCGTGGAGGATATTCAATTTTTAAATGGAGCCAATATATGTAGTTGTTGTAAAACACTGCCCGTGGATCATGGCTGTTAACATTTGATGGATAGCAGTGTCATTTATATATTTTGGGGAATATTGTTTGTGGAGCAAGTATTAATAACAATTGAGAAACGATGAATTATTCCTACATTAGAGAAAGGCAGTGTTCGTTGGCGCATCACGGGTAAGAATTTTTAGTAGCTTATCAACAACAAAGAAAGAAGTCTGCGACAACCAAAGATGTCAAATTTCAATTCTTCCAAAGGGAATTATTTTATAGCAGAAGGGTTGATTAGGGATTGTGCATCCTTGGTGTTCAGCCTTAGTAAAGTTGGAGAAAGGCCCCCAACAAAGCTAAAACATTATTTGTGGAGCAAGTATTAATAACAATTGGGAAGTGATCAATTTTCCCTACATTAGAAGAATGCAGTGTTCGTTGGCGCATCACGGGTAAGAAGTTTTAGTTGCTTATTAACAACAGAGAAAGAAGTCTGCGACAGCCAAAGACGGCAAATTTTAGCTCTTTCAAAAGGGAATTACTTGATGGACCTGGGATTGTGCATCCGTGGTGATCCGACTGAGTAAAGTTGGGGAATGGACCCATCAAAGCTAATACATTTTTTGTGGAGCAAGTATTTATAAAAATTGGGATATGATTAATTATCCCTACGTTAGAGAAATGTAGTGTTCGTTGGCGCATCACGGGTAAGAAGTCTGAGCTCCTTATTAAGAACAGAGAAAGAAGTCTGCGACAGCCAAAGATGGTAAATTTTAATTCTTCCAAAGGGAATTAATTGATGGACCAGGAATTGTGCATCCTTGGTGTTCAGCCTTAGTAAAGTTGGGGAAAGGTCCCGAACAAAGCTGATACATTGTTTGTGGAGCAAGTATGTGGTGGTCCGACTTAGTAAAGTTGCTGAATGGCTTCAACAAACCTAATACATTGTTGAGCAAGTATTAATAACAATTGGGAAACGATCAATTATCCCTACATTAGGTAGATGTAGTGTTCGTTGGTGCATCATGGGTAAGAAGTTTTAGATGCTTATTAACAACAAAGAAAGAAGTCCGCGACAGGCAAAGACGGTAAGTTTTTATCCTTCCAAAGGGAATTAATTGATGGCAGAATGGTTGATTTGGGATTATGTATTCGTGGTGGTCAGCCTTAAGCAGCCCATCCACAGACGAATTTGTTCGACGAACATGTGTTGTTTACATCGTTGGTGTTAGTGAATTTTTTGTTGGTGTTAGTGAATTTTGTGTTCGACGTTTTGTTCGCCAAAAATTAAAACGTTTCAATCTTTTTTGTGTTCGCACGAACATTTGACACAGTGGATGGCAGTGTTCGACGAACATCAGTTGAAAAATATTTTTTTAGAGTGAAGACGTGCTTAAAATGTCACAACAATTTTTATTGGAATTTATTAATTGCCTGGAAAATGAACCAGCATTGTGGCAAACAAAAAGCGACATATATAAAAATAAAAATGCCAGAAACAAATCGTGGGAAGTTTTATTAAATAAATATAAAAATGTGGATGAACATGCATCCATTGAAACTGTGAAGAAAAAAGTGAATTCGTTGCGCGCATCATATAGACGGGAACTGCACAAAATTAAAAGGAGCGAAAAGTCTGGAGCTGGAACAGACGACGTATACAAACCCAGCATATGGTATTTCGATCAGCTGAATTTTCTTCAAGATCAGGAGACTTCAGTTGACGGAATAAACACATTTGACGACAGCTTTGAAATTGAAATAGTAAGTATATTTAGAATAAAAACAATTGTTTATAAACATATATTTATTAGCAAAGTTTGAAGTATACATATAGAAAAATATAAAATATTAAATGCGGTCATTTTGCCAAGGTACTGCTCCAATTGTGTTGAAGTATTCGCGAAAATGTTCGCGAATTTCTTTGGCATCATCAGTATAATTACTGCCTTTCAACGGCTTCAAATCGTCCATTTGCTGGTCAGACATTTTGTCGGGATCTGCTGCTCCACGCAAATAAACTCGGGCATTCTCCTTGGACAAATAATTGTGTAAATAGCAGCAACATAAAACAATTACAGAAGCCTTTTCTGGCTGCAAGGATATAGTATTTAGAAGGATCCTAAATCTGCTGCTTATAATTCCAAAAGCGTTTTCTACTATACGCCTAGCTCTTGAAAGGCGGTAGTTAAAAATGAGATGCTCTTTTTCCAGCTTTTGGCGGCTGTAGGGCTTCATTAAATTCGATGAGAGGGGAAAGGCGTCGTCCCCTACTAACACATATGGTAGTTCATATGACGCATTTTTAATTTGCCGCGGTTTGGGTATACGTAGGGATTGCTCATCGTAGCGCCTTTTGTACTCCGATTGGGCAAATACTCCAGCATCTGATGCTCTTCCATTTGCTCCGACTTCCACACAAATAAATTCGTAATTTGCGTTAACTACAGCCAACAGTACAATGCTGAACGTTTTCTTGTAATTAAAATAATACGAGCCTGACGTTTTTGGCTTTTTGATGTGCACATGCTTTCCATCAATGGCCCCTATGCAGTTAATAAAATTCCATTGATTTTCAAATTCATTCGCAATATCTTTCCATTCATCCTCATTAGTAGGCATCTAAAAAAATAAAATAATAAATACATTATTACATTATTATATTTTCTTTTTCTTTTAATATTTTGTAGCCAAAGACCACTAAACGCAAACGTGACGAAGGAGCTCAGTTTCTGCAAAAAGCAGTAGAGCACTTGGACAATGTAAAGAATATAAAAACAAAAGACAACGCTGACATTTTCGCTGAAGGATGGGCTGCGATGTTCAGGCAGCTGACAAAAGAGCAACAGCTTTTTGCAAAAAAAGGAATTGATGAGCTCCTAATGCAAGGCAGTATGAATATGCTAACATATTCATCTGTGTCAAGCATTGAAAACTTCCAGAATAATATTAATTGTCATGCGCCAGTGCCGGTTTATCCCCGACAAATTATTCGAGTCAGCACTCCCCTAACAAGTGACTCCACCAGTACATCTTCCTTTATGTCGCACTACTCTGTAGATGATAATTCAACACGCCCAGTATTGATCACACAAAATAACAACGTGGCAGCATCTTCGTATAATGATTTATTCAACAGCGATGAATATGTATAAGGATTATTAATATTAGACTTAAATGAAATTAATATTTAAATAAAACATTTTTATTCTTACTTTTATATACGGCTTAAGTATTTTAATTATTACGCCACATGTTTCGAAAACTATGCGTCCAAGACTCTGGGGAGAAATTCCAGTTAAAAATTTTAAATCTTCGTAGCTTTGGCCACTTGCCAAAAAGCGCAAAGTCGCTGAAAGCCTTTCATTTGCACTTATTGCTTCTCTCATTGTAGTATCCTGCCGATGAATTTCTGGAGCTACCAAATTTAATAGAGCTGCATATGTTTCAGCGTCCATTCTAAGAAAATTCTTTAAATCCAACCGAGAACTTTCTTTCAGTTCCTTTAAGAGTTTTGTATGTGTGAACTTTTGGCGCTTTGCATACCATTGTTTCATCCATATGCTGTGTTTTCTTTTTTTAACTTCCTCCTTATTTTTTTTTTTCCTCCAAACAAACATGTATTGCCATCAAGGCAATGACTGTGTCGCGGTCGATCTCTGATGACATGTTTACTCGATGAAAATTGTTTACAAATGATGTTCGCGAGCATGTTCGCACTCGTTGGTGGGCAAATGAAATTTTTGTTCGACGAACAGTTCGTCGAACAAATTCGTCTGTGGATGGGCTGCTTTAGTAAAGTTGCGGAATGGCTTCAACAAACCTAATACATTGTTGAGCAAGTATTAATAACAATTGGGAAACGATCAATTACCCCCACATTAGAGAGATGTAGTGTTCTTTGAAAAACTAGGAATTGTATTTGAATTATTAATATTAAAAATTAAATTGATATGGAACAATAACGAAAATTCTTTATTAAGGAATCTTTGGTTAGATTAAGAAAGGAATCTAGGGATGGGATGGATGGGAGGAGTAGGGGTTCGGATATTTGGGAATAGAAATGCTTGTTTTTAGTTTATGCTGGTCCAAATGGGAATGGTTTTGGATTGGAAAATGATGAAATGAAGGGGGAGGATTATAAAGTGCCTTAATGCAATTGCAACTTAAACCGACTTATAAACAATACATATAGAAAAAAAGTGGAAATATGAAATGTGTTTGTTGTAGGAAAAAAAAAAAAAAAAACGCTTAAAACTAAAATTTGAAAATATAACCCTGATTTGTTTGTTTTCGTTTCGCTGATTGTTCAAAGAAATATTAGAAAAATAAAAACAATTACAACTAAGAACTATAACTACAATTAATATCACTTAAAAGTATTTACTTTAATTTTGTAGCAAAAAAATAAAATGTTTGGCATCCAGGGTAATAAGAAAGCCTATTCTTAGAGAATAAAATACTTTCTTTTAGAGAGAGAGGATTAAAATTTAAGTCTTCCAGTGATTCCAGGTGATTGCATTTTTGGGTTTCATTAGAAGACAAAAATGATTTCAATATCTCTCTTTGCCTTACAAGGACTTCGTCTTGAGCACACTTTCGATCTCTTTCATCAAACATTTTGTTTTAAACTTTTTGTCTTTTGATTTTGCCTAACTACAACTAATACTAGAAAATATACGAAAAAACGCTTCTTTAAACTAGGTACAAAAGTAAAATACAGTGGGACAAAACG
The DNA here is from genome assembly GCF_030504385.1 of Musca domestica. Lineage (NCBI taxonomy): Eukaryota > Metazoa > Arthropoda > Insecta > Diptera > Muscidae > Musca > Musca domestica. The sequence goes on along the minus strand of NW_026712388.1, from coordinate 2,061,446 downwards.
TAACATAAGTACATCAATTTTCTTCCCATTAGTTTATGGGAGATATATTTGTAACCTATCTCTCTCTGTAGGATATGGGTACATCAAAGATAATTTAAATCCAATATTTTCAAAAATCCCTTTTTTTGTCCCACTGTATTCTTTCAAAAGAAGTACAGAAATACAAATGCCAAATTTCTTTTTTTAAATAAATTAAAAGCATTCAGGAAATTGAAAAAACAAAGATGGGAATACTTAATAAGCTAAGACCTCTTAGGTTTTACTAGACTAAATTTTTTTGTTGTTGTGACTGTCTTCGGCGGGCTAGCAAGCAAGCGTGCACATGTTGAAAACAATCAGCCACCCTTATATCTATCTAATATGTCTGCAGGGCCAAACTATCGCCTTACAACACTCTTTCACCCAGTGAGGGTGAACGTTTTATTAACAATGTTCCGGCTTTTGTGAGCGCTGCAGGCTCCTTAAATGTCGATGAGATATCTGTTATACTGGTGACAGCTGTTGCAGGACTTGCTGTTGCTGATAATTTTTTGTATACATTCAACAACGATTTCTGGGCAATACCATGTGGTGAAGCATCGGGCACCAGACGTCTGAGTAAACCACCCACACAACCCCATGGGAAGGTCCTAGAAAGGGAAATAGAATTTTAGGTTTTTGATTTTTTTTTAAATAATTTGACTTCCTACTAACCATTTGAGAGATAATAGGAATTTACAATATCCTGGAATTATGGCAATCTTTTCATTTTTCTTTATGGCAGTAATGACACGATCGGCAACATCATTGGGATTTAAAGTGGGCACCCATCTGCAATGAAAAAAAATTATAATTTACTGAGATATTTAAAAAACAAATATTAAAAGTTGATATAATAAGGTGATAAATGTCAATATAATTTATTTCGAATTACATTTTTTATGAGAAAATTCTTAAGAATTCAATTTTCATAATGTAAACATTGTATAATATCAGGTTATGTTTATCGAGTAATCCAATGTTATCGATAAGAAATGCAATATTGTGTATCATAATACCATGTTCCCATTGGCAGTGGAACTATGTATATTAATAAAAAATCAGTAAGGAAAGGTGAAAAGTCGGTCGGGGCCGAATTAAAAAATATATATTGAAGCAATACAAATACCACACCGAGTTTCACCAAATGGTAAAATTTAATTAAATTTGATAAAATCTATTCAATTTAGGCTCATATAATCAATATGGGGAGCTATACCCGTAAAATCTAATGAATACGTACGTACTCAACCGATTTCGATAAGATTTGGCAGAGGATGTATATTTTATCCGGTATCTAATATCATTGTTGTGGAGTGCATATTACACATGTAAAGGACTTAAAACCCCAAATCGGATGAAACATATATATGGGAGCTATAACTATAACTGAACCGATGTTCATCAAATTTGAGGTACTTGTTTCTTTCAGTCGGATATGCCAAAATTCAGAACTTTTGGAGGAATGTTGGCCATTGGGTACACAATTAATCCGAAATCGGTTGAAGATATATATGAGAGCTATATTCGAATCTAATCAGATCTTGATAAAATTTCTGGGCTGTATCTGATATCCAAATATCATCGTCGTGAAGTGCATATTACGTATGTGAGGGACTTATTACCTATGTGAGGGACCAAATCGGTTGAAACATATATATGGGAGATATAGCTATATCTGAACCTATTTTGTTAAAATTTCAGGTATTTTCTTCTAGACTTAATTCGGTTGGATATACTATTTGGTGCACAATAAACCAGAAATCGGGTGAAGATATGTATGGGAGCTATATCCAAACCTGAACCGATTTTGATAAAATTTGGCAGAGGTATTTCTGGGCCGTATCTGATATCTGGTACCAAATACCATAACGTATGTGAGGGACTTAAACCCCCAAATCGGATGAAACACACATGCGAGAGCTATAGCTATATCTGAAACGATTTTGATGTTCCGGGTGAGATGAAAAAACTGCAACCAACTTCAGACTGCTGTCATTTCTAAGCCTCTCGTCCGACAGCTTTTAAAATTATTTCAGTGACAGCTCATTATATTGTTTACAAGCGTACAAAATCATTTTGGTGAGAATTTTCCAGAAAAAAGTTATTCGTGATGGAATTCAAGCGTGACAGTGTGATTTCTTTATATTTGGCAAATGCAAACCCACAAATGGCTATCGTTAGAGAACTCCAGCATTTAAATGTGAATAAATCTTGGTAATGGTGTGGGCCGCCATAACAGCCGATAGTCGCTCTCCAATCGTATTAATCGACCGTGGCATCAGAATAAATGCCGAATATTATCGCGAAAATATTCTGAAGGTTGTATTAAAGCCTTGGACACGCAAACATTTTGGCTGCAGACCTTGGACATTCCAACATTCGCCACCCAAGAATGGTTACAAAATGAGGTTCCTCGATTCACTTCCATAGCACAATGGGCATCGTGTGACGGTTTTATTGGCCGTTTTAAGGCCATATTTCGTGCCAAAGTTGACCAATTCAAAATCGAAAATCGAAGTTTATTCTAAAATTTGATGCTATTTCCGACCTTTTTTGCTCAAATTTAATAAAATTAAAAAAAAAAAATGTAACAAATTATGGCTTTTGACTTTGTTGCAGTTTATTTTTAATTCACCCTGTATAACCTCTCTAGCTATATTGCTGAGGGTATAAAAACAATCCAGGATTATGGCTTTGTTGACCCTTAAAATTTTTCTTAAAAAATCCCAAATTTGAGCTCTGTAGATTTTTGAAAACTATTCTTAAAAACTGCTCCATTGGTCCTTTAAAACTTTTTCTTTAAAAATCCATGATAATCCATGATCCATGTCTTGTAAGTCCTTGACAATTTTATTTAAAAAATTTGTCGTTGAATAATGATCATAAATCTGTTCCTCTAATATTTAATTTTTTTTTTCTTTAAAAATCCGCGATTATTGTCCTGTGGGTCCTTGAAAAATATTCTCTAAAAAATCCAAAATCTTAGAGCTCTTGGTCGTTGAATAATGGTCATAAATCTGTCCCTCTAATCCTTTAAAACTTTTTCTTTAAAAATCCAATATTATTGTCCTGTGGGTCCTTGAAAAATATTCTCTAAAACATCCAAAATCCCAGCACTGTTGGTCGTTGAATAATGGTCAAAAAATCTGTTCCTTCAATCCTTTAAATCTTTTTCTTTAAAAATCCACGATTATTGCCCTGTGGGTCTCTATTTTCTCTAAAAATCGCTGTTGGTCGTTGAATAATGGTCATAAAATCTGTCTCTCTATTCCTTTATTTTTTCCAAATTTTTACTCTTTTGGTTTTTAAAAACTATTTTAAAAAACTGCCCATTAGCCCTTTAAATTTTTTCCTTAAAAACCCACTATTATTGTCCTGTGGGTCCTTGAAAAATATTCTCTAAAAAACCCAAAATCTTAGCGCTGTTAGTCGTTGAATAATGGTCATAAATCTGTCCCTCTAATCCTTTAAAACTTTTTCTTTAAAAATCCAATATTATTGTCCTGTGGGTCCTTGAAAAATATTCTCTAAAAAATCCAAAATCTCAGCGCTGTTTGTCGTTGAATAATGGTCATAAAATATGTTCATCTGAACCGATTTCGATCAAATTTGGCATACTTATTTTCAGGCCTAATTTGGTTGTTTGTGCAAAATTCCATGCTATTCGGGCTGATATTACACGTTTGGTGCACAATAAAAGGCATATCGGACGAAGATATATATGGGAGCTATATCTAATTTTTTACCAATTATCTCCAATTTCAATTTCCTTGGGGCAAACAAATGTTGTTTGGAAAATTTCATCTCAATCGGATAATAAATGCGACCTGCATATTGTTCACAAGAATACATGGACAGACGGACGGACGGACTGACATTCATAAATCAACTCAGAAAATGATTCTATGGAGATCCTCAAAAGTAAGTATGGGTCTATCTCGTATCCTTCTCCATGTTACAAACAAATGCATAAAGACATAATACTCTTACCACTATGTAGGGTATAAAAATTACAGATTATAGCCCTCATAGCCTCCGAAAAACTATTTTTAACAAATATACGACAATAACTCATTTAGGTCTTTAATATTTTTTAAATGAACAACCATGACCCTAAAAATATTTTTAAAATGTCCTTGACTAGATTCTTAGTGCTATTGATCCACTAAAATTCGGGCCTACCCTCAGTTTCCAGATATGAGATACTTTAAGAGATTTTTAAGTTATTCCATTGATATAGGATCTTCTAAAGTTTAAAGATTTTATAGTCGGCACGTGTTCCCACACATCGACAAGGTTTTCTTTCAGGTTTCCAAACACTTTCACTTTTTTTTTTGGTTTGAAGTATCCACAATTGATTGCATTCTTATGAGATATCAGACAATTTTTTTTACATATTATTACGTATTTTCGAAATAATATATTATAAATAAATAATTTTTAATTTCAAAACCAGATTTTTTTTAATTAATTCTACGTTTCAACTTACCGGGCATTCACATCGTCGAACATGCCAGTCTGTTGGATAAAGAACGGGCAGACACATGTGGTTTGGATATTGGTGTGACCAAGGACTTCAAGTTCTAAGCGTAAAGCTTCATCGAAACCAACCTGGGGATGTGGAAAGAAAAAACAAAAACACACAAAAACAACAAATCAATGTTGGCCAACACAAAACCACATTTGCCACGCACACATAGGCATGGGTACATTGCAAAATTTTCTTCAAAGAATTTTCAATCATTGGAAAAAACAACAAAGAAACAAGATTTCAAATAACAACAGACACAACTTACCGCAGCAAATTTACTGGCACAGTAGTCGACCAATTTGGTTATGCCAACATGGCCAGCCAATGAGGCTATGGTTACAATATGGCCACTTTGATTCTCAATCATTTTGGGTAGGAAAGCTTTGGTGGTCTGTAAAAAAAAAAAAAACGCAACAAAAACAAATATTAAATTTACTTTGCTCAACACCATGGCGAGGTAGACAAACAATTCAAAACCCCACAACAAGGTTAACAAGAATCCAAAATGCCTCAGAGTTTGGTTGGAGTCAATATTATTACAACACAAGAATAATTCGAGTGCGTTGCAATGCACACAACATGTTCTTGTGAGGCCAAACGTATTGGTGCCACCAAACTTGTTGCAAATGGACTCGCACATACACACAGTTCTTTCTAACCACACACTCACACACACACTCGCACTTACCCAAAAGTGAGCCATAACATTTACATTGAAGGAACGTTCAATTAAATGATCGGGTGTATTAAGCAAATGCATACCGGACACAACGCCAGCGTTGTTGATCAGCAATGAAATCTGCAAAAAATTTTCGAAGAAAAAAAAAATTGAAAAAAATTTGCAAAAATTTTGTAATAATCGACATTTTTTGTGAGACTAGAATTTTTGGTAAGCCATTTATTTAAAATGTCTTAAACCATGATATATTGCATAATTTGCTATTGCCATAATGTGCTAAGAACAGTTACGAAATATGCGAGCATAGATTTAATTTAATTGGCATATATGTCAAATGAAACGAAAGACTTAAGACACAAGCGTGCGGCAAATATTGACTAATAAATTGTGGGTTTTCGCTGCAGTTTGGTATTCAGAATAAACGATTATTTTTTTTTTCGATTCTGGCAATGGATTTCGCAATGGCAAACAAAAATATATTTGACTATTTTGAAATATATTAGAAACTAAAACAAGAATGTTTGAATTATGTTGCATTTAGGAAAGTAAAAACCAGTAAAGAAAGTCCCAAAGTCGGACGGGGCCGACTTTATGATATCCTACACCACTTTGCTTATTTAGTAGAGCCCCACATAACAATTGAAAGTTTTTACGGGAGAATTCAATCATACACGCTATGATTATAATTATAATTTAAAGTTCAATGGACTAATATGCCGAAGCATTTGTATCTTTAAATTCGGACTTGTACTGCCCATTTGGTGCAAAATTAATTTGAAATCAAATAAAGATATATATGACAGCTATATCCAAATCTGAACCGATCTCTATAAAATTTGGCAAAGATATTACTGAGCTGTATTTGATATATTTCCCTGAATATCGTTGTTTCGGAGTGCATATTACGGCTGTGGGTAGCAAATACAACAAATCGGATGAACAATATATAAGGGAGCTATAGCTATATCAGAAGCGATATTGACCAAATTTGGCACACTAGCTTCTAGACTCAATTCAGTCGTATGTGCCGAATTCCATCCCATTTGGGCAAATATTAGACGTTTGGTGCACAATAAAAGGTAAATCGGACGAAGTTATATATGAAAGCTATATCCAAATCTGAACCGATCTCGATAAAATTTAGCAAGTGTATTTCTGAGCTGTATTTGATATATTTCCCCAAATATTTTTGTTGTAGAGTGCATATTACGGCTGCGGAGGACAAAAATAACAAATCGGATGAACAATATATATGGGAGCTATAGCTATATATGAACCGATTTCGATAAAATTTGGCATACTTGTTTTCAGGCCTAATTTGGGTGTATGTGCAAAATTCCATCCCATTTGAGCAAATATTAGATGTTTGGTTCACAATAAAAGGCAAATCGGACAAAGATATATATGGGAGCTATATCTAATTTTTTACCGATTATCTCCAATTTTAATAGGGTTCGTCCTTGTGCCAAACAAATGTTGTTTGTAAAATTTCATCTCAATCGCGTAATAAATGCGACCTGCATTTTGTTCACAAGAATACATGGACAGACGGACGGACTGACATGCATAAATCAACTCAGAAAGTAATTCTATGGAGATCCTCAAAAGTAACTATGGGTCTGTCTTGCTTCCTTCTCCATGTTACAAGCAAATGCACAAAGACATAATAACCTTACCACTATGTGGTGTGGAGTATAAAAATACAGGTCATGTTTTAGGATGGAATGTATCGGTCCAAGATATCATATGGCCCCATATAACGGTACCCCCGACATTTGGAATTTTGATGATTGTAGTCAAATTGTTCAATGAAATTGTCTGAAAATTCAAAAGTCCCCTGGAAAAGTATTGTCTATATAGGTCCACGATATCGTATATCCCCAATATAACGGTTCCTCCCTATATGCAGTATTTTGATAATTTTAGCTATTTTTTTAAAATGGAATTTTTTAAAAATCCATACTAGAAGTTCTATTTAAGCACTTCACTCCTTGGAAGAGAAATGTATATATAGGTCTAGGATATCGTATAGCCCACATACAGCGGTAACCCCGATATTCGATATTTCAAATTTCGTATTTAGAATTCGTAATGGGTACTACAGCCCATGACAAAAAATTGTCTATACAGGTCCAGGTCTTCGCATAGCCCCATACATCAGTACCTCCCTGAATTCGGTATTTGACGATTTTTGGTACAATATTCACCGAAATTGTTAAAAATTTCGTATTTGAAGTTCCTAATTGGTTCTATAGCATGTATAGCTTTTTTACTTGTTAATTCTATATATACAATTAAAAGCATGACCAAAAAAAAAAAAAAATAAATAAATAAATAAATAAATAAATACAAAAAAAATCAGAATTGTTCGAATTTAAACGTATTCGTTTTAATTTTGGTTTTTATGAAAATATTAAAACCTTTCGCCCATTTCCGGAAAAAAACATTGATATGTCAATATTTTTACAGCCATTATTTTATCATTAAATTTGAAATATCGGAAATTTTGACAAATTGTGGGGGAGGTACCAGAAGGAGTGTACTGATATATCCCATCTACACGCCAGAACTTGGGTTAATAAAAATATTTTGATGTGGGTAATTTGAAGAAAAGCGGATGCTTATTTCCGATATTATGATCATTTTTTCATTCAAAATGTTTACCCTTTGTGGGGGAAGTACCAGAAGGAATGGTCCGATCGCTACCATCTTTATAGCATATCTTCTGTTGATAGAAATGATGAGATGTGCCAAGTCTGAATGAAATCGGTTGTTAATTTCGCATTCTATGAGCTTCAGGATATTGCCACCAATATATATTTCATCTTCAAAACCGAGCTTCTCAAAACCGAGCTAAATGGAATCAGAAGCTAATTTTGCGTTTTATGAGCTTCATGGACATTCCAAATTATGACCCTTTGTGGAGTATGAATTTGATGGAGTTGACCGACTTTGTCCATTTTCGCACCAGAACTTGAACTAATAACAACATTTTGATGTGTGAAATTTGAAGACTATCGGACATTTATTCCACATTTTATAAGAGTTATAATTATTCAAAATTTTGACCATTTGTGTGGAAGGTATTTGATGGAGTGGACCGATATTGTCCATTTTTGCACCTGAAATAGCACTGATACAAATATTAGGATTCACAACTTGGAGCAGAATCGGATTGTCTTGTTCTGCAATGTAAAATATTTTTAATTGAAAAAAAAAAAAAAAAAAAAAAAAAAAATGTGGACCAATTGCTATACTCGCTTCCAGAGTTATCGTGCGCACCAGCCAGACAGATAGACGGACGGACATCGCTAAATCGACTCCAAATGTCCTGAAACGGATTTGGTCTAAAGAGACCTAGGGTCTAAGACCGCTATTTCGATGAGTCACGTTTTGGCCGTATCAAATGATATCTAGCTATATGACTAAGGCTATATTTTGTGCCCAAAAATTACAAACATCATTATTGTAAGGATCCTATTATGCGAGATATAGCCATATCCGAACCGATTTTCAGCAAATTTGATGCACTTGCTTCTGGCCATAATTCGGTCGGATGTGCCGAAATTTGCTATATTTAATATAATACATCCAGGTTCTCACTTTCATATGCCAAATACCAAATTTAGTACCATTTAGTACTTTTTGTACTCTTTAGCATTAACTCCCAAATTCACCCCCGAATCTCAACCCTACCCCACCGCCGTGACTATATTATCAAAATTTCAAAATGTCAGCTCCATCCATTAACCCGAACACCAAAGTGTACTTAATTTAATACCATTTAGTACAGCTGTTACACTTAATGCACATTTCCAAAAGCAACATTTTTATCAATAATAAAACATGATTCCCATATCAAATTTTATGATTTGTATCTCCATCCGCTCATCCGAATGATACCAAATTTATTGATTGTAGCATTTTTGATATACTTGTTGTTTGAATTTCCAAAAAAACTTTAGTAAGTCTATCCTGCACAATTACAGATATCCGCATTCCAAATTTCAGATTTCGAGTACTATTGGTGCAGCCAATATCAAATTTAGTACCATTTAGTTTTTCTTTCGTATTTTTTATATGTGTTCCCAAATCAACTCGCAAAAATCAATCCCTACCTTAGCCAAAGTGACCGTAATACCAATTTTCAGACTTCCAACGCCAAACTTCCTAATGTACCAAACTTAGTACAATTTACTATTTTCCGAACTTTTTTAGTGCATATTTCCAAAACCGCAATCAAATCTTAACCGTACACACTAACAGTGACCCAATGTTAACATTTCATAATTTCAGCTCCATTCAGGTACTCAAATTCAAGTTGTTCCACATTTAGTACCATATCAAAAACTACCTCCTTCTATCAACCCTATGTTTCCCAAAATGTATTCCAGTATTAATTGTTAAAATTGTAACTCCATCCGTTCACCAAATGGTATCATCCCATTAGCGAATAATAAAATGGGTTTGATTTTTTGTAACTTTTAGTGCTGTAGGTACACTTATAGTTCGAATTTCCAAAAAAATCCAGCCTTATCTCACCCTAAACTTTAACCCACAAGCAAAATTTCAAAGTTAATTCATGACCATTTTGTCTGGGCGTGATCAACCACTCATGCATAACTCTACTCTTTTGTATACACATATATATATATATATATATATATATATACATATATATATATATATATATATATATATATATATATATATATATATATATATATATATATGTAAATGTAGATATATACAGGATCTGACTTCATGAAAAACTTTTCTCCAAATAAGACATATTTTCCTTAGCTTCTATAGATGGAAATCTCTTTGAAGAACTTACATATCATCTATTGATAAATATACCTTTTATTGGTCATCTTGGGTAAGTCTTCTATTCGACAAAGGCATTTTACAAAATTTGTCCTTTTCTCACTAAGCTTTTTGTTTCTTAGAAAATAAGGAAAATTTTGCAACCTTCGGCGCTTCTTCATGGAGTTGTTCAAAAGCCAGTACTAAGCTTTTTCTGAGTATGTTGATACCTCTTTCCGTTTTGATATTTTACACCATTTTTGTTATGCATTTATTCATAGTCTGCCCCAGTCTAATGGGTTTCAAAACATTATTGCGAAAAAAAAAACTGTAACACGCAATTAAGGTCAAGGTCAATATGTTAGTCAAAAAAATACAAATCCATTAAAAACTCAAAAAAAATCTATACTTAAAATCACTGTAAGTTGAGAGAATTAAAAAAAATATTTTGACAATTCGGTTTTAAATTAACATATTTCCGACCAAATAACATATTTCCGATCACTGATTTTACCTCTTGCAATTCAGATCTTTAGAATATATTTTCTAAGCCATAGGCATGACATATCTTCTATATTCAATATAAATTAGTTCCTCAACATTTTAACAAAATTGGTTGACAGCAGCTCTGTGTCGGTGCCCTTCTGTGCACGAAAACAAAAGACTTAAGACACAAACGTGCTACACTTCTCCAATGAATTAATTTCCTTAACAGTTATGTTTTTTCGCTTTGTTTTTTTTTATAATCCAATTAAATTTTTTGAGATGCTATGGAATAAACAACGCAAATCTTAAATATGTTAACTAAGCTGACGTGTTCTTTGTCATGCAAAAAATAAAAATAATTTGAATCTAAAATGAGTTGGCTTATTTTTGCTGAGGTGTTGCTGAAGAAACCATGATTTTAAAAAAGATTTGGCATATTTGCTGCCGGAAATTATCAAGCGTTATTGTGAGACCTTGTAAGTACTTCAAATACATCAACAGATTCCAATGGTTACTATGAGAAAACACATAAAAATTACCTATAAGACCCCCCAAATAGAAAAACTATAAAAATGGCAGGTCAATAACTCCCTAAATTTTATGCTCAAATACACGTGGAGAAAATCATTTTAAAATTCAAATAAATGGAGGGTATTCCCGGTATTACATAACTGTTACATGTTGCCACGTCCTTATCAGAATCGAATCTCTATATATGAATCATGGTATAAATATACATAAAATTTGCTCTAGCAACAGAACAAACTCCGCTTCTCCATAAAAAAAGGCAGAATGACTTTATCCACCACATAAAATCGAGACATGTATCTGAGGCTATAATTTCTTATACCTTTTCTTTGTCTTCGAACTGAAAATTACCAAGCGAACAACGGCACAAAGGTTTGCTACACGTTCTCGTTTTTTTTTTTCATTTTCTTATCGTCGAGCGATCGCATTATGACGAATGTGCCAAGTAAATCATTAAATATGACAGCTATAAAGCAACTCGGCCAGACAATGACGCTAATAAATACAGCAACACACACACACACACACACACACTTATTTGCCTACAATTAAACCATAATACTTGGCTGGATAATTGACAATAAAGATCAAATATCACAAAAGGCCACAGGGTAGCAAAAAAAAAAAAACAAAGAAGCTGAACAGAACAATGAATTTGTTGAAAATCTGCGAAAAAAAAACATAAAAAAGTTGTAAAAATGTTAGCAAACGTAGAAGCAATTAAGTGCCAAGAAAAAAATCAAGTTTTTAATGTTCTTGTGTTTTTTTGTCTTCTTGAAATAATAGCAATGTCTATTTTTCTGTACAAAGTATGAAAAAAAGGTCTTGAACCATTTAAAAAGCTGTTATGAGTTTACGTAATAATTTAGATTTTTTTCATATTTTACATGGAAATGGAAAATATTATTAATTAAAAAAAAAATTAAGGTAAAATAATATTTTTTTACAAAAAAGTTTTTCATTTATGGAAATTTTTCTCAAGACTACTATACATCGACAAACTTGCACAAGTAGTTTTTATACCCTACACCACATTGTGGTAAGGGAATTATGTCTTTGTGCATTTGTTTGTAACTTGGAGAAGGAAACGAGATAGACCCATAGTCTGGGTCGATTTATGCATTTCAGCTCGTCTGCCTGTCCGTCCGTGTTGTTATCCAATTGAGATGAAATTTTCCAAAAAATATTTGTTTGACCCAAGGACGAACTCCAATGAAATTGGTGAGAATCGGTTCAAATTTAGATATATCTCCCGTATATATCTTCAACCAATTTTGTGCACCAAATGGATAATATGTTTTACAAAACTGATATTTATGGGTGTCACTTATGGAAATCCCAATCCAACAAATGGTCATATGATTTATATTTTATATTTTGCTATTTTTCTAAAAAATTGCGAAAGTGGTCCCATTATGGGGTATAAAGATTTAGATACTACATTATAGCCTATACTTTCGCCTTTGCAACATGGTTCCAAATGTGCACTAAATGGACAATATAAGTCCAAATGGTTTGAAATTTGGCACTTATGACGGAATTCAGCATAAAAACATCAAATTTGGAGACAATCGGGTCAGATATAGCCATAGCTTCCACAGTTATGTTTCATCCGATTAGATGTTAAAGTCCCTCACATATGTAAAATGCCCTCCACAAGACTGATATTTGGAACCAAATATAAGATACAGCCCAGAAATACCTCTGTCAAATTTTATCGAAATCGGATCTGCGTTGAATATAGCTTCCATATATATCTTCAACCGATTTCGTGTTAATCTTGTAGCAAATGACCAATATCCGTCCAAATGACCTGAATTTTTGCAAATCTGACCGAAATCAGTCTAGAAGCAGGTACATTAAATTTGGTGAAAATCGGTTCAGATATATCTATAGATCCTATATATATGTTTCATCCGATTTGGAGTTTAAGTCCCTCACATTCGTAATATGCTCTCCACCAGACTGAAAGATATTTTGTATCAGATATCAGATTCAGCCCAGAAATATCGCTGCCGAATTGTATCAAGATTGATTCAAAATTAGATATAGCTCCCATATATATCTTCAACCGATTTCGTGTTAATTGTGCACCAATTGACCAATATCAGTCCAAATGACCTGAATTTTGGTAAATCTGACTGAAATCAGTCTAGAAGCAAGTATATTAAATTTCGTGAAAATCAATTCAGATATAGCTTCAGCTCCCATATATGTATGTTTGATCCGATTTGGGGTTTTATGTCCCTCACATACGTCATATGCACTCCACAGGAATGATATTTGGTACCAGATATCTTATAGAGTCATTGAAAAAAATATTTTTCCACGCTTCTTTGTCCTTGAAAAAGCCTCTTTAAAAAATCCACGCCTCTCTGTCCTTGAAAAAGCCTCCTTTAAAAAAAATCCACGCTTATTGGTCCTTGAAAAAAATATTTTTTCAACGCTTCTTTGTCCTTGAAAAAGCCTCTTTAAAAAAATCCACGCCTCTCTGTCCTTGAAAAAGCCTCCTTTAAAAAAAATCCAAGTTTATTGCGCCTTGAAAAAAATATTTTTTAAAAAATCCAGGTTTATTGGGCCTTGAAAAAAATATTCTTTAAAAAATCCACGTTTATTGGGCCTTGAAAAAAATATTCTTTAAAAAATCCTTATAATGGAGTTCGATTACCTTCAATTTACAAACATCGCAATATTTTTATTAGCATGGTCTGGTGTAAAGATGGAGATATGGGTCCACTCCTTCTGGTATCTTCCTCACAAAGGGTCAACATTTTGAATATCCATGAAACTCATAAAACGCGAAATCAACATCCGATTCCATTCAGACTTAGTACATCTCAATATTTCCATCAACACAAGATCTGTTATAATGATGGTAGAGATCGGACCATTTCTTTTGCTACCTCCCCCGCATAGAGTTCAAGATTATGAAAAACAAAAACGATTTAAAAATCCGATATAAGCATCCGGTTCCATTCATATTTCACACATCCCACTAGTTCTACTAACACAAGATCTGCTGTGAAGATGGTTCACTTCTTCTAGTACCTCCCCCACAAGGGCTCAAAATTTTGAATATTCAAATCATAAATATCCGATTCCATACATAGGGTTCAAGGTTTAAAAAAAAAACTTAATGAAAGCGAAAAAAGCATCCAACTCTCTTCAAATTTCACACAGACAAATATTTTTGCTAATACAAGATCTGTTGTATAGATGATATATATCTACAAACCCCTTCTGGTACCTCACCCACAAAGACTCAAAATTTCAATGCTTTTATCCGTCATAACTGCCAAAACAAGTCAGCGATTCTTTACAACCTTCTATATCTAAATATTTCTCTCAACCAGAAACCTGAGATAAATATGGAATTTATGATTTGACATTAAGTTGGATTTAAATGTTTGTTTTTCTTGTAATTTTGTCAATACCAAAATTTTTATCTGTATTTGATGAAGTATGAAAATGGAATACTTCGGTCGACTACATCTGATGACTCACGCACATTTTAAAATCTCTAAAAATTGCCACATTTCTCATATGAAATGAAGAAAGTATGGCATTTAGCAATATTTATATCATATTTGTTTAGATTCGATACGAAATGGACAATATTAGCCCATTTCTTTGGAATCTACACCATAGAGGGTCAAAAATTTGAATTTGACGCAAATCAAAATATATTTAAATAATCGAACATTGGCTGAAAGTATGCATCTGTCGGCTAAGCCGACTGATAGTTTTTAACTTGTTTCCAAATTTGTGGTAAATTTTCCCATATCTAGTTACATTTTTTGAGATATATAAATAAATTATAAATTGTTTAACATATTAACAATTTCAAAAAAAAAAAAACTGAATATTATTTTCAAATTTATTATTGATGATCTATTATCTATTTCATATTCTATTTTTATTTGATATTCCACCACAACGTTTCTTTGGCATTTTTTCCACTTATTCAGCAGATTACATTTTTTAAGACCTCCCTAACATTTTCATTACGACAGTCATAAAATAAGACTTTTTAAAGGTGTTCTGTCCAAAGAGAATTCTAAAAGGGCTTTTTGTAAAAATAAAATGTTCGTTCTTTAGAAGACCATTAAAAAATCCTCTATTTATAGAAGATATTTACTCCATACACATATGGATGAATTTCGTCACATTCGGTAATATGTTTTGTTGGTATTTCATCTTAATGGAAAGGTGCAGTTGACGTTTGTATTGCAATTTATAATGGCACTAAATATATTACAGCTTTAATTAGGCTTTGAAATACAATCCGAGTTCTGGGTTATTTAAAATTGTTACGTAATATATTTTTAATATATTTAAGAATATGCAAAATTCCCAATCACCTGTCTTTTGTTTATTTCCATATCAGTACCTTACATTTACTTTAATTTATGACTCAATTTAAAATAAAATAAAAACGTCTTTAAGAGGTCTTCCATATATAGAGTCACTTTCAGGATCTTATGTGTATAAGATATATTTAACTGAATACTTTCTACCAAAAGGCGATAAGGGATAGCTACCAAAAGGGGTCAATATGTAGTGGACGCACTTGGGTCCTTCCAGTCATGACCCAAAACACCTTTTTTGGTCATATCATATATTTGTCATATTTGGAAAATGAAAGGTTCACTATAAAAATAAATGATTCCAATACATTTTATTTCAAAATGATTTATATGCTGTCACCATAATGACAAACGGAATGGCAAACCTTTGCCGTAATTGCGGTTTGAACTGGAATTGCATTTAGCATTGTTACCAAGTAGCTTAAAATTTTAATGAGGTATTTAATGAAAATTCGTGTTCTGTTTTATTTCAACTTTTTTTGCAAATGAAAGTTTGAAAATGAATAAAAAAACAGACACATACAACTTTGTAGGTCGTTGTCTTGTTCATTGGTTTCTTGGCCAGTTAAACCTGTACCCTGTTCCCAAAGTGTTCAATATTAGCGATTTACCTTATTTGCATTTATAATTTTTGTTGTTATGATAAGCTCCAGGAAATATTGCTAAAAATGTTATAGGAGGGCATTAACCCCCTGTTTTTAAGAAAATTTTCGAAAGAAAAAAAAAAAAAAACATTGGTTGTTTATGTCCGGAGTATTCCCTTATTGGCTTAACTTCAGGAAAGGCAAGCCAAGAACTTTTAATAATGTTTTCACTTTAAGAAAGTTAGAGTTTCAGCCCTCAAGGCAAAAAAAGACACAAAACATATTGAAATAGATTACGTCCAGATAAATGTCAAAACTAAAACCTTAACTTAAAATGGTATGTTATGGTATAACACTTACATATATACTCTTAGGTCTTATGTATCGAATGGAATGAATCGAGATAATACATTTTTTATCTTGTATAAAATTCAATATTCCGATATTGAACCGATATTTTCTATGCTCACACCAGGTGTAATCTTTGTAGAAAATTCGAAATACTTGCTCGGATTCGAGAAGCGAGTGGTAGTAGAGGAAAAACTTTTTGGATGTCGCTCGAATAAGAGCGAGCATGCTTTGCATATTTTAGAGTAGGAGCAAAACTCACTCGAGCACTATTGCAGAGTATTATTTTAGTTGTTGTTTGTTGTTTTTGTACACAAAATTGGGAAACCCTTTGGCTTTTGTTGTTTTTCTTTTTGTAACATTTGAACACGATCGCCCCACTCCCTAATCTAGAGCAGCGTTCACCAACACACCGCCTATGGGAAATTCATCACACCTTACACACAATCATAGTTTTGAGCATAACTCTTACCATGGATCAATAAACTCACCACCAGAACTGTTCGCTTGCCTACCAACAACAAATTTGTTTTACATACAGAAGTTTTTCAGCTTTCAATGACGTAGGAAGTTCGGTCGTTTGATTTAATAATTTTCAATTTCGCAAAGAATTAGCACACACAATATTTACCGAGAGATGGAGAGTTACTCTCTCGATGTTAGTGTCTGCGACACAATTTAAGCCAGCCCTGCTCTACAGTAGTATCAAAACCTTTTTGCCTTTACTCACACCCTCACACTCGCTTACAGAAAAAAATTGTCCACTCCATATCCTTCTCAGAGTGAACTCTTGCTCTCTTTACTGGGCGTTTCAACTTCCACTCTAATTTTGGAGTGACTCGAGAGCCCTCCCATATAAAACAAAAGAGACATGTGATAATTGTGAGATATGTAATAATTCTTAGAAAATGTGCGTGAGTTACCAGATATAGTCGACCGAATACTTTCCATACTTCATCTAATAAAGATAAAAATATTGGTATGGGCAAAATTACAAGACAATCGAACATTTATAACCAATTTTATGCCAAAAAATTCCATATTCATCACAGGTTTCTTGTTACGAGAAATATTTAGATATAACAAGTTGTAAAGAATGGCCGACTTGTTTCACAAATTATAACACATATAAGTATTAGAAATTGTGACCCTTTGTGGGTGAGGTGCTAGAAGTGGTTGGCAGATGTATATCATCTTCACAACAGATCTTGTGTTAGCAAAAATATTTGGGTGTGTGAAATTGAAAAATAATTGGATGCTTATTTCGCTATCTTCTAGCGTTTTGTTTATCAAAATCTTGAACCCTATGCGGGGGAGGTACCACAAGAAATGGTCCGATCTCTACCATCTTTATAAGAGATCAAGTGTTGGTGGAAATATTGAGATGTACCAAGTCTGAATGGTATTGGATGTTAATTTCGCGTTTTATGAGCTTCATGGATATTCAAAATTTTGACCCGTTGTGGGGGAGGAGGGATGGACCGATATACCCCATCTTCACAGCTGATCTTGTGTTGGTAAATATAATGACATGTGTGAAATATGAAGAGAACTGGATGCTTGATTCGAAATGTATGATCGTTATGGTTATTTAAAACTTTGATCCTTTGTGGGGGAGGTACCACAAGAAATGGTCCGATCTCTACCATATTTATAAGAGATCAAGTGTTGATGGAAAAATTGAGATGTACCAAGTCTGAATGGTATTGGATGTTAATTTCGCGTTTTTTGAGCTTCATGGATATTCAAAATTTTGAGCCTTTGTAGGGGAGGTACCAGAAGCGATGGACCGATATATTCCATTTTCACAGCAAATCTTGTGTTGGTAGAAATAATGGTATGTGTGAAATATGAAGAGAACCGGATGCTTATTTCGAATTTTGTGATAGTTTTTGTTATTCAAAACTTTGATCCTTTGTGGGGGAGGTACCAGAAGGAATGGTCCGTTTTCTACCACCTTTATAACTTGTGCTGATGGATATTTGAGATGTGCCAAGTCTGAATGGAATTGGATGTTAATTTCACGTTTTATGAACTTCATAGATATTTATAATATTGACCCTTTTGTGGGAGAGGTACCAGGAGGAGTGGACCGATATATTCCATCTATACACCAGACCTTGGGTCAATAAAAATATTGTGATGTGCGAAAATTAAAGAGAATCAGACTCTTACATTACATTTTATAAGAGTCACAATTATTCAAAATTTTTACCCTATATAAAGGAGGTACTTGATGGAGTGGACCGATATTGTCCATTTTCCCACTTGACCTAGCACTGATGCAAATACTAGGATTTGCAAAGTTGGAGCAAAATGGGAGTATCGTTACCCTATATATGCAGAACATTTTTCGAAAATGTGGCATTTTGTGGGGTAGGTGCGAGAAGGAGTGGACCGATATTGCCCATCTTCGAACTCGATCTAAGTTTGATAACAATATTACGAGGTATCAAGTTTGGACCAAACAGCATACTACCTTCGAGAGTTGTCGTGCGCACCATCCAGCCAGCTAGATAGACAGACGGACGGGCGGATATCGTTAGCTTGACTACAAATGTCCTGAATTTTGTCCAAAGCGGTCTAAAACCGTTATTTTCATGAGACACTTTTGGACGTATCAAATGAGAGGGTATACTCAAGCTATATAGCGGAGGGTATAAACATAGCATAAAAATACGAAATGAAAATGTAATTCATTGGAAAATTGTAGTTGAAAGTCTAGTCGAAACTCTGAAAGCTCACTGTGGGTAGATCCGTTCGAAAAGTCGGCAATAAAATCCGGAAATTCGATTTTCAGGGTATAAAAAAAATTATTTTGGTATGTAGGATTGAAAACAAGACTTGATTTTGGAAATTCAGATTTCAAAATTTTCAATTTCAAATTATTTAATATAAATATTTGTCTTGTTATTGCTGAAGATCAGATAATTACTTAAGTCTGGAGCGTTCGCCCAACGGCTAAACTACATATTAATTTCTAATTAAGAGAGCAATATTTTACAAAACGAAACTAACCGCCCTGCAACATTTGTTGATCACTATCGATATCATGATTCTATTCCAGCGAAGGAAATGCTCGATCCACACCTTAGAAATGTATGATTATTCACAATTTAGGGTACTGCGTGGGAAAAATTGGGCCTACTATATCAAGTGTTCAACCGCATCTTCTCTACCCCTGTGATGTAGTAAAATCTAGTATCACAGTGTCTTGCCGTTCATTATGCTGCCTTTTGTTGCAGTTCTCTCTTTAAAATGTTGTGTTGTTTCCTCAACAGGGTTTGTGTCTTAAGTCTTTTGTTTCCTTTGGTAACATGCCTTGCACGACATGTCTCTACATTCCATTGCGGGTTGTCTTTATCAAGATTTTTGTTAAATTAGTATATTTTCTGGGTAATGAGCTGTTTTATTTAATAAGACCCATTTTGCTGGGAAAGAGGAGGCAAAAAAAAAAAAAATAATATAAATACAATTCCCTAATTAAATATTGAGTTACATTCCATTACAGTAGGCATATAAAAACAAATAAGCAAAGGCTATAGTAATGCAGGGCCGACCATGTATACTTCAATATTATAAGTTAAATTGAAGATATCGCATGTGATAAAAAATGTGAAAAAATAAAAAAATGTTACAAAATACTACAAAATCTATATAAAGATCATTATTCGATTATATATATATTTTATGCGATTTTTTAGATTTTATGCTTTTATGCCAAGAGGGCATTCTGAATTGCCAAAATATGTCAAAATCAGTCCAGCCATTCTTGTAATCATTCTAGCTAACATCCCCTTCCTTTGTATATATATATATATATATATATATATATATATATATATATATATATATATATATATATATATATATATATATATATATATATATCTGATGCATTTACTACCAGCATCTACGTAATGGTCAGAATTGTCCTGTTTGTGAATTCGCCGGGATTAAAAATGTTCGCAGTTTAACGAAAATTTGTTTCTTATTGAACACAAATATTATGGTCTATTTCACCCACAAAATATTACCCGATAACCATCAAAATTGGAAGGCTTCTGCCCAGCCCTAAGCCTAGCCCCATGCTAACTTCCGCTTCGATTGGTCTATAATTGCGACCTGTAGAGCAACTGAAAATCAAGGACATTTTTCAGTTTTTGGTCCATTTCAACCCCTTAATATTATGCGATCATCTCCAAAAGCAATAGGCTTCTACTCTGGCCCTAGCCCCACCTCCATTCTAAATTTCATGAAGATCGGGCCATAATTGCGACCTGTCATACAGACGGACGGACATACATAGCTAGATCGACTCAGCTCGGCGAGATAGGAAGATCCATATATACTTTCCTATGTGGGAACCAATATTTCGAGGAGTTACATAATTTTTGGCTCAATCAAACTTATAAAACCCCAACACTAACGTTGTAGGGTATAACTAAATAATTACATTTGAAAAATATGCTTAATAATTGAATTAAAAAGCCATTAATTTTCTTTTCCCATGGAGAATGAAGAAGAGAAAATATAGAGTACCAATCAGAAGTTGAAAAGTAGGTCAAGGTCTGGCTACAAGCAGGAAACTAGTATAAGAGAAGACTCCATATGATTTGGAACTTTAGGTAGTATTTAATCCTAAGTCTTAAAGCTTGCGTGTTGGGATAAATTAATTTCAGATTTTTTTCATTATTATGGTGAAAATTAATATTTACAAAATAAAGACCTATCTGCCTGCTGCTGCTCAACATTTTTTTGTTTTGTTCATTTTTTTCCTACCATCGTCTGCTACATATCATGCTGACTTTGACATTTTTCATGCTGTCATGCCACTCATGCTAAATGCAAACACACACACACACACTCACAAACAGCTGTTGCTGTTACAAATGGCTTTACATTAATTTTAAAATAATTTCAGTTGTTGTTGTTGTTGTTGCCTCAGCCCACATCACATCTCAACGATAGGGAAACTTATTACCCGGTAATAACCCAGTGGCAGTAACTGTGATTATAAATCAAGTCATGTGTAACATGATATAAAATTATGGAATTGTTGTTTTTGTTGTTGTTGTTGTTGTTACGAACCACTTATTCATACATTTTTATTACATTTATTATTATATAGATGTTTGCCTTTGTGGAGTATGAGGAAAGACCCCACAGAAAAAAAAACTATTATTTTTTTATAAATAATAAGAGCACTTATGTTATTTCTTAAGAAGGTTAACATTGCCATCGTCATTGGAGCTATGTATATATGCTGACATACAAACATACATACAAATGTGACTACTTATTATTATTATTGTTACATATGAGTGTACTTACATCACCAACTTCATGTCTCAAGACTTCCGCTGCTTTGTAGACTTCTTCTTTGCGGGAAATGTCGACAACATAACCTTTACAGTAGCCACCAGCTTCTTGTACCATTTTGACGGTCTCATCAATGCCTAGAAAGAAATGAAAAAAAATGGGTTAAAAAATTACATGCTTATTTATAGCTATATTAGGTGACATTAAACAATGGAGAAATATCAAAAATTAAAAGAACTGGAATATGGCAATAAAAGGTACTTTTTTCAAAAAAAAAAAAAAAAAAAAAAACACTTGTAAAACCTTATTGCTGTGTGTTTTTCAGGCGGGTCGAACGTTAAATACCCTCCAGCATTTGGAACAAATTTGGAAATTTTGAAAAAAAAAAAAAATAAAATCCATTAAAAATTCTGTTAAAGTCTTAAAAATACCGAATCTGGCTGGGTGTATACGAAGGCGTGGACCTGTTGGTATCTAAGAATGAGATATGGAGATAGGTTTGAAAATAAGTACTATAATTGTTAGAAAAGTACTAAATGGTACTAAATTCGGTATTGGGTGAATTTATAGACCTGGAATCCTGAAATTGGAAATGGATGCCACTATTGGCGTCTGCGTACTATAATTGTACTAAATGGTTGTATATTTGGTAATGGGGGGAAATTACAGAGCTAAAATCCTGAATTTTGATATTATGGTCACTGTTAGTATCTGAGGTTATGATATGGAGATTCTTTTCATATAAATGAAAATTTATATGAAAAGAACTAAATGTTAATAAATTGGTATACGAAGGCGTGGACCTGCATAGACAACTTTTGTTGTCCTTATGGCACCTCCCCCACAAAAAGTCAACATTTTGAGTGTTCACTATATCTTACTGCAATTTTTGTATCCCTTATAGTAAATAGTATACTACTTATATAGTATATATAAGTAAATCAATACCCTCCACCATTTGGAACGAATTTGGAAATTTTGAAAAAAAAATAAAATAAAATCCATTAACAATTCTGTTAATGTCTTAAAAATAACGAATATAGCCGAGTCTATACGAAGGCGTGGATATGCATAGACAACTGTTGTCATAGGCCATTACAATAACAAAATACCGCATGGGGGTGAGGTGCCAAGGGGGCTATATGAAGACTTAAACCTGCATAGAAAATTTTCTGTCACAAGTTTTAGTATCTTTTAAGAACTTCAAATACGACAATTTCGATGAATATTTTACCCAAAATCGTCAAAATACCGAATATAGAGAGGTACTGATACATGGGACCTATACGAAGACCTGGACCTGCATAAACAATTTCTGTCATAGACTGTAGTTCCTATTACGAACTTTATCTTTTTAATCGTCAAAATATCGAAAATCGTCGGGTACCATTATATGGAGGCTATACGAAGACGTGGACCTTTTTTGCCATAGGTTGTAGTACCCATTACGAATTTTAAATGCGAAATTTGAAACATCTCCGGTAGATAATGTCTCCAAAATCGTCAAAACATCACATATCAGGGGTACTGCTGTATGAAGGCTATACGATATCGATGATCTATATAGACATTTCTCTTCCAGGAGGTAAAGTGTTTAGAAAGAACTTCTAGTATGGATTTTTAGAAAATCCCATTGACAAATGTAGCTAAAATCATAAAAATACTGAATATAGGGAGGTACAGTTATATGAAGGATATACGATATCGTGGACCTATGTAGACAATCCAGGGGGTAAAGTCTCCATTTGTGGATTTCAGGCAACTTCGTTGAAAAATTTGTTACAATCATCAAAATACCGAAAATGGGGGGATACCGATATATGGGGGCTATACGATATCGTGGATCGATATAGCCCATCTTTGAACTTGACAAAATTTTATATTCCTACCTTTATTCGTTTGGACATTAATTATTTTTTTGAAATTTGGCATTTGAAGTTCGGTTAGTAAAATATTAATAAATGTCCAGGTTTCTGCTTAAGGTAGAATCTTGATATTTTTTCATGTAGGTTAATCTTGGTACGTAGAGGTGAAATAAAAAAAAGTGTACAAAAAGTACTAAAAGGTATCAAGAATTCAATCCATTGCATTGATCCAACGGTTAGAACTAGAAATCTAAAATTTGAAATGAGGGTCGCTGACGGGGTGTAGGGCAGAAATAAGGGTCCCTGATGAAATTCGAACTATAGATGCACTAAAGGTATTGAAAATCACTATATTTGGTACTATGGTGCTTGAAATCTGAAATGTGGTATTAGGTTCGCTGTTCATGTGCAGTCTGGACATATGAAGTACGGAAATGTGTACTGTAAATCTTCGAAAAGTACTGAATGGTACTATTTTTGGTATTTGATGAAAGAAGAGAGATAAAATTCTGAAATTTGTTGTTAAGGTCTCTGTGGGTATCTTGAATGCAATATGGAGGTGGATTATAAAAAATGTACTAAAGTTGTACGAAATGTACTAAATTTGGAATTGCTTGGAGAAAGAGATTAGAAATACTAAAATTCGATGTAGATGTCACTCTTGTTGTCTGCGGTTAAGATATGGAGGTGGTTTTGGAAATGGATACTACACATGCACGAAAAGTACTAAATAGTACTATATTTGATACCATTACTGAATGGTACTACATTTTGTATTGGGTGAATAGGAATAGAAATAAAATTCTGAAATTTGATATTTATATTACTAATGTTATGTGTGTTTCAAATTTGGCGGTGTTTTGTAAATGTGTCCTATATTTGTACGAAAATTGCTAAATGAAACTAAATTGGGTGAAGGGATAGAGCTAGAATCCTCAAATTTGATATTGAGGTCTCTATTGGTATCTAAGATTTAGATATGGTAATTGGTTTGAAAATGGGTACTATAATTGTTTGAAAAGCATTGGGTGAAGGAATAGAGGTGAAATCCAGAAATTTGGTGAGGTTATAAGAAGGAACTGATACTGTATCTGTAGTAAATGGTATTAAATTAAGTAATGAGGAAAAAAGTATTGAGGAAAGAAGACCTGAAA
Source organism: Musca domestica (assembly GCF_030504385.1). NCBI lineage: Eukaryota > Metazoa > Arthropoda > Insecta > Diptera > Muscidae > Musca > Musca domestica. The sequence continues at coordinate 2,036,755 of NW_026712388.1, read as the reverse complement.
TCATAAAAGTTGATATTGAGATTCACTGTTGGTATCTGAGAATGAGATACGGAGATAAGTTTGAAAATAAGTACTATAATTGTTCGAAAAGTACTAAATGGTACTAAATTCGGTGTTGGGTGAAGGGATAGACCTGGAATCCTGAAATTGGATATGGATGTCACTGTAGGTGTGTGTGTGTGTACTAATATTGTACTAAATAGTAGTATATTTGGTTATGGGGGAAAATTACAGAGCTGAAATCCTGAATTTTGATATTAAGGTCAATGTTAGGATCTGAGGTTACGATATGGAGATTGTTTTGAAAATGCTTACATTATTTGTATGAAATGAACTAAATGTTACGTTATTGGTATTAGATGAAGGAATAAAAAAGATATCCTGAAATTTGATATTAATGCCACTGTTAGTGTCTGTTTTGGAAAAATACAAAATGTCATACAATTTGCTGTTGAGTTTTGGAATAGAAATGGAAATCTGAAATTTAGTAGAGTGGAGAAAAGTATGTGGTTTTGAACATGCGTAGAATAAATGTCCGAAAAGTATGGTAATAAATTTGGGATTGGGTCTTAGGATAGAACTGGATTTCTTAAATTTGATATGGAGGCCATGTTTGGTATTTAGTTTTGAGAGATGGAGGTGGATTTGACAACGCGAATATTATTATGCGAAAACTACTATATGCTTCTAGATTTGCCCTTGAATAGAGCTTGAATCCTGAAATTTGATATTATTTGAGGTCACTGTTGGTTTCTTGGATTTAGATACATAGATATTTATTTTAGTATATTGAGTGTAAAAGGAGGTAGAATTGTGTATTTCGGCATTAAGATTACTGTGAAACATAGCCATATTTTCAAAATGATAAAAATGGATTTCATGAAATTTATACTGATTAGATTATATTCAATTTTACTCTTATAGTGTTTCCATCTCACTTATCACCATGAAAAATTTAATTTTTCTTCTTTAACATATATATTGACTTCAAAATACGAAATTTGTGCCTCCTACAAAAAAAAGTTGTATGTTTTTCTCATACTTACCTTGTTTATTGATATCCCAAACGATGACTTTGGTGCCCATTTTGCCCAAACGCATCGACAGCAAACGGCCCAAACCACTGCCGCCACCAGTCACCAAAGCGATGTCATTATTTAATTCCTTTTCGGGGTAGCCAAAGGCGATGTAGTAAAGATCCTGCAAAAAAATACAAAAATATGTCATTAAGGAGAATTTTTAAATTGGAATAGTTTTGTGTTTATTATCTTAATTAAAAATGCAATGGAATGTGAAATAACAAGTCCAAAGAGGAAAAGGGTTTTTGTTTACTTAAAAAAGTATTTTTAACATTTGTAAAAAATTGTATTTAAAAATCACAAAATTGATTTAATGATCAATAGTGAATAAAATTATATTTGGCAAAATTATTGCCCAATTTAAGCCATATATCATAGCTTGCCTTACTGCGTATAATGATTTTTTTTTTTATAAAAAATATATTCGTTATTAAAAAGAAATTAGAAAATATTTCAATAGGGAAAATATAGCCAGGTCCAAAAAAAAAATATATATTTTTTAAATAATCAGTCCTCACACACCTCCTATGGTGCAAAAACTTTAGTTTTCAGAGACTGATTAGCTTTTTTAGGCACTCCAAATTTACATTATTCAGTGTTTCATGAGCAATATGTCAAAATTCGAGCTAATAATAAATACTGTTATGAAATGTTTTTTTTTATTTTGCCCAAATACCAAATTATAGCTCATTTTGCCAAATTCAGGGAATACTATCTTCAAAATACCAATAATTGTGTTATTGTAATATTCAAAACTTGAAAAATACCGAAAATCCAAATATACCAGGAAGGGGAACTGTTTTAAAAATCGGCGACATGAAGGGTTTTTATTTTCTGGGAAACTGTATGGCCGATTTTAGGAAGATTAGATGGTTGAAAATTTTCGACTATTTTCTAGACCACTCATTCTAGTCATAACTCCAAAGATTGTGTCAAATTTTAATGGAGAGAAGAACATTAATATTAATTAATGCTTATATAGGGTTTCTGGCGGATATTTTAAGGAATTTTGAAAGAATTGACAGAATTCGCGTCAAAATATTATTAATAACAATCTACGATCATAAAAATCTCCAAAATTTTAAAAACAACAACAATCACGATTTTTAAATAATTTTTTGTAGGACTATCTGATCTATATACACTGGTGGCCAAAACTAAAGCAACTGAAATTACAAGGAGAATGAATGCCCTGTAACTTCTTTAAAAAGTAAGGAAATGACAAAGTTTTTCTTGTTTTAAATTAGGTACCTTATTCACTTTTTAAAAACCTGAAACAAAAAACCAAAATTCCTTTTTATATAAAAAATAATGTATGCTAAAGTCAATTACCCCGATTTTGGCTTGGACAAAACTAAAGCAACTCTGTTGTACATTCATATAACTGCTGCAATTTCAGTTGTTTTTACTGTTATATTTATCGCTTTTTGCTTCCTTCGACAATTTCGCTTGTCATAAATCCTTTTTGAGAAATTTTTTACAACAGTATGTGTTTTTCTTTTCGTTTTTTAAGTACCGCCCAAAAAATTTTTAAAAATGGCTAGAAGCAAATACAGTACCTGAATAAAACAGCAAATTATCAGTGACTATCAAAACAACATATCACAGAAAATGATTTCCGAGAAATATTTCATAAATATTTATGTGATTTCATAATTATTTCTGTATACTAAGTCGGTTTTTTGAAACTGGATCAGTAGTAACAGTCTATAACGGATGAAGGCCGTGAAAAATTTCAACCCGTACTGATCCAGAAATTGTGAGAGAAATAAAAAACCAACCATTTAAGAGTTCAACTGGATTGGTGAGAGAGCAATCATTGGATATAAGCTCGAGATCAGTGCGTAGACGAGTAATGGCAGCTGGTCCGCATGTCCGTAAGACATCAAAAAAGCCATTTATATCTGAAAAAATCAAAAAGGCTTTCGGAAACGATAATATTAGGTGGAATCAAGCTCAATGGAAAAACATTATTTCTGGATGAGTATACGTTTAATGTTAAAGGCTCAGACGTGAAAAATGTTGCGGTGAGAAGACCAAAAAATGAAGCACTTAAGCCGCAGTGTTGCAAAGGTACAGTGAAGCATGAGGGAGGGTCAAAAATGGCGTGGCGCTGTTTTTCTTTCTATGGACTTGGGTCTATCCATGAAGGAAAGGAAGTTATGGATCGGTTTGTTTACAAAGATGTGTTGGACATCACGTTGTTCCCTTACGCTGAGTAAAATATTCGGCACATTTGGGTGTTTCAGCATGACAATGATCCCAAACTTGCATCGAAACATGTCAAATATTTGTTGCGGGAGTCAAAAATCGATATTTTGTCATGGCCGGCACAATCACCTGACCTAAACTCCAGAGACAACCTATGGATTATCGTAGATAGGAAGATCAAGCGAGATTCGGAAACAAATAAGCACAAAATTTTCTAAATAAATAAGCACAAATTTTTCGGGGTGCCTGGAAAAGCATACCCAAGGATCAAATTGAGCGTGTTATAGGTTCAATGCCTCGTAGGTGTGCAGCTGCTATCAAAAATAATGGATGCTATCGACTGTTAGCCAAAATTTAATTATTTTAAAATAAAAAATCAAAAAGTTGCTTTAGTTTTGACCAAGCAAAAAATTGGGTAATTTTAGTTTTCCATATATTATTTTTCGTTCAAAATTATTTTTGTATATTTATTTTTAGTTTCTTAAAATTGAATTAAAGACCTCATTTAAAACTGGAAAAATAGTTACGATTTTTTATTTTTGTAAAAGTTACAGGACATTTATTGTCTTTGCGATTTTAGTTGCTTTAGTTTTGGCCACCAGTGTACGTGGATTTTTGAATAATTTTTTTTTAAAGGACTATCAAATAATATTTTGGAATAGGAAATTTTTATTTTTTGAAAAACTAAATTTTGATTTTCAAAGATTTGTTTGACCGTTTTCAAAGCTGGATTTTCGAGTCATTTTTGAAACTATATCGTGGAATTTTAAATCATTTGTCCAATGGATACAAATGTGGATTTAAAATATTTTTAGAGATGATTATCGTGGATTTTTGTTTAAGATGATTTAAGATTGTTGGGGGTTTTTGATCAATTTTCGAAGATCAATAATCTTGGATTTTTAAGTATTTTTTCAAAGAACTATATTCGTGGATTTTTAGATATTTTTTGAAGATGGCTAGTAGATCTAAAACATATATGTTTTATCATACATATTTTTGAAGAACATTGCGATCTATATTTTTATGAAGGATTTAAAGACATTGTTTTTAAAGGACAACCAGGGATTTTTAATAATTATAAAAAAAAAACTGTAATACTTGATGTTTAAATATTTTTTTGAAATAAATCTCTTGTTCTATAGTCCTTAATTTTTTTTAATATTTTAGGGACAATATTTTTTTGGTTTTGAAAATTTTGTGAAAAATCTTTGATTAAAATAAAATAATTTTTGAAAGGACCATAATTTTAGATTTTTAAATTATTTGTTCCGGAACTGTAATCGTTGATTTTTAAATATGGTATTTAAGACAATAATTGTGGATTTGTGAAATTAATATTTGTTTTAATAAATTAAAATAATTATTTATTTTGAAATAATTTTTGTGAAGGACTAGCATCATTGATTTTAAATGATTGGTTTAAGGACCATAAACATGGATTTTTGAATATTGTTGCAAGAACAATAATTTTGGGATTTTTGAAAAATTATTGAAGATCGATAATCGTGAATTTATAAATAGTTTTTCTAGAACGACTATCAGATCTATAAACGTGGATTTTTTAATATTTTAAGTTAATAAGACTGAAGTTGTGGATTTTAAAATATTTTTTTTTAATTTCTAAATATTTTGTTGAGGGTCTATTAACATCGATTTTTAAATGACCTGTTTAAATGCTGTTTAATTGAAGATCAATTGTTGTGCATTTAAAAATAATTCCTCCTGAATGACTATCAGATCTATAAACGTGGAATTTTTAATATTTTTTGAAGAATTGAATAAATAATTCTACTCGCGGAATCTTAAATAATTTGTCAAGGTCTAAAATCGGGATTATGTATGATTACAAAATTTTTGTAAAGATCAATAATAACGAATTTTTAAAAAAACATTTTAAAACAAGTAAGCAAAGGCTATAGTCGTGCGGGGCCGACCATGTGATACCCTACAACACTACAATATGTTCGAAGCCCCCTTATGTCCAAATTCATTTTGGAAGATTTCGCTTTTGAAATTATGTGACGGAGCACTGCCCAGATATTACCCTTAGCATTTTGACCAGGGACATTTGCCCAATATTTACGCACTCCGTCGTATTTTGCGATCATCTCCAAAAGCAAGAGGCCCCTCTGTATCTCCAAATTTAGACTCTTGTAAACGATCTTCTTGTCTACGATATTTGGCTATATTCGTCAACGAAATCAGCAAAAAAGGCAGAAGTTCGCATTTTGTGTATTTCGGCTATCGCCTGTGAGTAATGTTGGTATTTTTCAGACAAAAGTAGTGGTCCATTATACCCGCTGTCCTAAACTCTTACTTCATGCGAGATTTCGTGTCCTTTGGTTTCTATTTATGACCTTTATAACGGCTGCAAAATCTGGAACATTTTTGGTTGTTGGTCCATTTCAACCCCTAAATATATTGCGGACATCTTTGAAAACAATAGGCCTAGCCCTTCTGAGCCTAACCCTATCCTTTTCGTGAGGATCGGACGATAATTGCAATCTGTATATAATATCCCAAACCTGTGTTGTAAGGTGGAAAAATATTACACCTTAATATTATAAGTCAAATTGAAAAAATCGCATGCGACAAAAATATGAAAAAATAAAAATGTCACAAAATACTAAAAAATCTATATTAAGATCATTTTTGACTTATTTGTATGCGATTTTCTTAGATTTCACACTTTTATGTCAAGAGGGCATTCTGAATTGACAAAATTTGTCAAAATCGGTCCAGCCATTCTTGAAATATAAGCATTCCATCTATCATTCCTTTCCTTTGTATATACACATTGTATATATTTCGCTATATATATCCGATATATTTACTATCGGCATCTACGTAAAGGTCAGAATTGACCTGTTCGTCTATTTATGATTTCGCCGGGACTAAAAATATTCGCGGTATAATGGAAATTTGGCTTTTATTTAACACAAATGTTATAGTCCTTTTCACCCACTAAATATTACCCGATGACCATCAAAATCGGAAGGCTTCTGCCCAGCCCGAAGCTTTAGCCCCATGCAAATTTCCGCGTTGATTGGTCCATAATTGCGACCTGTAGAGCAACTGCAAAATCAGGAAATTTTTCCATTTCGACACCTAAATATTGTGCGATCATCTCCAAAAGAAATAGGGTTCTATTCTGACCTTATCCGCACCTTCATTCTAAATTTCGTGAAGATCGGGCCATAATTGCGACCTGTAGAGTGATTACAAATTAACATGGACAGACGGACAGACGGACGGACGGACATACATAGCTAGATCGACTCAGCTCGGCGAGATAGGAAGATCCATATATACTTTCCTATGTGGGAAATCAATATTTCGAGGTGTTACATAATTTTTGGCCCAATCAAACTTATAATACCCCCAACACAAAGTGTTGTAGGGTTTAAACAGTAATTCTGGATGTTTGAATAAAGTTTTTAGGACTATAATTGTGTATCCTTTAATATTATTATTTTCAGAACAAAAAATGTGTATTTTTAAAAATTTTTCAAGAAGAATTATCGTCGATTATTAAAAAATTTGTTCAAGGAATATAATCATGGACTTTTTTAAAGTCTATTTAAATTATTTATAAATAGTTGCTATAGGGTTAAAACGGGTGTTATAAGGATAATATTGGGGGATTTCTATATATTTTTCGAGGGCATTTAGAAGTGAATTTGATGCGCTTATTCGTGTAACTTAAGAAATTTTTTAAAGACAATAGCGACAGATTTTTACATATTTTTTAATAGCTTTAATCCTGAATTTTAATATCTTTCCCATTTTTTTTATTTGAAAAAATTTTAAGCGTTATTAGATGATATACATTTTTTCAAAAATATCAGGACAATAATTTTTGAAATTTCTTTAAGATCAGTTTTCGAGGATTTTTAAAAAAAATTTTCAAGGACTAATCTTGATTTTTTGTGGATAAATAAATAATAGTTACAAGGACAACAATGATCAATTTTGAAATATTTTTGAAGAGCTATAATAGAAGATTTAAGAATATTTTTATGAGAATAACACTTGTAAATTTCTACATATTTTTTGAAAGAATTTTTGAATTGGATTTTTAGATTTTCTTGGAGAGCTATATTTTTGATGATCTTTATTCGTGGACAATATTGGTGGATTTTAATAAAGGAAAGCATTTTCAGCCTCTCAGGTGTGAAGAAGAAATATTTTCCACAATAGAAAAAATTATATCCAATCACATAAAACAAGAAAAAAAATTAAAAAGTTTGGGCAAATGTTACACTGCTTACTCAGAAGTCCGGTAGGGAAAATTGTAATTTTGAATTATTTTTCAAAATCTCGTAAAAATTTGGATTTTTTTTGGGAATGCTCCAAATACAATTTTTTCTTCATTTTGCATTTTCAGTTCACCCCCCAAAACGTTACCTCAATTACGAGTATTACATGTTAATCAACCATAAACTTCCTTCCGCTGCTTAAAAAAATAATTTCTCCCCTTCAGCATCTTTTCTGAAATTCCCACCACAAAAACGACTGCCAGCCCAAGTATGTTGTTGACAATTTTTATTTAATTATTATTATGTTTAAAAACATTTCGGTTGGCATATTTGTCAAGCTTCTGCCGAATTGACCAACCAGCTGTCATTAAAGTAAATTCAAAATGCCATTATTTAGTCATTAACATGATTTACAACGGCAACATTACACCTCGTTTTTTATGGCAGCATTTTATGACTGTTTTTTTGTTGTCGTCCGTTGAGTCTTCTTGAAGTTGTTTGCCACAATGGAGAACTTCCACGGGGAACACGAAGTAAACAAACCAAACAACATTTCATACAGATGACATTTTTTTTTGTGGAACGAAAAGAAGAAGACCCCTGCACAATCGCCAAAAGTTTGCTGAATAATCACCGGGTGAACGATGGACGTTGGTTGGACGATAACCATCGCTTCCAGATTGCAGCTTGAAATTTAATGCATTGCACTTAAATGTCATCAGACTGCAAAGTACCAACCTGTCACCTCTTTAGGTCGCTGATTCTTTCAAGGTCATGGCAATATCAGAGCATTATTTTTTTTTTTTGGTTTATTTGCACTCCTATCACTTATGTAAATCGTGGAGATACAATTTAAAGTGCTCTTGTTACCAGTTGTGAGGGTTGGTATTGGGGCGACATTGTCCCCAGTGCCTTGAAGGTTAATTGTGCAAAAAATGTCATTCGATCGCATTGATTTATCGTAGAGGTGAATGTTAATTAGCTTGATATGTGGGGTTTTAAACAAAGTTGTATGCTGATTGTAAGGAAGTTATGGGTTTGGAGAATGGTAACAAGAAAATATCGGTTCTGACAGAGTAAATGAAATAGGTTCCTTTGGTAGAATTTCTTAGGGAAAAAGGAACTTCAAATAATTTGAAAAATATTTTGAAAATCCTCGAATATAGGAGGAGGGATATCTATTATTAAATATATTATTTAAATAATTATTACGGATTTTTAAATAACAAGGTCTATCAGATCTCTGATGGATTTAAAAAAATATTCAAGGAATATTCAAGGACCATGAGACATATAAACGTTGGTTTTTAAACTTTTTTTCAAGGATTTTAAACATACTTTAAGCGTAGGACTTTAAACGTAAATTTTTAAATATGTTTTTCAAGGACTGTCAGATCTATGAACTATGATTTTAAAATAATTTTTTAAGGATTTTAAACGTGGATTTTTAAATAGGTTGTTTCAAGGACTATTAGATATATAAACATGGATTTTAAAATTATTTTTTCAAGGATTTTAAACGTGGATTTTTAAATATTCTCTTTTCAAGGACTATTAGAATATAAACATAAATTATTTATTCAAGATCTTTGAATATTTCCAAGGACTTTAAACGTGGATTTTTAAATTTTTTTCAAGGACTTTAAAAGTAAAATTTTAAACAAAAATTTTCAAGGACTTTAAAAGTAGAATTTTAAACAAAAATTTTCAAGGACTGCCAGGTCTATAAACAATGATTTTCAAATATTTTTTTTAGGATTTTAAAATATATTTAAATATTTTTAAGGATTATTAGATATATAAACGTGGATTTAAAAATTATTTTTTCCAGGACTTTAAATGTGGACCTAAAATAATTTTTTCAAGGACTTTAATCGAAGATTTTTAAACAAATTTTTTAAGGACTTTGAAGGTAGATTTTTAAACAATTTTTTCTAGTACTGCCAGGTTTATAAACAATGATTTTGAAATAATTTTATAAGGATTTTAAATGTGAATTTTTAAATAGTTTTATTTAAGGATTATCAGCTCTATAAACGTGGGGTTTTTCAAAGATTTCGTAGATTTTTAAATAATTTTTTCTAGGATTTCGTGGATTTTTAAATAATTTTTTTCTAGGATTTTGTGGATTTTTAAATAATTTTTATAAAGGGCTATCAGATCTAAAAAACTGGATTTTTAAATATTTCCTTTCACAGATTTCGTGGATTTTTAAATATTTCCTTTCACGGATTTCGTGGATTTTTAAATAATTGTTTTCAAGGACTAGCAGATCTAAAAACGTGGATTTTTAAATAATTGTTTTCATGGGCTAGCAGATCTAAAAACGTGGATTTTTAAATAATTGTTTTCCTGGCCTAGCAGATCTAAAAACTTGGATTTTTAAATAATTGTTTTCATGGGCTAGCAGATCTAAAAACGTGGATTTTTAAATATTTTTTTTTTCAAGGATTTCGTGAATTTTTTAATATTTTTTCAAGGATTTCGTGTATTTTTATATGTTTTCTTCAAGGATTTCGTGAATTTTTAAATATTTTTTAGGGATTTCGTGTATTTTTATATGTTTTCTTCAAGGATTTCGTTTGTTTTTAAATATTTTTTTTCTAGGATTTCGTGGATTTTTATATATTTTTTTTAAAGATTTCGTAGATTTTTTATCCCATTATTTTTTTTATAAAAACAACGTTTGTTTATTAGTGGAGAACGATGGTAATGTTTAACAGGGGGTAAGGCAGGGAATACCTAGGTTTCGGAATTTCGTGGATAGTTAAATATTTTTTCAAGGACTTTTAAATTATTTTTAAAGTATATATATTGGATTTTCATTACATCTTTGATGGATAATAATCTTGGATCTTTAGAATATTTTTTCAAGGACTTCTAAATATTTTTTTAAGAATTATAACCATGGAATTTGAATTAGTTTTTTTAATAATTTTCTATAAACGTGGATTTTTAAACATTTTTATACACTTCAGCATACATAATATGGAGGGTATATTAAGTTCGTCATTCCGTTTGTAGCTCATGGAAATAATAATTTTAGACATAACAAAGTATATATATTCTAGATCAGCTTACAATTCTAAGACGATAAAACCCTTTCTGTCCGTCCGTCTGTCCATCTATCCGTCTGTTGCAATCATGCTAGAGTCAAAACGAATAAACATACACACACATAACGGTACTCCCATATTCGGTATTGTTGATTGTAGCCAACATTTTCAATTTAATTATCTGAAAATCCACATGCAGGTCCTGTTCTTCGTATAGGCCCCATATATCAGCACCTCCCAATATTCGGTATATTGACGATTTCAGGTACAATATTCACCGCAATTGTTTGAACTTTCGTATTTGAAGTTCCTAATAGGTATTACAGCCTGTGAAATGAAATTGTCTAGGTAGGTCCAGGTCTCCGTATAGTCCCGATATAACGGTATCTACCTATATTCATTATTTTGATGATTTTAGCTACATTATTCACTTGATTTTTTCCAAGGTTTTTGGTATTTTTAAGATTTAAATCACATTTTTAACGGATTTTATTTTTTTAAAAAATTTCAAATTCGTTTCAAATGGTGGAGGGTATTCAAAATTCGGCCCGGACGAACCTGCTGCTTTTTTTAATTGCAAAGGATTATAATCGTGGAATTTTAATTAATTTTTAATAAATGTGGATTTTATATAAATTTTGATTAACTTTTCTTCAGCCTTTTTTTCGATCAAAAATTTAAAAACACTAATTTTCAAAAAAAAAAAAAAAAAAATTCTAACATATTTCCTATTTTTGTTGATCAATTTTTCCTCGACCCTTTTTTCGATCAATAACACAATAACATCAATGTTCCAAAAAAAAAAAAATCCGAAAATATTCCCTAATTTTGTTTATCAATTGTTCCTTGGACTTTTTTCGAGTTATTTTTTATTTTTTAAAGTTATATTCGAAATTTATGTACCACACGTGGAAATCTTGTGCTTGATTTTTTACTGTTAATTTAACATTTATTCAATCTAAGTAAAAATCTCGCCTTAGACTTAATTTTTTGGGCAAAGTTTCAAAGAACGAATTATTCTAGGTAAAATTTCATTGGGAGTCTCTGAACAAAAGAAATTTGTAAATTTTTTGTCAATAAAAAACGCTTGTTTATTTCTGAAAAATTTTGCAAGACTATCATTTTGTATTTCAAATAATTTTTTGGGACCATAATCGTTGATTTTTATTAATTTTTTGTAGGGCTATAATAGTCCTTAGGATTTTAAATCATTTATTAAGTATAATTGTCAAATTATTACCTATCAATCAATAAACAATGTAAGACTAATGTACATAATTTGCTTAAATTTCAGAGGATCACACCTACACATTATTATGTTTAATTCCCTCTAAATTGGCACAGGTCTCAGCCTCAAAAAAAAAAAAATAAAATGCACAAAACCTCAACCTAATTAAGCAATTATTTATAGCCCGACTTTTAGTTGTAATAAATGCCGACAGTAATTACTTAACAAACTAAATGGATTAACAACCTTAACAAGGCATCATAACTGGCTGTCATTTCAAACTCTCTGTCTCTCTTCCATTCAGACACACTCTCTCGGGCCATTTAAACTGTCGGCGAATGCATGTCAAACTGTCAAAATGTGCGAACTTTAAACGTGACAAGAAAACAATAACAAAAGTCATCGACAAAAAAAAAAATAAATAAATAAATAAAATAAAATAAATAAATTCCACTAAAGAAAATCCATAGCCAAATTGTGACTGTTGTGGTTTTTGTTTGGCTTCGTTCGGCAAGTGTTACTTCCACCGGATTATGCCACTGTCTTGGCAGTGGCTTTAAAAAATAACCACAAAAAAACGACCAACCAAAATACCACAACAAACCGACATCAGCCAGGCAGCCAGTAATGTTTTAAAAGAATCCAACGCTACTGAAATAATATTGACTCACATCCATGTAATTTTATCTGTTACCATGGCTGACCGACCGACTGACTAGCTGGCTGACTAGTCAATGAACATTTATGGCCAGATTTGCAAAAACACACATTCGGCCAGTTGCTTGTTGACGTAGTTCAACTTTATGTGTGAGTGTGGTTGCTTGGTTTTCATTTCTTTACTTTTTTGTTTATTTCACCGGCTTTTTTATGTTTTTTCATAGCCAGAGCCTGTTTAAAGGCTAAGATCCAAAGCTAATATAGCCATAGATAATGCACGCTAAACGGTATCTAATATCCATGCCCGGCAACAAAACCCAAGAAAACCAAAACAATTTCATTTTCAATTTGAAAAGTAAATTTTCGATTGCAAACGGAAAATGAAACACAACAGAGAGAGAGAGAGGGAGAGAGAGGGAGAATGATAAAAATGTATTTATCTCTCTGAAAGCTTTTGATCAATGCACACTCTTTCGGAAGTCTAGACAGCTGTGTGCGTGACAGTTATGCTTTAATTTAATTCAAAATGCAAATTGGTAATTAAATCATTGTTTGTTATATTTATTAATCATTTAAGCTAAGCGCAACTAATTTCCGTTTTGGACAACAGACTTTTTATATGTCTTGTATGAATAGATAAATTCTTCTATCATTAGAATATCTCATGAAAAGATACATGTCTATAAAATAATAAAATACTTCTTTAAACTTTTTATGCCAATAAGAGCTCTGGGAGAGTCTTCTACATTTCTATTGGCATATTTTATGTGATTTTGTTAGATTTAATTTTTTTCTACTAAGAGGTCATTCTAAATTGGTGAAAATTGTCAAAATCGGTCCCGCCTTTCTTGAGTTATATGCGTAGAAACTGGCATCATTACTTTGTACAGGGTGAGATAAAAACTGCAACAAAGTCAAACGCCATAATTTTTACAATTTTTTTTAATTTTATTGAATGAAAGCAAAAAATGTCGGAAATAGCATCAGATTTTAGAATAAGATTAGATTTGTTCGAATTGGTCACTTTGGTACGAATTATGGCCTTCAAACGGCCAATGAAACCGTTGCACGCTACCCGAATGTTGCTCTGCGGTATTTTGGTCCATTACCGGCGAAGGTGATCGACATGGTTCTCAGTTCTGTTTGGAATGTTCAAGGTCTGCGTCCAAAATGTTTGGGTGCTCAAGGCTTTAATACAACCTTCAGAATATTTTCACGATAATATTCGGCATTTATTCTGATGCCACGGTTGGTTAATATAAGTGATGGCCCAAACCATCACCATGTCCGGCGTTGGTGGCCTAACGAACATTTTTAGCTGGCCTCTTTGGCATGAATTATAGCCTTCAATACTCCAGACACAATAGTCCGACGGATTGGTATCCGGAGATTTTGGTGGCCATTGTGCGCAGGAAATAAAGCGAGAGACCTAATTTTGTAACCATTCTTGGGTGGCGCGTGCTGAGTGCGATTGTCCTGAGTCCTGGTGGAAAGTCCAAGGTCTACGACCAAAATGTTTGCGTGCCCAGGGCTTTAATAAACCCTCCAGAATTCATTCGCGATAATATTCGGTATTTATTCTGATGCCACGGTCGATTAATATGAGCGAAGATCGAGCATCGGCTGTTATGGCGGCCAACCGAAGTGCACATTTTCAGCTGACGTCTTTGGCTAGTAAACACGATCATTTTCTGTGCTTACAAACCAAAGAAAACCAAATTCGGCAGTTCTCAACTTTCGGCTAAACGAAGCAACTCTTTAGCTCTTTTGAGTCTATTTTCTTTCTGTTGTGGTGTAAGTTCTTGCCCTTTTTTGTTGAATCTCAATGGCTTTACACGGAGCTTATTTTTCAATATTTGCCTAATGGAATATTGAGATATGTTCAGCTCACGAGCCATTTTTCGGCCATTGCTACGCGGGTTTCGAACCATTTCTGCTGGTGTTGCTGTTTTCTTCCATCCACTTCCTTGATGCCGGACTACGCTACCAGTATCACGGTAACGCAATTTAATCGATTTTTTTTTTACACAGAAGTTATTGACCCTATCGCCCTCTAAATATTATCCAATGATCATCCAAATTGGTTGGCTTCTGCCCTGTCTTAAACTTTTTTTTCCAAGACCAGCGGAGCTACAAACGTGGATTTTTATAATGAATTTTTTTCCAAGACCATCCCACCTACAAAAGTGGATTTTTAAATTTAATTTTTTTGAAATACCATCCAAATTACAAACGTGGATTTTTAAATTGATTTTTTTTAAATACCACCCCAATTACAGACGTGGATTTTTAAATTGAATTTTTTCCAAGAGCAGCGGAGCTACAAACGTGAATTTTTAAATTGAATTTTTTTGAAATACCATCCAAACTACAAACGTGGATTTTTAAATTGAATTTTTTGAAATACCATCCAAACTACAAACGTGGATTTTTAAATTGATTTTTTTTTTTAAATACCATCCAAACTACAAACGTGGATTTTTAAATTGATTTTTTTTTTTTTGAAATACCATCCAAACTACAAACGTGGATTTTTAAATTGATTTTTTTTTTTTTGAAATACCATCCAAACTACAAACGTGGATTTTTAAATTGATTTTTTTTTGAAATACCATCCAAACTACAAACGTGTATTTTTAAATTGAATTTTTTTGAAATACCATCCAAACTACAAACGTGGATTTATAAAATGAATTTTTTTGAAATACCATCCAATCTACAAACGTGGATTTTTAAATTGAATTTTTTTGAAATACCATCCAAACTACAAACGTGGATTTTTAAATTGATTTTTTTTTTTTGAAATACCATCCAAACTACAAACGTGGATTTTTAAATTGAATTTTTTTGAAATACCATCCAAACTACAAACGTGGATTTTTAAATTGAATTTTTTTGAAATACCATCCAAACTACAAACGTGGATTTTTAAATTGCATTTTTTTGAAATACCATCCAAACTACAAACGTGGATTTTTAAATTGAATTTTTTTGAAATACCATCCAAACTACAAACGTGGATTTTTAAATTGAATTTTTTTGAAATACCATCCAAACTACAAACGTGGATTTTTAAATTGAATTTTTTTGAAATACCATCCAAACTACAAACGTGGATTTTTAAATTGATTTTTTTTTGAAATACCATCCAAACTACAAACGTGGATTTATAAAATGATTTTTTTTGAAATACCATCCAAACTACAAACGTGGATTTTTAAATTGAATTTTTTTGAAATACCATCCAAACTACAAACGTGGATTTTTAAATTGAATTTTTTTGAAATACCATCCAAACTACAAACGTGGATTTTTAAATTGATTTTTTTTTTGAAATACCATCCAAACTACAAACGTGGATTTTTAAATTGAATTTTTTTGAAATACCATCCAAACTACAAACGTGGATTTTTAAATTGAATTTTTTTGAAATACCATCCAAACTACAAACGTGGATTTTTAAATTGAATTTTTTTGAAATACCATCCAAACTACAAACGTGGATTTTTAAATTGAATTTTTTTGAAATACCATCCAAACTACTTATGATACTCCCAACACATTGTGTTGTAGGGTATAAAAATAATCCCACAATACTTTTAGTTTGTATCGAATACTGAATGTAATATTTCAAAACATATTGGTACATCTGTGCTACCTTCTCTCCATATCGATAATGTTGAAATTCTATTTCCGTTGTGTTCTTTTTGTTTTAAGAATGGCCACTTAAAACCACAACAAGTACCATTATTGATTAAAGCCCATGGTGTTGTTTTGAGTTTACAAAACCAAATGAAAAAGCTAATTCAACCTCGATTTTCACAAGTACTCTTAGATAAATATTCATTCCCAATACACCAGCTACCGGCATTTTTCGTTGGCACTCAAGAGGTTTGCAAAACAGACACAGACACAAAAAGCTCTTTTCTTTTTTGCACAAAGAATAACGAGTTGTTTGTAATTGTTGATATTGTTGTGGCTAATAACAAATTCACACACACACACCAACACAGGTGGATAAATTGTATAAATTATACACATATATATATACAAAAACAAAAACAAGCCTGCCTCACACAATAGACAACAAATTGCAATATTCACTTTTTCAAGACGTCTTGAAGAAGGTCAGTAAAGTGGTTATACTAGACTTGCCTAGGCAATGAGAGATGTTTGTTTTAGTTGTTGCTGCTGTTGTTTTTTTTTGGCGTTTTGGAGGATCGTGTATCACGAGTTATTATGGTTTGTTGCTGCAAAGTTGTCGGCTAACAAAATGATTGGTAATTGATAAAAAAACACCTCTCCTCTTTTGAAGTCTTCTTGTCCCCACTTGGAACACTTGCAACAAAGCCTAACCACCAAATTCTTTTTTTTTTTACTTGTTTCTTGTGGAAGTGCTAGCATTGGTTGTCTGACAGGCTGGTTGTCTATTTGGCTTTGATATGTTGTTGCATTTGAAATTTTGGGTAAATTTTTTCTTTGGATTTATAGAGGACGGAGAGGGTATCCATTGCATCATTTAATGGTGGTGGTGTGGTGCAGTAATGAATGTTGCCATGCTGATGGCATATTTAGCTGGTTGTTGTTGGCATTTACATACATGAAGAGATGGAAAATTGTTGTTGTTGCTTTTTGCATGTGTAATCGATGGTATTTTTATCTTGGACTGATCAAATGCAATTGTGAAAAATTGTCATGTAGGAGGCCTTAGTTGCTGTGTTTGGGCAGAGCTATCAAGTTCGTGTCTTAAGTCTTTTGTTTATTTTTGAATGGCCTGATAAGAGAGGGTCACTGTTTTTTATTCGTTTTCTACGAGAATGTTTTTTAAGAATTATTGTAACTTAAACATCAGAGCTACAAATGTGGATTTTTAAATTGAATTTTTTCCAAGACCAGCAGGGCTACAAACGTGGATTTTAAACTGATTTTTATCCAAGCTACAGACGTGGATTTTCAAATTTAATTTTTCTCCCAGACCATCCCAGCTACAGACGTGGATTTTTAAATTAAGTTTTTCCACGACCAGCAGAGCTACGAATACGGATTTTTAAATTGATTTTTTTCCAAAACAAGCAGAGCTACAAACGTGGATTTTTAAATTAAATTTTTTCCATGACCAGCAGAGCTACAAACGTGGATTTTTGAATTAAATTTTTTCCAAGACCAGCAGAGCTACAAACGTGGATTTTTGAATTAAATTTTTTCCAAGACCAGCAGAGCTACAAACGTGGATTTTTGAATTAAATTTTTTCCAAGACCAGCAGAGCTACAAACGTGGATTTTTGAAATAAATTTTTTCCAAGACCAGCAGAGCTACAAACGTGGATTTTTTTAAATTTATAATTTTTTCTATAAAACGTGGATTTTTAAATTTATAATTTTTTCTATAAAACGTGGATTTTTAAATTTATAATTTTTTCTATAAAACGAGGATTTTTAAATTTATAATTTTTTCTATAAAACGTGATTTTTTTAAATTTAAATTTTTTCCTATAAAACTTGGATTTTTTAAATTTAAATTTTTTCCTATAAAACGTGGATTTTTATATTTATAATTTTTTCTATAAAACGTGGATTTTTAAATTCATAATTTTTTGTCTATAGAACGTTGATTTTTGAATTTATATTTTTTTCTATAAAACGTGGATTTTTAAATTTATAATTTTTCCTATAAGACATGGATTTTTTAATTTATTTTTTTTATTAAAAACGTGGCTTTTTAAATTTTTAGTTTTTTCTATAAAATGTTGATTTCTAAATTTATAATATTTTTCATATAAGACATGGATTTTTAAATTTATAATTTTTAAACCTTCCGGTACCTCCCCCACAAAGGGTCAAAATTTTGAATAACCAAAACGATCATAAAATCCGAAATAAGCATCCGATTCTTTTCATATTGCACACGTTCCATTATTTCCACTAAATCAAGGCATGGTGTGATGATGCGGTATATCGGTCCACTCCGTTGACCGCAAAGGGTCAACATTTTGAGTAGCCATGAAGCAATTTTTTATAAAAAACGTGGATTTTTAAATTCATAATTTTTTTCTATTTTTTCCTACCAAACTTGGAATCAGTTTCACGAGCTCGGAATTTTAAATCGATTTTTTTTTTAAAATTTAAAAAAAAAACTAGATTGTTAAGTGGTTCTCTATGTTATACCCACATATGTCACCCTAAATATTAACACGTTTTGTGACCTATGCAAGAATAATTTTTTGCAACATGAAAAGGAACTTGTTTTTTATTTTTATAAGTTCTGCATAAATATTGCAAAACAAATATTTCAAAAATTTAAATATTAAACAAACATATTTTATTGCTGTTAACTTTGACTGGAATTTTTCCAATGTCAATAAAATGAGACTATTCTTAAAAAACAAAAAACAGCTCCAACCATTTCTAAAAATACCCAACTAAGCCAGGGTTACTACAGGTCAAACACATTAATTTTCGTTTTTTTTTGAGTTATTTGTTTTATCAATCTATCAAGAGACCAGCAACAATCATCAACATCATCAACATCATCATTGTTGTTGTTGACAATTCAAAGTGTATTGACATTTTATGCTAAGCTATAAAGTTCACATGACATTTTTGTTGTTGTTGGGCTCAAGCATTACGCTTTGGTTGTTGTTGTATTTCGTACCTGACAAGCTATCTACGTAGGTGTCACCGTAAGGTTCAATGAAATTTACGACGTGTTTTTTTGGCGTTTTTTTTTCCAAAATGCATCGATGTGTAACTAATAACGAGACATTAATAGCAACAATTATACAATTTTGAGGAATGAGGAACAGATACATGAAAATAAAAATGAAAATGTTTTAGCAGTTTTTTTGTTTTGTATATGCGAATGAATAATAAAGTAAACAGAAGAGACTTTTTATTTTGAACATTTTTTAAACAATAATTGAATGGAATAAAATAGCGTTGCTTATTTTTCAATTTTTTAAACCTTACACCACAAAGCGGTAAAGGGAATTATTTCTTTGTGCATTTTTATGTAACATCGAGAAGGAAGCGAGATAGATCCATAGTTACCTTTGAGGATCTTCAAAGAATAACTTTCTGAGTCGATTTATGCATGTCAGTCGGTCCATCCGCCCGTTTGTCCATGAATTTCTGGGAACAAAATGCAGGTCGCATTTAGCTCTACCGCATTTAGCTCAATCGATGGTTTAGCTCAACCGATTTCGGGTTAATTGTGCACCAAATGGCCAATATCAGCACAATTTACCTGAATTTTGCCACATCCGACCGAATTCAGTCTAAAAGCAATTACATTAAATTTGACGAAAATCGATTCAGATAGCTATAGATCCCATATATATGTTTCATCCAATTTTAAGTCCCTCACATGCTTAATATACACCCCATAACAATGATCTTTGGTACCTATCAGCAACTCGGAAATTAGTGCCTAAAATTTTATCAAGATTGGTTTAGATTTGGATATAGCTCCCATATATACACATATTTCCCGATTTCAGGTTTATTGGGCATTGGCTAATATCAGCCAAAATGGACTGAATTATGGCAATTTCAACTGATTTCATCCTAGAAACAAGTACTACAAATTTGGAGAAAATCAGTTCAGATATAGCTATAGCTTTCATGTGCACATAATATGCACTCACATGCATAATATGCACTCCACAACAATGGTCTTTGGTACTAGATATCAGATACAGCTCAGAAATAAGTGCCCAAAGTTTTGTCAAGATCGGTTTATATTTGAATATAGCTTCCGATTTTAGGATTATTGTGGAAAAAATGTCTAATATCAAACCAGACGAAATTCAGACTAGAAGCAAGTATTTAAAATTTTGGTGAAAATCGGTTCAACTATCTTATCGAATTCATATACAGGGTGAGATGAAAAACTGCAACAAAGCCAAACGTCATATTTTTTTTTTAATTTTTTTGAATGAAAGCAAAAATGACGGAAATGGCATCAATTTTTTTTTTTTAATAAGTTTAGATTTGATTTGATTCGAATTGGTCTCCTTTGACACAAATTATGACCTTCAAACGGCCAATGAAACCATCAAACGCTGCTCGTATATTGCTATGTGGTATTTCGGCCAATTCCCGGCTAAGCACTTGCTTGAGGTGATCGACACTTTAGTATTTTTTAGTGACAACCTTGCTTTCCAAAATACTCCAGACACAATAGTCCAACGGATTGGTATCCGGAGATTTTGGTGGCCATTGTGCGCTGGAAATGTAGCGAGGAACCTCATTTTCTATTCTTGGGTGACGCGTGCTGAGTCCTGTTGGAATGTCCAAGGTCTGCGACCATATTTTTTGCGTGCCTAAGGCTTTAATACACCCTCCAGAATATTTTCGCGATAATATTCGGCATTGATTCTGATGCCACGGTCGATTAATACGAACGGAGAGCGACCATCGGCTGTTATGACGGCCATGACACCATCACCATGGCCGGCGCTTGAGTTCTGGTGGCCATCCGAAGGTGCACATTTTCAACTGACCTCTTTGTCAAGTAAACACGATCATTTTATTTGTTTACAAACTGCTGGACAACGAATGTTTTCTCATCGGAGAAAACCAAATTCGGAAGTTCGCGAAGCGAAGCAACTCGCAACTCTTTAGTTCTTTTGAGTCTATTATTTTTTTCTGTTACGGTGTAACTTCTTGCACTTTTTGGAATCTCAATGGCTTTACCCCGAGCTCATTTTTCAATATTTGCCGAAGGGAATATTGCGATATGTTCAGCGCACGAGCCATTTATTGGCCACTGCGACGCGGGTTTCGATCAAGTCGCTTCTTTACTTTTTGTACCATTTCTGCTGATGTTGCTGTTTTCTTCCGTCCACTTCCTTGACGTCGGGCTACGCTACCAGTATCACGGTAACGAGCGATGGTACGAGATACAAAAGATGTATTCACATTTAAATGCTGGAGTACTCTAACGATAGCCACTTGTGGTTTCCCAGCCAAATACAATATCACACTATCACGCTTGAATTCCATCACGAATAACCTTTTTTCTAGAAAATTCTCAACGAAATGTTTTTGAACGCTTGTAAACAATATAATGAGCTACCACAGGAATAATTTTAACAGCTGTCGGACGAGTGGCTTAGAAATTACAGCAGTCTGATGGTGCTTGCAAATTTTTCATCTCACCCTGTATATTCACCTGATTTTGCTGTTGTTGTCCCCCATATATTCACTATCAGCCCAAATTGGATATATTTTTTCGTATTCAACCCGATTTTACTATTTGTTGAAACTCGGTCCGGTATCTATTGCTCTAATGAATATGTTTTAATATAATTCTTATCGAAGTCATATGATGCACCATACAGTAAAGTTATTTGGTACTAGAAGTACAATTGCCTCTGTCAAATGTGTTTAAAATCGATTCAGAGTTCGATATAGTTCCCAAATTGTGACTACTCTAAACCCATGGTAGGCATTCGAATAAGGTTCATACGTGGTATGATCTACTTCATATAAATTCCTAATACAAAATTTATTGTTACGGGAGTTCTACTAAATACGCATAGTGGTGTATGGTATCATATAGTCGGCCCCGTCCGACTTTTGAAGTTTCCTTGCTTATCGTACCTTTCCTTTATTCAGAATTTGAATGGAAATTATTTTTACAAATAATAGCAATATGAGGTTAAGCCCCCCATTGGCCATGCTCCAGACTTATATAATTTTCCTAAATATTTTGTTTAATTAGTCCTTTGGTCCATGTCCCAGAAAATTAGTTTGTTTGAAAAATATTTTTTATTTAAATTTCTGGGATTGATTCCTGCTCTACGAAAAATAAGTAATTAAAAAATATTTATTTATATTTTTTCATTTTGACATTTCTTCCCATAGAACGATAATTGAGGCCCTGGCTGGTCTCAAGAAGAAGAAAAGAAAATATATAAAAAATCTTAATTTGAGTACAAAGTACATCATATAGCAATGTCTATACCATCTACTTTGCAATTTCAGTTTCATTATTGGTTCTCTTTTATCCATTAATCTAACAGCCACCAATGATGTCAATAGACAACTTTTTAATATCTATGATTTTCAATTTCATTTTCCATACTAACAATTGTTCTATAAAAAAAATCAAAACCAGTTTTTCCGCCAACTGCTGCTGCCATGAGCCGCTTTGGAACTGGTCTATTGCCAACAACTTGGCGATCAAGAATGTAAACCAGCAACTAAGCCGAGCATTGCAGTAAATCACTATGATTATGTTCAAATTTGTAATGTAAAATATAACTTGGATATTGTGTTTAGAGCTAAGACAATTTTCTAGCTCTGCATTTTCTTGATAGCCTTCGAATTATTATCCAATGACATATTGGTCGAATAGAACTGTGACATTTTCTGTATTTGTATGATCAACATAAGATTAGCCAACATTGAGAACAGATGCAAAAAAAAAAATATATTAGATATTTTACAAGTAAGATGCAGATGATATCGCAATCTGAAATCGACTTTTGACATTTGAAAATTGAGAGCAAGAATTTAGCAACGAAACAAGAGACGCTCAAAAAAAATTGAGAGATATTCTCAAAGCTAAATTAAAACCGAAAAAAGAATTCCATTAGACCAAATAAATGTTAAACAATGATATGTCCTTAGGGATATCAATATATAGAAGTCCTTTTAAAGAAAGACGATGTTCTATTGAAATAAAAATGTATTGATGTTCTAGAGACCGGTGCAAATTAAAAAGTTTCTTCAGCTAGAAAACTTTTTTTCAACAATATCTGTAAAAGACTTCACTGAAATTTCATATGAGAATAGTCTTTCTCTAAATCAAAACCGAAGACAGAAGACCTTATTATTCAGCATATAGAAGAACTTCTATTTTGTATAGAAAGAAAACCACCTATGGTTATTTTTTGAGAAAATGAGCGATATCTTCTATTTTTTTAATATTTTTTATAAAAATATCCATTCCATATCTTTTAAAAAATAATTTATTAATTATTCATAATATTTATATAATTTTTAAAATTTAATTTTTCTTAAATAATCCAAAAAAAAAATTAAATTCCAAAACGTGCCTCATCGAATATAAAATGTGCCTCATCGAAATTACGGTTTAAGACACTAGGTCTCTTTGGACCAAATCCATTTCAGGACATTTAGTGTCGATGTACGGGTGTCTGTCCGTATGTCTTCTGTGGCTGGCTGTTGGACAGGATATTGAAGCTATTGAAGGGAAAATTCTATTTAGTCCAAACTTGGTATCTCAAAATATTATTATCAAACTTTGGAGAGGGAGATGGGCAATATCGGTTCACCCTTCTGGTAGCTCTCACACAAAAAGTCACAATTTTCACAGAACAAGAAATGATGATTTGTAAATTCAAATATTTGTACCATTTGTTGGTCAGGTACGAAAATGGACAATGTACCATATTTTTCAAATATTTATACTACGCAAATATTTATACTCGCCAACCATTAGATCAGCAGTGGAATTAATAACAAATTACAAAATTTAATTTTTATTCCAACACGGCGAATTTTGTGGCATTTTGCACGAACTTCCAAAACCATCTCTTCTTTCTGTGCAGCTAAATTAGGCATTTTCAAAACAATTTCCATATCAGGAACTCTGATACCAACACTGATTTTAATATCAAATTTCAACTCTGGAATTTCCCCCATTGCCAGAATCTGGTACCATTTGGTGCAATCATAGTCCACATTTTCAAAACCAGCTCCGTCTTTCAACTATAGCAACCAACAGTAACATCCACATCATATTTTTAGGATTCCATCTCTATCCATTCCCCCATATACCTGATGTAGTACCACTAAGAACTTTTCGTACAAATATTGGACGAATATCCAAACCACGGTCAAATCTCAAACCTGCAGAGAGCTCAATTTCAAATTTAAGGATTCCAGCCCTATCCTTTTACTAAATAGCAAATTTATTAACACTTAGTAGTTTTCGTACAATTATAGCACACATTTTTAAAATCATTTCAACCAGATATCAGCAGACACCTCAATATAAAATTTGGGGATTCCAGCTCCTTCCTTCACCCAATACCAAATTTAGTACCAGTTGTTACTTTTCGTATAATTATAGTACATATTTGCAAACCGCCACCATATCTTAATTTAGTACCACTTAGTACTTTTCGAACTTGACCGAATACCAAATTTATTACCATTGGGCACATTTCCAAAATCACCTTCAACATCAACACCAGAACTAACAGAGACCTCAATATCAAATTTAAGGATTCCAAACCTATCCCTCCATCCAATAACAAATTTAGTACCATTTAGTACTTTTCGTACAATTATAGTACACATTTCCAATACCGCATCCATATCTTAACCACAAACTCCAACAGGGATATCTATTCAAATTTCAGGATTCTATCTCGATTCCTTGACCCAATCCCACACATTTCCAAAACCAGTACACATTTTCAAAACCACCTCAATATCCCATTCCAAATACTCAATAACAAATTTGAGGATTCCAGCCTTATCCTTCAGACCAATACCAAATTTAGTACTATTTAGTACTTTGCGTACAAATATATGACACAATTCCATACCACCGTCAAATCTTAAATACAGATACCATCCGTAATCCTAATATTAAATTTCAGAATTACACATTTCCACACCGCCTCAATATCCCATTCCAAATACTAACTAACTAATTTGATGATTCCAGCCAATTCAGACCAATTCCAAATTTAGTACTATTTAGTACTTTGCGTACAAATATATGACACATTGCCATATCACCGTCAAATCTCAAACACAGATACCATCAGTAATCTTAATACTAAATTTCAGAACTATATCTCTATCCCTTCACTCAATACCAAATATAGTACCATTCAGTACTTTTCGTACAATTATAGTAATCATTTCAAAACGACCTCCACATGTCCAGGCTACATATGAACAGCGATCCTAAAACGAAAATTTCAGATTTTAACCTCAAATATAGAACTATTTAGTACCAAATATAGTGCTATTTAGTACTATTAATTCACTTGTAGAACATATTTCCAAAACCAGCTCTTTGACACAAACCAACTACCAAAAGAGACCCCAAATACAAAATTTCAAAATTTTAATTTTAATATCAAATTTTACCAAATATAGCACTATTTAGTACCAAATACCAAACAAAGTACTATTCGTGCACTTGTAGTACATCCATTCCACATCCACTTCTTTGTCACAAACCAACCACCGACAGGGACCTCAAAACAAAATTTCAAAATCTCAGCTTCTGCTTCAAATTTAGTATCATTTAGTACTTTTCATACGAATATAAGACGCATTTCCGAACCACCGCCAAATCTCCAACACAGATACCATCAGTTTTCTAAATATGAAATTTCAGAATTTTATCTCTATTCCTTGACTCAAAACAAAATTAAGTACAATTTAGTACTTTTCGTACAATTATAATAAATATTTCCAAAACCACCTACATATGTTAAGGCTATACATAAACGAAGATCCTAACATAAAACTTCAAGCTGCAAGCACTATCTTTTCCCCTAATACCAAATATAGTACTTTTCGTGCACTTGTATTACAAATTTGCAAAACCATCTCTTTATCACAAATCTGCCACAAACAAGAACCCCTATACAAAATTTCAAAATTCCAGCTTCATCCGTTCACCTTAACTAACACCAATTCCCATACCGAATTTCTAGTTTTAGCTCTATATCCGTTCACATAATACCAAATGGTACCATTTTAGAATTCTAGTACCATTTTAGAATTTTTATATCATTTTAGAACTTTTTTTTATCACTTTTTCACTCCATCAACGACTGTCATTCCAAATTCTAGCTCATTCCGTTTGTCCAATACAAGGTATTCAATTTTTTAGTACTTAGTACGAATTCCCAAAATCCCAGCCTAATCACATTCCACACTACCCCCGAGCAAAAACCATTCTACCTTCAGACGTTTCGAGTGGGCGTTGACTGTAGATCAGTCAGTCAGGTACATACCACTACTCCTTTATTTATATATTGATAACTATAACTTACGTGAGTCAGAAAAATATTCAGAAATTTACCTGAAAATATAAAAGAAAATTTCGAAATTAGATTTTTTTCAATATTCTTAACTGTTTAAAATTTCTTTATGTGCTTTAAAATAACTAATTTTTTATAATTGATAAAATTAATAGCATCACTTTATTCCATCCCTTTAATTCTGCCTTTAAACCGTTTCTTTTGCACAACAACGGAAATGCGCAACACGAGCCATTATTTCCGTTAATTTGCCAAAAAAAAAAATGAATAAATAAATAAATAAAAAAACAAATCATCTAAAATAGCCATTTAAATTTCCAAACGAGAATATCTATTAAAAATCGATAAATCATTGTCATGAATCTCCTCCACTCATGCCCAGACATATGATTTTCGTTCTTTTCATGATAGTCACGATATTGGCTTGGGAGTGTGCAAAATAAATCAAAAGAAAAAAATAACCAAACGGTTTTCATGCAATATTTTCTAAACACTTCGTGCTTGATTAATGATTTGCTGCTATTGTTGTTATTATTATTAAATGGATATTAGAGAACATATGGGTGAGTTTGAGATCGTGTCAAAACGCCAATAGAAGTTATCGTTTTTGTATGAGATAATCTAAAAATAAAAATGAATTGGGATTTATGCTATGGGAAAAATATGGATGCTTGAAACAAAAATTGGCAAAGTATTGGTCGGTATATCAATAATATATAATATATCATTTATATTTTATAATTCAAAATTATAACTCATAATTATTAATTTATAAAATTAATAAATATTATTTATATTAATAAAATTTAAATAAGTTATAAACATGTGTATAATTTTAAATTTATAGTATATAAAATATAATTTATTATATAATAAATAATAACATAGTATTTACTAGCAAATATCCCATGCTTCGTCAGCGAAAAATACACCTTAAAATTTTAAATTCGTTCCAACAGGCCATATTAGGTCTTTTTAGTGCTGAAAAAACATAATTGGTTCAATTTGAAAAACTTCATACATCGATTTAAATTTTCAGACTGAATCGAAACATCATACATCGTTCTAAATTTTCAGACTTTCCTCCTCTTTCAGAAAGAATAATGGGAAAATATTTACCTGAGGAGGATATTAACAAAACCATTGAACAATAGACCCACATTCAATTTTTCTGGTCAAAACTATTCCAATGTCTCCATATGTAAGCCTTTGATACCAACAGTGACCTCAATATCAAATTTCAGGATTTCAACTCTATACCAAACTAGTACCTAATTCAGCTTCATATCTTAAGCACAGATACCAACAGAGACCTCAATATCAAATTTCGGGATTCCAGCTCTATTCCTTCACCCAACACCCAATTTGGTACCACTTAGTACTTTTTGAAAAAGTATAGTTCATATTTCCAATATAGCCTCCATATCTCAACCACAGACACCAACAGTGACATCAATTCAAATTCTAGAATTTCAGCTCTACGTTTTCGCCCAATACCAAATTTAATACTATTTAGTACACATTTCCAAAACCATTTTTCAATCCCAGATACCAACAGAGACCTCAATATCAAATTTCGGAATTCCAGCTCTATTCCCTCACCCAATACCCAATTTAGTACGACCTTTAAACCAAATTTCAGATATCAAACATGATCGCTTTACCCAATTCCAAATTGTACCAAATATAGTACTATACAGGGTGAGACAAAAAACTGCAACAAAGTCAAAAATGTCGAAATAGCATCAAAATTTAGAAGTTTAGATTTGTTCGAATTGGTCACCTTTGGCACGAATTATGGCCTTCAAACAGCCAATAAAATTGTCACACACTGGCCGAATGTTGCTCTGCGGTATTTTGGTCAAATTCCGACGGAGCGCTTGCTTGAGGTGATCGACACTGTGGTATTTTTTTGTGCCAACCTTGCTTTCCAAAATTACTCCAGACACAATAGTCCAACGGATTGATATACGTAGAATTTGGTGGCCATTGTGCGCTAGAAATGAAGCGAGGAACCTCATTTTGTAACCATTATTGGGTGGGGCGTTCTGAGTACGATGGTGCTGAGTCCTGTTGGAATGTCCAAGGTCTGAGGCCAAAATGTTTTTCGTGCCAAAGGCTTTAATACACCCTCCAGAATATTTTCGTGATAATATTCGGCATTTATTCTGATGCCACGGTCGATTAATACGTAGAGCGACCATCGGCTGTTATGGCGGCCTTCACCATCATCATGGCCGGCGCTTGCGATCTAGTGGCCAACCGAAGTTGCACATTTTCAGCTGACCTCTTTGCCAAGTAAACACGATTAGCAAATTCGGCAGTTCACCACTTTCGACAAAGCGAAGCAACTCTTTAGCTCTTTTGAGTCTATTTTCTTTCTGTTGCGCTGTAAGCTCTGGCACTTTTTGGAATTTCAATGGCTTTACCCCCAGGTTCATTTTTCAATATTTGCCGAATGGAATTTTGCGATATGTAGAGATCACAAGCTATTTTTCGGCCACTGCGACCATTTCTACTGTTGTTGCTGTTTTCTTCCGTCCACTTCTTTGACGTCGGGCTACGCTACCAGTATCACGGCAACGAGCGATAGTTACGAGACCCACAAGATTTTTTCACATTTAAATGCTGGAGTGCTCTAACGAAAGTCGATTGTGGTTTTCCAACCGAATATAAAGAAATCACACTATCACGCTTGAATTCCATCACGAATAACCTTTTTCCTTGAAAATTCTGAAGCAGTCTGTAGTTGGTTGCAGTTTTTTCATCTCACCCTGTATATTTAAGAGTTCTAGCTCTACTGCTTTCTTAAAAATACAAAGGGTACCATAGTTAGTACCTTTTAATACTTTTCGCACCGTTCTAGTACGAAATTCCTAAAATCCTGGATTATCTGACCCCTACGGAGTAAGAGTGACCCTTACCCAATTTTTTTTTAATTCCAAATATTCAAGATTTAAGCTTCAGCCGTTTCATTTGGGCATTGATGAATCGTTAAGTCAGTCTATCATTCAGTCAATTACTTTACTCTTTTTTTAATGAAGTTAGATTAGAGATTACAATTGTTTTTTTTTTTTTTCTATTCATCATATTTACCATTTATATATTTATTAATTATTATCTATTATTATTTATTCATTTGTCTATTTTGAATGTTGGAGAAAACCGATAATTCTTCCCTTATACAAAAATAATGCATGTCTGAATTTCCCCCTGCAGCACAAGCCACCCATAAAGAATGCCGCTGAAAAATTGCGGCTGCCCATTAATGTTTCGTGTATGTTTCTTAAGTCTTTTGTTTAATTAAATTGTTTTCTCGGTGCAATGACGAGAGGCGTTACCAACACCGTTGTTATGAAAGCGGCATTTACAGCTGAAAGTGTGGGGGAAAAATTGCAATTGTTCTGTTGCTGTTGTTTCTCTTTTGTGGCAGAAGCGACATAAATAAGGGAAACATAGTTTTTGTTGTTGCTGCTGGTGTTGAGTGCAATTGTGTCATAACTGCCTGCATGATTGCCAACATATTTTTTTCTCTTCGAAGTGAAATATTCAATTAGCTTCGTTTCAAGTTATGTTTTTTTTTTAAAGCAACATAAACTGCTAAGTGATGTCTTATTTATGCTGTTGAAAAACAAAAAGGTTGCTAATTAGTTGTAAAAATTTACTTTGGTGCTGTTGTTTGGATACGAATGTAGGTGGCGTGGTAGGAGTTGGATGATCTCACTGTGTTACCCCAAGACTTAAAAAAATTTTGTAGTAGGTGCTGTGTAGGCATGAAGAAATCAAATGTTCTGTTTTGAAAAAAGGAGTGTTTCTGCTAATGGAAGATATTTTGTAAAAAGAGTAGCCTCTAGAAGATATGTATTTATATGGAAGGCACCTAGAAGGTATATTTTGAACAATTTTTGAAAGGTATTTATGAAAAGTAAAGATCCATAAACAACCTGGAACCAAAAATTGTTCCCACTTCGAAAATTTTATCAATTTTCGATTTTTTTTTTTGAAAAACTTTTATGAAACATACAACATACAATTAATATAATAAATTAACCCTATTTGTACAAAAACAAGTAAAAAAACATTAAGTTCGGCCGGGCCAAACTTTTAATACCCTCCACCCTAGGGTAAAAGAACATTAGAAAAAATGTGGCAAAAAACATTAAAATGCGAATATCGGGAGGTACCGTTATATAGGGGCTACACCAACACGTGCACCTATAATTACAATGTTTCGCCACACGAGCTAGGACCCATTATGACCCACAAATACCAACTTTTACACAAATCAGTGAAAAAAATGTGGCATAAATCATCAAAATACCGAATATCGGGAGGTACCGTTATATGGGGACTATACCAGAACGTGGACCTATACATGCAATGTTTTGCTACACGCTCAGGGACCCGTTGTGACCTACAAATACCAATTTTCAGACAAATCCGTGAAAAAATGTGGCATAAATCATCAAAATACCGAATATCGGTAGGTACCGTTATATGGGGGCTATACCAAAACGTGGACCTATACATGCAATGTTTCGCCACACGCTCAGGGACCCGTCATGACCTACAAATACCAATTTTCAGATAAATCCGTGAAAAAATGTGGCATAAATCATCAAAATACCGAATATCGGGAGGTACCGTTATATGGGGACTATACCAGAACGTGGACCGATATATCTCATTTTCAATACCAACCATCCTAGGGACAATACACATACTTGTGCCAAATTTCAAAGGTCTACGTCAAATAATGTGGGCTCTATCGTGATTTCAACAGACAGACAGACGGACAGACAGACAGACAGACAGACGGACAGACAGACAGACAGACGGACATCGCTAAATCGTCTTAGAATTTTATGCTGATTATGAATATATATACTTTATGGGGTCTACGACGAATATTTAGAGGTGTTACAAACGGAATGACAAAGTTAATATACCCTCCTACCCATGGTGGAGGGTATAACAAGTTAAGAAGTATCATTCTCAGGTTTCCCGTCTGATGTACACCCTCAGCCAATGTTCGATTATTTAAATATATTTTGACTTCTGTTATGATTATTCAAATTGTTGACCCTCTCTGGAGTAGGTTCCGAAGGAATGGGCCAATAATGTCCATCTCGTATCGGACCTAAATAAATATGATATAAAGATTGCGACGTGCCAGGTTTGGACTATATCGACTACTTCCTTCGCTTTATGTCAAATATATGATATTTTTTGGAAAATGTTAAAAAGTGAATGAGGTACCAGATATAGTGGCCAAAAGAATTCCATTTTCATGCTTCATCTAATACAGATCAAAAAATTGGTATGGACAAAATTACAAGAAAATAGAACGAAATTTCAGTACCAGAAGTACCAGAAGGAATGGTTCGATCTCTACCATCTTTGCAATAGATCTTGTGTTGATAGAAATATTTTCGATTTAACAAATCTGAATGGAATGGGATGTTAATTTCGTGTTTTATGATCTTCAAAAAAAAAAAAAAAAAAAAAAAAAAAAAAAAATTTTAATTCTTTGTGGGGATGATCAGAAGAAGTGGACCGATATATCCTATCTCCCACACTTGGGGAAAATAAAAAATTTGTGACGTGTGAAATTTGAAGATGACAGGATGCTTATTTCGGGTTTTATGATCGCTTTTGGTTATTGAAAACTTTAGCCCTTTGTGGGGGAGGTAGCAGAAAGAGTGGGTCAATATATCCCTCCATCACAACAGATCTTGTGTTAATAGAAAGAATAGGACGTGTGAAATATAAAGAGAATCGGATACTTAATTCGGAATTTCTGATCGTTTTGGTTTTTCAAAACATTGACCATATGTGTGGAGGGACCAGAAGGAATAGGCCGATCTCTTCCATCCTTATAACAGATCTTGTGTTGATAGAAATATTGAGATGAGCGAGGTCTGATGGGAACCGGATGTTAATTTCGCATTATATGAGCTTCATGAATATTAAAAATTTTGACCTCTTTGTGGGGAAATACCAGAAGGAGTGGACCGATACATTTTTTCACAGCAGATCTTGTGTTAGTAGCAGCAGATCTTGTGTTAGTAGAAATAATGGGATGTGTAAACTATGAAGAGAATCGGATGCTTATTTCAGATTTTATAATCGTTTTGGCTATTCAAACCATTGAACCTTTGTGGGGGAGGTACCGGAAGGAATGTTCCGATCTCTACCATCTTTTTAACAGATCTTCTATTGATAGAAATATTGAGATGTTTCAAGTCTGAATGGAACCGGATTTTATATTCGCTTTTTCTGAGCTTGATGAATATTCAAAATTTTGACCCTTTGTCGGGGATATACCAGAAAGAGTGGACAGATATATCCCATCTTCACAGCAGATCTTATGTTAATAGAAATAATGGCATATGTGAAATATGAAGAGAACCGGATGCTTATTTCGATTCTAATAATCGTTTTGGCTATTCGAAACATTAATCCTTTTGTGAGGAGGTACCAGAAGGAGTAGACCTATCTCTTCCATCTTTATAACAGATCTAGTGTTGATAAACATTTTCAGATGTGTCATGTCTGAATGGAATCGGATGTTAATTTCGCGTTTTATGAGCTTCAAGGATATTCAAAACTTTGACCCGTTGTGGGGGAGGTACGAGAAGGAGTACGCCGATATATCATCATATCTTGTGTCAGTAGAAATAATGGGATGTTTGAAATATGAAGAGAAACTGATGCTTATTTCGGATTTTATAATCCTTTTAGTTATTTAAAACTTTGACCTTTTGTGGAGGAGGTACCAGAAGAAATGATCCGATCCCTACCATCTTTCTAACATACCTTGTATTGATAGAAATATTGATATTTGTCAAGTGTGAATGGAATCGGATGTTGATTTCGCGTTTTATGAGCTTCACGGTTACTCAAAATTTTGACCCTTTTTGGGGGAGATGTCAAAAGGAATGGTCCGATCTCCACCATCATTATAACAAATCTTGTGTTGGTAGAAGTAGTGAGATGTGACAAGTCCAAAGGGAATTGGATGTTAATTTCGCTTTTTATGAGCTTTAGGATATCGTAAATGATATCGTCCCCCACAAAAGGGGGGAGATACCACAAGCAGTGGACCAATATACTCCATCTTCACTCCAGACCTTGGGTTATTAAAAATTTAGGGATGTGTGTAATTTGAAGACAATCGGACTCTTACATCACATTTCATAAGAGCTATAATTATTCAAAATGTTGATCCTTTGTGGGAGTAGGTATTTGATGGAGTGGACCGATATTGTCCAAAGCACTGATGTAAATATTAAGATTCGCAAAATTGGAGCAAAATCAATTAATCCTTTCTCTTTCTTTTCAGGAAAATATATATATATATATATATATATATATATATATTTTTTTTTTTTTTTTGAAAATTACGACATTTTGTGTGGGAGGTACTAGAAGGAGTAGACTGATATTGCCCATTTCCCAATTCGATCTAAGTTTGAAAATAATATTACCATCCGTATTCGAGTTACTAACAAAAATTGTTAATGTTATTTTCCAAAAGTAACACAGTACCTTTTGCAATGATTATCAACCAGTTTTCTTGTTTTGCTTCTACTGTTACGTCTGTTACGTCACAGCATTATTTCCAACGACTCATGGTTGACGTAGTTAAGGACTGGTCTTGTCACTTTGTAGTACAACTTTTTGTCGAGTGTGTCACTTTGAGTACATCATTAATTTTTTTAATAGTTGTCAAGTTTTTTTGTTATTTAGAATAATCACATTGACGGGATATTATAGAGATATTGTTAGACTGAAGATAATTATATGTATTATATTGTATTTAATTATTATTGTTTAATAACCGGGGTTTTTATGGTCATTCTTAATTATTTGATTTATTTAATTATAGATGAATTAATTAATCTATTTTTAGAAGAGCTACACGTGGCAAAAGCAGGTTTCTTAAAACTAGAAGTTGTTAGACTGTAATTGACCATGTTGCGAGAGGATGAGAGATAGACACATTTACTCGATATTAAATGGAAATATAGATTTTTGTTCTTTGGCGACTAATAGTAGAATGTAATAGGAAATATTTTTTTCTTTGACGTCATGTAGGAGAATTCGGCTTTAACTCTGAAATGTGTTTTAAACCCTCAGCCATATGGCTAATATATGCCATTTGATACGGCCAAAAAGTGCTTCACAGAAATAACGGTTTTAGACCCTGTGTCTCTTTGGATAAAATTCGTTTCAGGATATTTGGAGTCGATCAAGGAATGTCCGTCCGTCCGTCAGTCTGTCTATCCGTTCGTATGTATGTCTGGCTGGTGCGCACAATAACTCTCGAAGGGAGTAACCGATTTGGTCCAAAGATGCTACATCGTAATATTATTGTCAAACTTAAATAGAGTTCGAAGATGGGCATTATCGATCCACTCCTTCTGATACCTCCTCATAAAAGGTCGGAATTTTAAAAATAATATTTTACTGCACAGAAAGACAAAAGAAAGATCCGATTTTTCTCCAAGTTTGCAAATCTTAATATTTCCATCAGCGTTAAGTCAAGTGCGAAAACGGACGTCTATTGGTCCACTCCATCAAGTACCTCACCCACAAAGGGTCAACCGATATATCCCATCTTCACAGCAAATCTTGTGTTAGTGGACATAATGTGACGTGTGAAATATTAAGTGAATCGGATCCTTCTTCGGATTTTATTATCGTTTTGATTATTCAAAACTTTGACCCTCTGTGGGGGAGGTACCAAACTCTACCACCTTTATAACATATCTTGTGTTAATGGAAATATTAAGAAGTACCAAGTCTGAATGTAATCGAATGTTAATTTCCGCTTTTTTTTTTTTTTTTTTTTGAGCTTCATGGATATTTAAAATTTTGACCCTTCGTGGGGTCGGTACCAAAAGAAGAATATTTTCAATATTCACTTCAGATCATAAGTTAGTAGACATAATGGGATGGGTGAAATATGAAGAGAGCCATATGCTTATTAAGGATTTTATTATCGTATTGACTGTTCAAAACTTTGACCATTTGTGGGGGAGGTATCAGAATGAATGCACCGATCTCTACCATCTTTATTTTTTGGGGGTAAGTATTTGATGGAGTGGACCGATATTGTCCATTTTCGCACCTGACCTAACACTGATGCAAATATTATGTTTTACAAAGTTGAAGCAAAATCGAATTATCATTCCTGTGCAGTAAAATAATTTCTTTAGAAATTTCGACCTTTTGTGAAGAGGTACAAAAAGGGTGGACCGATATTGCCCATTACCGAACTCGATCTAAGTTTGATAGTAATATTATGATGTACCGAGTTTGGATCAAAGCGGATACTACCTTCGAGAGTTATCGTGCGCAGCAGCCATCCAGACAAGTAGGCTGATTTACATCGCTAGATCGACTTCAAATGCCCTGAAACAGATTTGGCCCAAATAGACCTAGGATCTAAAATCGTTATTTCGGTGTGGCACGTTTTGACCGTATCATATCATATATACCCTCTCTACCGATATGGCTAAAGGTATAACAAGTTAAAAAGCAGTAAGTTCGGCCCGACCGAACTTTGAATACCCTCCACCATTTGGAACGAATTTGGAAATTTTCAAAAAAATAAAATCCGTTAAAAATGCTGTTAAAATCTTAAAAATACCGAATATAGCCATTATATTGTGGTCTCTACGACGTGAGCCTACATAGGCTTTGTTTGTCATAAGCCATTACCATATTCAAATTCGAAACTTGAAATAAACGGTGAGAAATGTTGCTTAAAGCATCATAATACCGTATATAGGGAGGTACCGTTATATCGGAGCTATACGCAGACCTGGACCTGCATAGAAAATTTTCGGTCACAGGCTGTAGCATTCATTACGACCTTCAAATACGACATCTCAAAAAATTTCAGTGAGTATTGTACCTAAAATCATCAAAATGCCGAATATAGGGAGTTACTGATATATGGGGCATATACGAAGACCTGGAGCTGCATAGACAATTTTCTGTCACAGGCTGTAGCACCCATTACGAACTTTAAATACGTAATTTGAAACTACTCCGGGGAGTATTGTACCTAAAATCATCAAAATGTCGAATATAGGGAGGTACCTTTGTATGGGGACTATACGAAGACGTGACCTGCATAGACAATTTTCTGTCACAGGCTGTAGTACCCATTACGAACTTTAAATACGTAATTTGAAATTACTCCGGTGAATAATGACGCTAAAATCATCAAAATATCGAATATTGGGAGGAACCATTATATGGGGGCTATACGAAGATGTGAACCTGCACGGATAATTTTCGGTCACAGGCTGTAGTATCCGTTTTGAACTTCAAACCCCAAATTTGAAACAATTCCGTTGGATAATGTCGCTAAAATCGTAAAAATACCGGATATCGGTAGGTACTTATATATAGGGTCCATACGAAGACATGGATCTGCACAGGCAATTTTCTGTCATAGGCTGTAGTATCTATTACGAACGTCAAATACCAAATTTGAAACAATTTCGGTGAATGAATGTCGCCAAAATCATCAAAATACCGAATATCCGGAGGTACCGTTATATGGGGGCCATATGAAAACATGGACCTACATGACCCATTTATGAACTTAACCTGCCTACTGGCAAAATAAACATGTGTGCAAAATTTTAGCCTTCTATCTCAATTCGTTCGAAAGATAGCGTGATTACAACAGACAGCAAGACGGACAGACAGACGGACGGACATCGCTAAATCGACTTAGAATTTTACGCTGATCAAAAATAGATATGCTTTGCTGGGTCTGACATGAGTATTTCGAGGAGTTACAAACGGAATGGCAAAGTTAATATACCCTCCATAGTATGGTGGAGGTTATAAAAAAAAATCCACAACTATTTCCCACCACTAAACAAAAGACTTAAGAAACAAGCACAACTTTTCCATCATCAAACCAATGCAATAGCAATTCGAACTAAATATATAAAAACCTCATTTTAATTTGAAAGCACTTTGTATTGACCATAAAACCCAATAGCGAAGTACAAAGTTGCCTTCATTTCAATTGCAGGCGATCGAGATGGTTAATAAAGATTAACTTAAGTAATAACAGTAGTGGCAAATATAAGCCATAACTCAAATATCAATGACTGCAATTAAAAGTAATCAATCGACCCAGCAAATAAATATGAATGCCAGTTACAAAAACACCAACAGCACTTGAGTTGCAAGTCCCATTGAAATCGCACAGGCCGTGTAATTTGCCATAACCGACAAACAAACAATGCCAATAAAGCGATTATCAACAACAAAAGGAATGTTGTTCAGTCATCCAACATTCCGCCGGCGTTATTAGTAGTGTTGCAGTTTTTGTGATTTTTTTGATTTTTCGTGTGTCGGACAACAACCACAAAACAATATGAAAAATATACCTATGTCATTGTTTTGTTTTGCGTTTTTTTTAAGTTCCGACACCAACAAAGTATGATGATGGCGATGACTTGAGCTTTTCCAACTTGCAACTTTGAAATATAACAATGAAGGCAATTTTCGACAAAGGCCCATGAATGCTTTAACAATATCCATTGATATGTTCAGTGATTACTAAACCCTTTTCAGAAATGCATGCACGTTTTTTTTTTTTGAGATTTTTTTCCTATGGTTTTCAAAATAGCCATGTCATGATAGTGCACGTTTGCACTTTATTTGTTTAAACATCCAATCGACAATAACGACCCATCAAGTAGTCAACAAAAAAAAAAAAAAACTCAACATTACATTACAATTTTTGCATGCAAATGAACGGTTAGTTAAATATTATTTTTTATTCACAAGTGCAATTTTCTCGTTGAGGTTAATTGTAGTTTTGGAATCATTTTTGTTCAATGGTATTGAAGAAATTGTTTTTTTTTTTTTTGGATCTCTTAATAGTCGTCAATTTTCTATTATGTATTTGTAAATGAAGAAGACATATGATTTACTTTGGGAAATTTATTTTCGCATGGTTAATTTATTTTAGGTTGATGACAATATTGTTGCTTAAAATATTACGTGAGCAATTTTGGATTTTCAATATGTGAGGTATAAATTTTAAAACTCTATAAGAGTGCCCGAAATTAATTTTGAATTGAATTTTGTTATTTAAAAATTTCAAGACTTTGTTTTAAAAGTCCTTTGGAAAAATTTCCTAAAACTCCGTGGGAGCTTAAAGTCTTCAACATATATTTTCGTGATATCCCCTTTAAGCTCGACAATTCTGAGTGTACAGAATATCACGAAAATATATGTTGAAGAACTTAAGCTTCCACGGAGTTTTAGGAAATTTTCCAAAGGGCATTTAAACAAAATCTTGAAATTTTTAAATAACAAAATTCAATTCAAAATTAATTTCGGGCAAATTTTGCAATTTTTAAATAACAAAATTCAAGGACTATCAGAGCTATTATCATGAATTTGGTTAGAAAAAAAGAAGAAAAACCAATTATATAAAGTTTTTATGGAATTGTTGTACCCTACGACATTATGTGTTGGGGATATTATAAATTTGATTGGGCCACCAATTATGTAACACCTCGGAATATTGGTCCCCGTCATAGGGAACTCAACTCCTATCTCGCCGAGTTGAGTCGATCTAGCTGTCTATGTCCGTCTGTCTGTCCATGTTAATTTGCAGTCACGCTACAGGTCGTAATTATGGCCCGATCCTCACGAAATTAAAAATGGAAGTGGGGTTAGACTCAGAATAGAAGCCTATTGTATTTGAAGTTGATCGAACCAAAAAGAGAAAAAATTCTAGGAATTCGAGGAATTTTGCATGAAGTTAGAGTTTAGGGCTGGGCAGAAGCCTACTAACTTGGACGGTCATAAGACAATAATATTTTTATAAGACGAATATTTCATTTCATTCATAAGACGAATATTTTTAATCCCGACCAAATCACAAATACATAAAAAGGTCACTTCTGACCATTACAGTGAAGCTGATAGCCAACATGTGGGATACATAGCAAGATCGGTACAATATACATGTAAAATAAATATATCTTAGTTATTCTGTTTATAAGTCAGAAATCGCTCGACTGATTTTCACAATTCTCATTAATTCGGAATGGTCTCTATCAGAAAAGCATAATATCTAAGAATATCGCGTAAAAATATCCAATAAAAAAGTAATTTTTTTGTCACATATTTTCAATTTTTATCATATTTTTTATCGCATGCGATGTTTTCAAATTGACTTACAATTTTGATATGTAAATTTTCACTACGTTTTGAGGGCATTATATACATGTCGCAATTATAGTCCAATCCTCACGAAATTTTGCATGGGGTTAAGGTCAGAATAAAAGCCTATTTTTTAAGGTGTACATTTAGGGGCTCAAATGAACTAAACAAATTTACATTTTTTTAATTTTGGAGTCACTCTATAGACCGCAAATGAATACCCATCGATACGGAATTATGCATCAGAAGAGAGCTAAGGACAGGGAAGAAGTCTAGCATTTTGGATGACCATTTGGATTATATTTAGCTGTAAAATGAACAACAACTTTCGTGTGAAAATTATTGGCCAAATTGTCCGGGTCAAAACCTAAGGGTAACATCGGGGCAGGCCTCTTTGACATTATTTCAAAAACGACATCTTCCAAAATAGATTTGGACATAAGGAGACTTCGAACATATTGTCGTGTTGTAGGGTATCACATGGTCGGCCCCGCAATGGCCTTTGCTTACTTGTTTGAGTATGGGTCTCTTTCTTATGTTTTAAGAGATTATCTGAACTTTTTTAAAAAGCTTCAATTTTGAATTTTTGTCGGTTTTGCCGACAGGTTTATTGGGAAAGTTCCGAACCAGTTGGTCAATATTGACCAATTCATATCTGATCTAAAATTAATAAAGATATTACAATATTAATATTACGACGATATCAAGTACTTCCTATACTTTATATGAGATATGTGCACATTTTTGGAAAATGTGGAGATATGCGTAAGGTAACAGATATAGCGTTCCGAAGTGTTCAATTGTAAAGTATCCCTAACTTGTTTAGCAAGTTAAGACAGATATGAGTATTGAAAATTGTTACCCTGTGTGGGTGAGGTACCAGATGTGAAATTTTAATAAGAGTTGGATGCTTATTTCGTTTTCTTTGAAGAATATGTGGGGGATGTATGGTCCGATCTTTACGATCTTTATAACAGATCTTGTGTTGATGGAAATATTGATGTGGGTAATAAAAATATTGTGGTGTGTAATCTGAAGACAATCGGACCCTTATATCACATTTTATGAGAGTTATAATAATTCAAATTTTTCACGCTTTGTGGAGGAGGTACTTGATGGAGTGAACCGATATTGTCTATTTTCATTTTCACCTAGCACCGATTCAAACACTAAGATTTGCAAAGTTGGACCAAATTTGGATTATCCTTTTTCTTTCTCTGTAGTAAAATATATATTTTTTTAAAATTCCGACCTTTTGTGAGGTAGTGAACCGATATTGCTCCGAAATTGATCTATATAGTTTGATACAAATATTACGGATACTCCCTTCGAGACTTATCGCGCGCAAGGACATCGCTAGATCGACTACAAAATCCCTGAAACGTATTTGGCCCAAAGAGATCTAGCGTCTAAGACCGCTATTTTGATGAAGCACGTTTTATTTTCAATAGAATTGGATATAAATTTGCATCTACGATTTTTTTTCAATATCAGTTTTCATTGTGGCCTATTGCCGTAAAACCAGATCCTCGAAAAAAAAACTGTCCAATTTAAATATAGGTTTTTAAATGAACCCCATATAACAGTATTCTCCAGTCATTGATATTTTGAAGTCATCATCGTGTTTTTCAAATGAACACCTCGGTTTGTAACCGGCAGAAAACCGTTTAGCAAATTTTTCAGTATTTGCAGGAATTGGTACATCCCATGTTAAGCTCCCCACTAAATGCCAGGTATGGTGGGGATAACAGATTTTGACATAATTCAAGTTCTTAAATAATTCATGATATATAGGCATAATGGAATTATATACTTTTAATTTTTTTACTTTTTAAAAATATATTTTTTAATTTTAATATTTTTTTTTCATTTTTTAATCGCCGTTTTTTATATTTTTTTTACAGACAAAAGCGGAAAAATTTTATTGAGCATTTAAAAATATTTTTGAATTTTTATTCTTTAAGAATATTTTTTTCAGGTGCTGTAATCCAGGACCTTCGCACAATATTTTCTTCAGACATTAATAGAGTTTTTTTTTCCAAAACTCAACAGAGAGCATATTACAACCAATTCATTTGAACATTTTTGGTTAAAGTCGTAATTATTAATTTTGTTTAGTTAAAATTAAACACCAAAGGCCATCCTCAGAAGGCCATTTACAACATGCCTTAGGTAACGGAAATCGTTATTACAAATTTCAATGCACTTGCCTAGACTTTCAACAACTCGAAAACAATGTTTATCTAATCCGCTATCGATTCTGGTTGCTTAACAGCTAATATCATAGGCCTTATCACGCATCGAGAACATGACCTAAGGTTAACAAGATATTCAGCTATTGAGAAAAAAAAAAAACTCCCATGAAAAAAAAAAAAAACAGTTATTGAACCAAAAATTTTAAATACTTCTCAATCACCTTTGAATTGTGGTGTTTATGTTTTGAGTTTTTTTTCTTTCTTTTTAAAACCAGTTCACCTTATTGTCCATAATTTTGTATAACGCTTTAATGTGCCATGAATAATTTTCGTTGACCGATGGCCGATGCCCAGCACATATCTGGTTTATCATAACAAAATAATTGATTTATTAACAACGGCATTCGAGAGATGGATTGAAGGTACTGTCGATGGCTAGCTGTCATGTTGATCATGGGGTATCAATAAATCAGAGTTGTTTTCTTTTTTGATTTTGGATTTTTTTTTTTTTTTTTTTTTTTTTGAGGGGAAGAAATCAAGTTTCAGTTAATTCTTTGTAGGTTTTTATGGCTTTGTAAGAGATTATTTTAATAATATTTAATATGCTAAAATTATATGTTTTGCATTGTGGTTTTTCTAAAATTGCATGCTTATTTTTAATTCGATAAAAATGGGAGGATATTGAAAAAAAATGGAGGGAATTGATAATTTAATTTTATGGATTCAATTTTGGTTTACATGTACTTTTTTGGCTGTGTGGAATATCAGGTGGCAATTGGGGTCAAGGACATGAAATTTCCTTAA
The DNA here is from genome assembly GCF_030504385.1 of Musca domestica. NCBI lineage: Eukaryota > Metazoa > Arthropoda > Insecta > Diptera > Muscidae > Musca > Musca domestica. Next base: position 1,994,003 of record NW_026712388.1, on the reverse strand, counting down.
GAAAAAAAGGGATCAATTTTTTCAAAATTCGAAATTAGTATTTTTATTAATTTTTTTCATTTTTGTCATATTTTTCCTTTTTTAAAAATATTTATATTTTTTGTTTAAGTTACTATTGATCCAGTCAGCCATCTTAAAATACAAATTCCAAGAGCAGCCTTAAAATGAAACGTGATATCCCCGCTCAAGTTAAATAATAACAACATAAGATACATTTTTTCAGTTCTTTATTTTTTTTTTGTCATAAATTTTCGATTTCCTTTGCCGCGTTCTTCTTCTCCGTTGTCTGATAATTTTGCATGCATTAAAAAACCATTCGAATTTTAATAATAATACCGACGAAGAAAAAAACCTTCACGCATAATTTTTACATTACCAATTCAACAGGTTGAACCGAAAAAAAGGCGGCAAAAAGCCATCGAAACCCATGACTGTTTGACAGCTTTTGCGTTGAAATGATTAAGTTAATGTGCCAGCAACAACAAAAATTAACACTAGCATACGAATATTTTAGTTTTTAAATATATTAAGAATTTTCTGGAAATTAATTCGAAAATTTTCAATTTAGCCCGGATTGGCTACTTTGATGTTTAAAAGAATATTATGCAAACATTTTGAGATATCACCTCTTAAAAATAGTTCTGGTAAAAAACGTCAAGATTAGCTGGGCTCATCTTTTATACCCTTCACGATGTGAAAATTTGACTTATGGCCAAGTCCACAACTATCCTCAATTTTCGTGAAATTTGAAAGATACGTTATATATTATATATGTTATAGAGAATATACTTTTTTCCAGGGCAAACCCACAAAGAAACGGAAATATCCAGTAAATTTTTTTTTTTTGTTTTTGTAAATTGGTACCAAAACTTCCAAAAAACCATAAATTAGGGTGCATAGAAGGCTATTCCAAAAATGTTGGACTTACATTGAATATTGTTTGCAAGAAATAACCTCCTACCCACTATAACAAAACGTGGGCCGAAAACAATTTCCATAACAAACATCGAAGGAAAAGTATAAAGCCTGTGATAAATTTGTATCTGTCTTTAAAAGTGAGTTAAAAGATAGGCAGACACTTGGTACAATGAAGAGAAGGTAGGGTAACTTTGAAAAAATTGCAAGTATAGAGGTCTACCTCTTTGGCTTGTAATGTCAGAACTACTATGAGAAGACAATGAAAACAAATATAAAAGCTGTAAGTTCGGCCGAACTTTGAATACCCTTCAGCATTTTGAACGAATTTGGTAATTTTTTGCAATCTGTTAAAATTTTAAAAATACCGAAGGTAGCCATTATATTAGGGTCTATACGACGACGTGCATAGGTAACTTTTGTCATAAGTCATTACAATATTCTAATGCGACTCTTGAAAAAAATCGGTGAATAATGTAGCTAAAGTCATCAAAACACCGAATATCGAGAGGTACCAATATAGGGGGACTATACGAAGACGTGGTCCTGCACAGACAATTTTCTGTCATAGGCTGTAGTTTCCACAACGACCTTTAAATATCAAATTTGAATCAATTCCGGTGAAGAATGTAGCTAAAATCATTAAAATACTGGGAGGTGCCGTTTTCAATTTGATTTTATTGTACCGTGGACAGACATATGTATACGCTATAAATATAAAAGGATAGTGGAATAGCTGACTGACAGATAATCAAGACCCAGGCGAAATGGATGCAGCTAAAATCTTAAAATTTTCCACGAGAGTCAGTCTCGGTGAGTAGGGTTTTTGGAAATTCGTAATAAAAGGGTACGAAAATTACTAAAAGTTGAATACTTTTCATTGGACAAACGGAATGAGCTAAACTTCTGAAATTTGAAATGACAGTCACTGATGGAGTTCAGGATGAATGTACCAAAGGGTTTTTGGAAATTCTTACTAGGAGGTTACGAAAAGTTCGGATATGGAAAACAAGGTTGGAAAAAAAGTTTGACATATGAAGGTGGCTTGGTGGAAATGTGTAATAAGTTTGCGAACTGTACTAAGCGGTAGTAAATTTTAAACAATTTGGTTTAGGGTGAAGGGACGAAGCTGGAATTTTGAAATTTTGTATTTGGTGACCCTGTTGATGGTAGGTTTGTAATAAAGAGGTGGTTTAGGGAATGTACTTTAGAAGTGCTTAAAAAGTACTAAATAGTACTATTTATGGTACTAAATGGTAGTTTATTTGGTATTGAATGGTAGTTTATTTGGTACTATTTATGGTACTAAATGGTAGTTTATTTGTTATTGAAATCTGAAATTTGGTATAGGAGTCGCTTTTCATGTTTAGCCTGGAGATATGGAGTTGGTTTCGGGAATATGTACTACAAGTGCACGAAAAGTACTAAATGGTACTAATTTTTATATAGATGTCACTGTTGGTGTCTGCGGTTGAGATCTGGTGGTGGTTTTGCAAATGTGTACCATAATTGTACGAAAAGTACTAAATGGTACTAAATTCGCCGTTGAGTAAATGGATAGAGCTGGAATCCACAAGTTTGATATTGAGGCCTCTGATGGTAGTTGGAATTGAGCGATCGAAATGTGTACTATATTTGTACGAAAGGTACTAAAGAGTATTTAATTTGGTATTGGGTGTAGGAAAAGAGCTTAAGTTCTGAAATTTGATATTTAGGTCTCTGTTGGTATCTGGAATTGACGTATGAAGGTAGTTTTTAGAATGTGTATATTTATTGTTGGAAAAGGACTAAATGGTACTAATTTGCGACTAAATCTTACTAAATTTGGTATTGAGTGAAGGGATAGAGCTGAAATCCTGAAATTCAATACTAAGTTTCCTATTGGTTTCTAGGGTTAGATATTTTAAAATGGTTTTGGACAGAAAAAATTGGATATGGCCAGGACTTTACGCTGGAGAATTAGCAGGCACTTGCTGGTAAGTTATATAGAGGCTATACGACAGCAGGGTCCTGTATAGCCAATTATCTGCCAAAAAGGGTGATATTATTAAGCTGGCAAAAATGTTGGTAAAGCTGGCAAAATATGGGAACTTTACGAAGATTTGAACCTGTATAGGTAACTTTCTGTCATAGGAAGTGGTAACCATTACGAACTTCAAATACCAAATTTGAAACATTGTCGTCGAAAAATGGAACGTTTGACATAAATCATAAAATCGATTTACCAAATATCTTGAGGTACAATTATATTGGGCTATACGAAAATGTGTGTCTGTATGTTTGATCCAACGACGAGCCCTGTTGGATGTTGGACTATATTGAGAGCCAAATATGCAACATCTGCAATGCATTTTGTAGAATTTAATCTAGAGGTAAGTCTGCTAAATTTGGGAAGAAATCGGAATAGATATTTTCAATATCTAGAGGGTATTTGTATATTATTTTCTATTAGAGAATATATTATCTACAGTCAAGACAAAATACAGACTTTGAAAAACTCTGTTGGTTAATATCGCTAAAATCAATATAATATGGATTATAGGGAGGTAACATTATATGGGGGTCATACAACACGTTCTTTGCAAGGATATTTCCCATTTACTGAGAACACAAACAACCAATTCGGTTTAAAACTGAGACCAAAATACCCAAAACTTTTTAAATCTACCGGTACAGGTACAGATATACCATATACGTGGACCTATATGACCCAATTTTTTAATACGGAAAATTCTACGCTCCTAGTATATCCATTCCGTTCGGAAGCTAAAATAATTTCCACGGACAGAGATGGCTAAATCGACTTTTTTAGGGAATAAAGTGGGTACTTCGAGAAGTTACAAAAGACTAACTTAATATACGAAGGCTAAATGATATTTCCCATAAGAAAGGTTGAATATTTTCTATAGGAAAATTTAAATTCAGACCCGGCTGAATGGGTCACATAAGACTATATCCCAAAAAAACTGTAAGCTTGTGTCTTTCAAAATCATAATTATGGTCTCGCATATCATTCGCAAACAAAAAAAAAAAGAAGAAACAGAAAAAAATCGAAAAAAGACGCTGATAAAGAAGCGACAACATCTGTTCGTAAATTATATTTTCATAAATGAAACATTATGTACTTTAGTAAACTGTTGTTAGCAATTTGGTTATTGCTGTTGTTTTTATGCACTCGCCGAGCTGACTCCCTCTCTGCTTTTAGCTTGACGACGTAGCCGGCAATATAGCTTGAGTTGGGGATTCTCCTCTTGGGTGTTGATTTGACTGAGAGTGTTGTTAATTTAAATGGTCAGCCGCTTGGTTGGGTATCTGGGGAAAATGATGGGTTTCAAGATGATTTGGCAGTTGATGGTGAGCGTTAATGGCCCTTTTGCCCGTGGTGAAGCATAAATTGATATGGAAAATTTTGTAGTTGTTTCTCAGACGACTGTATTTTTTTTGCTTGATTGTCATTAAAAAACGTTTCAATTTTTATTTAATTATATTGAAATTATTTAATTATATGCACCACGCGCGTTTTTTTGGCTTGCTGAGAAGCTGAGAGGAAAAAAATGCAAGAATAAATATTTTTTTTTTGCTCATGCAGATATTGACGCTAGCCATAACTGCATACTACGCAGCCTCCGAAGTATCCAAACAAAAAAAGAGAAGCTTGTTACTGTTTGTTGTTGTTGTCTTTTTGTGATTCTGTAGCATTTTTTTAACCATCACTGACCTTCCCTAACCAGTTACCGGTTACTGTAGGTTATTTTTGGTGCTCGCTTCGACAGGTTTAATTGTTGTTATTGTTTTGGTGTCTGTTTTTTTGTTTTATTTTTTTTTTTTTCATTTTTTTCGAATATGTTTTTTATTTTAAATTTATGTTGAAGGCGGACTAAAGCACCATCTTTAGCTTGAGTTAATCACATGTAAGCATCAAATCAGATAAAATCTATTAGTTGATGGTCTTTTTTTCTTTGGTAATTTATGGATGTATCTTGTGATCGCTTTTGTTGGAGCGGTTTTCTGCATTGGGAGAACAGTGTCAGCCTTAAGCAGTAGATGTTAAAAATCAATTTAAATGTAATTTAAAAAATATGTAAATATATATTGGAGATTGTTGTCAGAAGTTTCTGGTAGGTAATTTGTTTTAAATATGTGAATGCAAACTTTGAAGTGGTTCGAGGGCCAATTGAATTAATTCGATTTTTTGAGTGAATAAGAATTAAATTCACAGGATTTCAAATAGATGATATCGATTTGCATACCGGAGGACCAAATCGCAATGTCTCTATATATCGCTATGTGCTGGAGCTGGCAATTTATATTGCATTTTTATTTACTGATAGAATTTCTAAAACCTATTATTTTTTAAAAGAAACTCGAAGCTATAGAACTACTTTCCATTATCCCTTTTTCGAACCCGTATTAAAAATTCCATCATAATTCCTTCGATGGAAATACTGAAGCAACGCCACAGGCAAGGAGATGGTTGCAATCCTGAAATTTTCTGAGGGATGGACCCTATTTTGGTTATATAATTTTTTTGTAAACTTTTAAAGGGGACAGAAGGAACGTACCTATGCAGCTCTTCCAAATTGAATTTAATTAATGAAAATACTGCAAAATTTAAACCTTATCGGATGCCCTAAAGATATTGGAATACATAATTTGATACCTAATATTAAGGTTCATTAACGAGTGTTCGATTTGTAAGGGTTATAAATAACTTAAAGTAAAATTTGACCCTTTCTGATAAAGGTTTCAAAAAGTACCACACCTGACCTACCACTGACAAAAATATTTGGATTTGCAAAGTTTGTACACAATCGAATGCTCCTTTCGCTATCTACGAATTAAGTAAGTAAATCGGACAAATATGAAAATGGGGGTACGAAGTCGTTGTCCTGTCATAGGAGGTAGTACCCATTACTTGTTCCAAATACCAAATTAGGAAACATTTTGCTGAAAATTGTGACACAAAGCATAAAAATACCGACTAGGAATAAAAACTGCCACTTTACAAGCGAATTTGGGTTAATTTTATGACTAAAACATCTTAAATCTGTGAATGCAGCTATATAAAGCTATACAAAATAATGGACCTATATGAACCAATTTTAATATTAAAAATTCTAGAACCTAAAATACATTTGAGTAAAATTTTTTCCCATCTACTTTATGCCATTCGGAAACTAGAATGATTGCCACAAAATGACCAACAAACAGATTTATCAGGAATATGTATAATGTATGGAGCCTAAAGTCACTTTTTCGAGAAATGAAATGACAAGCTTAATATTTCCTCCATAGTATGGTGGAGGGTTTGAAATAGGATAATTATTTTCCATAAAATATGTTATTATTAAAATTACCCAAAAACAAGTAAGCAAAGGCTACAGTCGAGCGGGGCCGACCGTTGAATACCCTACAACACTATAATAAACCATACAGTTTATATAGGCGAGATACTCGAAAGAACTCCACAAGATATTGTGACATATAATAAAAGAAAACCATCATGTTTCGTTCTCTAATTTTCGGATAATAGCAACTTAAACGAATTTGCTCATTTCCAATTTATTGGTAGATGTCGCTGGAATGGACATTTTCGTATTTAGTCTACAAAAGTTGGCAAACTATTGCACACATTGAATATTTTTGGATGGCCATCCGAAACTGCTTGGCCTTTGCAATGTGCGGTAACCCCCATTCAAATGTGCGTGAGGATCGGGCGATAATTACGACCTGCTGACAATTTTGCAGTTTTTTGGTCCATTTCAAACCCTTAATATATGGCGATCATTTCCAAAAAGAGTAGGCTTCTATTCTGACCCTCATCTTACCCCCATGCAAAATTTCATAAGGATCGGGCCATAAATGCGATCTGTATATGGTATCCTGATGTCCTAACTACATAGTTTTGTAACCTGTAGAAATATTAACAAATGTTTAATTCAAAATGAAAATATGCCAAAAATATGACAAAATTAAAAAAATATGAGAAAATTTTTCAAAATCAATGTTTTCATCTTTAGAGAGATATTTTTATGCGATTTTTTCGACGTTTTTTCTTTCCTGCCAAGAGGTCATTCTGAATAAATGAGAACTGTCGAAATCGGTTCAGCCGTTCTCGACATATAAGAGATTTTTCAAGCATATCTTCTTTGATAAACATATATATCGCACATATTTTGCTATATATCCGATTTGTTGGATGTTAACATCAATGTAAAGGTCAGAAGTAACCTTGTCATGGCTTTGTGATTTCGCCGGGATTTAAAATATTCGCGGTTTAATGAAAAATTTTGAATTTTTTCAACACAAAAGATATGGTCTATTTTACCCGCTAAATATTATCCGATGACCACCTAAATTGGTAGGCCTCTTCCCCGCCCTAAACTCTAGCCACATGCGAAATTCCGCGTTGATTGGTCTATAATTGCGACCTGTATAGCTACTGCAAAATCCGACATTTTTTCAGTATTTGGTCCATTTCAACCCCTAAACATTTGGCGATCATCTCCAAAAGAAATTGGCTTCTATTCTGACCCTAACCTTACCTTCGTGCAAAATTTCGTTAGGATCGGAACATAATTGCGACTTGTAGCGTGATTACAAATTAACATGGACAGACGGACAGACGAACGGACGGACATACATAGCTAGATCGACACAGCTCGGCGAGCTAGGGAGATCCATATATACTTTCCTATATGGGAAACCAATATTTCGAGGTGTTACATAAATTCTGGCCCAATCAAACTTATAATACCCCCAACACATAGTGTTGTAGGGTATAAAGAGGACGAAATTTTTGCAACTACGAAACTAGTTAAATAGTATCTGTCGGTTTTGCCGACAGATGTATACTTCCAGCCTTGGCTTATGATTTTTCAAACTGTTGACCCTTTGTGGGCCAATATTGTCATATATCTGACCTGTGTCTGATATTAATGCTGCAACGTAGCAGATTTGGGCTATACCGACAACTTTCTTCCAATTTTATGAGATATGGGATAATTTTTGGAAAATGGTGAAATGTGCGTGAGATCCTCCCTTTGAAAGATATCGTGCGCACCAGCCAGCCAGACAGACGGACGGACGGACATCACTAGATCGACTCCAAATGTCCTGAAACAGATTTGGTCCAAAAGAAACCTAGGGTCTAAAACCGTTATATCCATGAGGCCGTTGCCGTTTGGCTGAGGGCATAGTAATATTGAACACATTGAAAGGCTTACAGAGGTTATACTGAAATCAGAAGCAAAAAGAGTGAGGTCTCATATTTATTTTCAAATCTTGTAAAGAACTTCCTCAAATGGAAAAACTTAAATAACAAAGCAAATTTTGGCAGATTTGTACCCTCCACCATGACAACATAAATCACTTGTACTCAGAATCTCCCAGATTAGGAGTTACTTACTTTTGTTTTTTTTTTTTTTTTGGAATATTTTATTCCCAATGCGAACCCAAAATAGCAAATTGTATATCATTTTAAAATACCTTTAATATGGAGTTTCAGATTTCCAAGCATCCAAACTCAGCCGATACAGTATGGATCAATATTGAATATTTATAGACTTCAACAGGTATTGGAGGTATTATAAGTTTGATTGGATTGAAAAGTTTGTACAACTTCGTAATTTCAGACGCATACCTTCCAAGTAGTATATCGACATTCCTATCGCGCCAAGCTGAGTCGATCTGTATATGTGTGTCCGTTCGTATGTCTATTTAATTTGTTGTCACTCTGCAGGTCACAATTATGGCTCGATCCTCAGGATATTTCGCAGGGGAATGTTCGTAAAATATTAAGCGGTTGAAATTGACCAAAAACTGAATTCTTCCTGATTTTGCAGTAGCTCTACAGGTCACAATTATAAAAACATCGAAGCGGAATTTTTCTAGAGATTAAAGTTTAGGACAGGACAGAAATGCATCATTTTAGATTGTCATTGGCTAAAACATTTCTGTGAAAATAACAAAATTTTGGCTATTGGGATTTAAATTTTCAAACGTGATTTTGAATTCCCCTTGTGACGACGAAAGGCAATTGCTGAGAAACTTTGCATAGGTTGTGATTGTTCTCCTAGAAATTATTGCGATCTCTAAAAATTTTCAAAAGTAAAGCATCGGTATTTTACGAAGTTTGAAGTTTTTTATAAATCGCTGTCTTTTAGAAAATATTTGCTCGAGACAATGAGGATTATTTGAAATGATTCAATGACGTCAGTTTTATAAACTCCACCCATCCGCCACACTGTGATAGAGATTATAATAGAATCCTACCTCTTTTGATGCAATATATGATTAATCTCTTTCATTATTTACTCGTCTACTGCTTCAAGACACATGTTATAATTTCAATATCTCCATATCAATTTAAACACCAATTTAACATATTAAACACATTTTTCTCTAATGTCCAGTTAAACACTTTAGATTCCTTTATTAAACGCGATTTTATGCTCGAACTTGACCTTCGATCCGATCAGCTTTAATTATGGCATAAACCATAATTCATAGAAAAATTCAAATTAAATCCAACGGAAAAAGAAGACAAAACGAAATGAAAATAATTTGAATTAGAATGAGAGCCAACGGTCCATAAAAAAATAAACATCTACAAATTCTTTAAACACCAGAAGAATTTTGATTATACACATACTTATATATATTTGTATGTTTGTGTATGTATGTATTTTAACACATATATATTTGTGTTTCACAAGAACCTATTAATTTCGCGATTCTAAATCTTGATTTGTCGTATTTTTTTTTTTTTTTTGGATTAAGGAAGTCAGTTTAGCGTTTAGAGCGACGTTGTCATTAATGGCAATCAATTTTACTCGGAACTAAGAACTTTGGACATCTCTTTTTTTTTTGGCCCCAAGAAGTTTGTTTTCTAAGTCTTTCATTGCGAAGGTCGTTGAGCTATCTAGCCACTTCTAAATATTATAAATTATAATTGATTTTTGAAAAAAATTGAAAATGTTGTTCATGCTTAATTGAAATTCTATTCCATTAAGCGTAAGTTAAATAAATAAATAAATTTTGTTAAAATAAATAAATTCTAAAATGTGAGTGTGTTTGCATGTACGTAGAATGTTATGCTTCACCAATTCACAAAATTAATTTGTTTTGTAATATTTGTTCGTTTTTTTGTACGCCATGTAGAGGGGATGATATTTGTTGGGGGCTTCCCAAATTAAGCGGTATTGTTCAAAACCAATGGAAAAATTCACAATTACTTAGTCCCTGTATAGAAATTCCGTATGCTATTGCAGTACATTTGAAAACAGCTATTGAATATGAAGAGAAAAGGAAAGGTCTTAAAAAATATTTTCCAAGATTTATCGAAAATTTGTGTTTTTTTAATATTTTATTCAAGGTATATACAAAAAAAATGTTTTTTTTTTTTTTTTTTTTTTTTTTTTTAGCGGATACACCATCCGCAAAATGTGGATTTAAAAAATATTTGTTAACAATTTAATAATCTTGCAATAATGGTAGTGTTTTTACAAATGTATTTAAAATATAATTCTACATGACTCGGAAACTTGTAGATTTTTTAAATTATATTTACTCACACTAATTATAAGCAAGGATTTTTTTAAATAAAATATTTTTTAACGATAAGTCATAACCGTGGTTTAAAAAAAGTTTTTTCTCCACGTTTTATAATAAGCGTAAATTTTTTAAAATCATTTTTTATTAAACTAATAATAGGATATATAAGGATAAGTCAAAATTGTAAAGCTTTAAAACATAATCAGAATCAACAACAATCGTGGATTTTTTAAGAAATATTTTTTTTTCAAACAATTAGTCATAACCGTGGATTTTTGAAAAAAATTAAAGAATTGTTATAATCGTGCATTAATTCTTAAAAAATAATTTTCCAAGATTTATCCAAAATTTGTGTTTTTTAATATTTTATTCACGGTATTTACAAAAAAAGTTTTTTTTTTAACAGATAGACCATCCGCAAAATGTGGGGATTTTACAAAAGTGTTTAAAAAACAATTCTACATGACTTGCAAAAGTCGTAGATTTTTTTTATCACACTAATTATAAGCAAGGATTTTTTAAAAAATATTTTTAAACGATAAGTCATAATCGTGATTTTAAAAAACCAGCTTTTTTCTTCACGTTTTATAATAAGCGTAGATTTTTTGAAATTATTGTTTATTAAACTAATAATAGGATATATAAGGATAAGTTAAAATTGTGGAGCTTTAAAAAAATAATAGGAATCAACAACAATCGTGAATTTTTTAAGAAATTTTTTTTTTTCAAACAATTAGTCATAACCGTAGTTTTAAAAAATAATAAAGAACTTGTTATAATCGTGCATTAATTCTTAAAAAATAATTTTCCAAGATTTATTCAAAATTTGTGTTTTTTAATATTTTATTCACGATATTTACAAAAAAAAAAAAAAAATTAACAGATAGACCATCCGCAAAGTGTGGGGATTTTACAAAAGTGTTTAAAAAATAATTCTACTTGACTTGCAAAAGTCATAGATTTTTTTATCACACTAATTATAAGCAAGGATTTTTTTAAAAAAATATATTTAAACGATAAGTAATAATAGTGGCTTAAAAAACCAGCTTTTTTTCTCCACGTTTTGTAATAATCGTAGATTTTTTTTATTAATAGGATATATAAGGATAAGTCAAAACTGTGAAGCTTTAAAAAAAATATAAGAATCAACAACAATCGTGAATTTTTTAAGAATTATTTTTTCAAGCAATTCGTCATAACCGTGGATTTAAAAAAAATTAAAGAACCGTAACCGTTGATTTTGTAAAAAATATTTTAAAGGACTTCAAAAAGACTTTGTATGGACATTTTTTTAGTTTTTCCAAGGAAGAGCCAGAATATGGCTAAGATATTTTTTCTAAGGACAATTTTAGGCATAATCGAATCTCCTTTAAACAGCAAAATACTATGGAGTGTTTTTATATTAGAAATAAATGATTCAAAGGTATTGAGATTTTATGACTTTTCGTTCCTGTGTGTCTCGCCACTCCACAAGAAGCACGGAACACAAATGTCAACATTTTGTATTTTTTCTTTAGTTCCCCAAAATGTGACCAAAAAAATTGTCAGGTAGAGCCTCAAAAATATGGGTCAAGTTAGAACGATTAATTTGATTTTCCCAAAGGCCAGAAAAATTAAGTTATTTAATCAAATATTGCTAATATTGTCCATTTTCGCATCTGATGACAGACAAAACCATTCCGATTCCGTCTAAAACCATTATTTCGATGAGGAATGTTTTGGCCGCATCTAATGCCTCTGTAGGCATATGAATACTGGGTGAGATCAAAAACTGCAACTAACTTCAGACTGCAGTCATTTATAAGCCACTAGTCCGACAGCTGTTAAAATTATTCGAGTGACAGCTCATTGCATTGTTTACAAGCGTACAAAAGAATTTTGGTGAGAATTTTTCTGAAAAAAAGTTATTCGTGACGGAATTCAAGCGTGATAGTGTGTTTTCTTTATATTTGGCTGGAAAACCACAAGTGGCTATCGTTAGAGCACTCCAGCATTTCAATGCGAATAAATCTTCTGTGTCTCGCACCATCGCTCGTTACCGTGTAGAGTAGCCCGACGTCAAGGAAGTGGTCGGAAGAAAAAAGCAACATCAGCAGGAATGGTTCGAAAAGTAAAGAACTCCAAAAAGTGCAAGGACTTACACCGCAACAGAAAGAAAATAGAATCAAAGAGCTAAAGAGTTGCTTGGCCGAAATTGGTGAACTGGCGAATATGGTTTTCTCCGATGAGAAAACATTCGTTGTCCAGCGGTTTGTAAACAAACAAAATGATCGTGTTTACTTGCCAAAGAGGTCAGCGGAAAATGTGCACCTTCGGTTGGCCATAAGAACTCATGCGACGGCCATGGTGATGATGTGGGCCACCACAGCAGCCGATGGTCCCTCTCCGCTTGTATTAATCGACCCTGGCGTCAGAATAAATGCTGAATATTATCGCGATAATATTCTGGATTGTGTCTTAATGCCTTGGGCACGCAAACATTTTGGCCGCAGACCTTGGACACTCCAACAGGACTCAGCATCATCGCACTCAGCATGCGCCACCCAAGAATGTTTACAAAATGAGAATAATCGCTTCATTTCCAGTGCACAATGGTCACCAAAATCTCCGGATACCAATCCGTTGGACTATTATGTCTGGAGTATTTTGGAAAGCAAGCGCTTCGCCGGGAATGGGCCAAAGTGCCGCAGAGCAATATTCGCGCAGCGTGTGACGGCTTCAGTGGTCGTTTGAAGGCCATAATTCGTGGCAAATGTGACCAATTCCAAAAAAAATCTAAAATGATTCTAAAATTTGATGCTATTTTCGACATTTTTTGCTTTCATTCAAAAAAAAAATTAAAAAAAAAAACGTAACAATTATGGCGTTTGACTTTGTTGCAGTTTTTTTATCTCATCCTGTAGCTATAGCTCCCATATATATGTTATCCGATTTTTGATTTTAAGTCTCTCACATGCGTAAAATGCACTCCACAAGAATTATATTTGGTATCAGATAACTTATGGAGCTCAAAAATAACTCTACGCAATTTTATCAAAATCGGATCGGATTAGTATATAGCTCTAATACAAATCTTTATCCGATATTGGGTTTATTGTGCACCAAATGGCTAATATCAGCCCAAATGAACTGGATTTGGGCAATTACATTACATTATTTGGTGAAAATCGGTTCAGATATATGTATAGCTCCCATATATTTCATGCGATTTGGGCTTCTGAGTCCCTTACATGCATACTATGCACTCCACAACAATGATATTTGATTCCGGGCATCAGATACTGCTGGAAAATATGTATGTCAAAATTTATCGAGATCGGTTTAGATTTGCATATAGCTCCGATATAAATCTTCTTTCGATTTTACGGCTGTTACTCGCCAGATATGTAATATCAGCCCAAATTAAATAGCTTTTTTCATATATATCCGAATTTTACCATTTGGTAAAACTAGGTCTGGTATATCTATTGCTCCAATAAATATTTTCTAATATGATCTCCTTATCGATGTCATGTTTCATAGTTGTTGTGATCTACTTCACATAAATTTCCAACATATTTTTTTTTTGTTACGTGAGCTCTACTAAATGCTCATATTGGTGTGGGGTATAATATAATCGGCCCCGCCCGAATTTTGACCTTTCCATACTGGATTTTTTTTATTCTACAAGATCACATCCCCATCTGCCCCCACTCTTCTACAGTACAGAGCAACATTGAAATATTTTTTTTTCACACATTTTCACTCTTAGAACGAACTCTCTATTTTGAGCAATTCTGCTCCCACTCTAATTTTTCAAATAGGATTGACTCGGAAGTTTTTCCACACAAAACAAAAGAGTGAAGAGTAGACTCAATAATAAAACTCCCACTCTTCGAGCAATCCTGGTTGCGAGCAAGTTTCGCTCCCGATTGAAAATAAGCAAATCGGAGCTCTGGAGTGGCTAACGCTCGCCAAATCGATTCATATTTTGTTATTGACCCTATGAAACATGAAGTCGAGGGGTTTTACATGATTATCGCCTTGACGGCTTCAATCATGATTGCACAGGGTCGCGATACGATACGTCGGCCAGCGCCCCTTTGGAATTACCCAGAGTTCTCTTAGAGAGTGGTAGCCCTCCACAGGGTTCTAGATCTATATGGGCTTCAATTCCCTCTTGGTAAGGAGTTGAGAACTATCTTACACCTCTGCTGCTCTATGGGTCGCAGCACCCGGTTGAGAATGCAACACCACATCGAGCCGAAGCTCTACCCGCGATTTGGGTATAAACCACAACCACCGCGTTGCACCCAAAACAGGGGCCTCTCCATAGTCAGGCTAGATCAACAGATCTAGGGGCTCCTGACACCCGCGGCATCAGAATTGTCTCCGGTCAGACTTCGTAGTCGAAACTATTACCAGGTTTTGCTCCATACAACACGGGACTGGTCACCCAAAATGAGAGAAAAATTTAAGGCACGATGCAACACAAGTGCTACACTGATGGAGCAGTCTAATTACCACATTTACATGGACGTAGCTTTCTCACTGCGAGGAGCAAGGCCTATTCACCTCTTCCGCTTTGACACTGGCGAACGGCAACCGATTTGATTAGAAGTTACCCCCGACAAGATCTGAAGGATCTATGATGGTGACGCAGTGAGTTGAGATTCCCTGTGAGTTCCAACCACCTGCGGTACCAGAAAAAGACCTCTGACCCAATGAAACAGTACGAGTATTTTTTTATTTTTTCTTGTCACATTTTTCAGCCAAATATGTTTTAAAAATCTCTCTCTCTCTCTCTCTCTCAACAAATAAACAAAATTGCAAAGCCGGCCGATTTTATGTATTTTTTATAAATTCTAGCCCAACATCTCAGTGGGTAGATCACTTCTCGGATTCGTGATTTTAAAAGACAATTTCCCAAAAAAAAAAAAAAAAAAAAACAATATGTATCCTAAGTCTGGATTTTTTAACTTTTAAAAAAAATGTATATAAATTTTTCCTTAGCAGAACTTTCTATCCAAGAAGCCAATTTATCACAAATTAAATTGAAAACCCTTAAATTCTACAACTTCTAAGGTCTAAAATGTTAAAAAATTTATAAAAAAAAAACGATTCTGTCTGCATTTCAATATTTTCAGTATGGAAGCATAATTAAATAGAGGTTTAAACAACATTAACGCCAAACTTCAGTTTTCTTACAATCGACTCTCAATCTGTAGAAACTTCCATAAGCCTGTCCGATTTCAGGTCATATTTTTCACAATTCAGCCGACTTTATTGCAAGCTTTAGATGTCAAGGTCAAAATTGTTATTGTCGTTTTACAATTTTAACATTACAATTCATGTGTGATAGCGATTTATGCAAGCATAATTGGTTCAGAGCGGACTGGTGGATATTAAACATCAAAATGGCTCAACACACAATTGTTTTGGCATTTTTTTTATGGCTCATATAATTTCATAATTAAACATAAATCATATTCCTTATAAACAACAAAATTATTTCAAAATCCGACATTACTCACCTTTAAAATAAAGCCAATGGAGCATAGGATGAACATCATTACATCGGCAATGGCTTCCACCCAACTTTTCAAATTTTCATAGAAAGTCAAAGGAGTAGCCTTGCCGGCATTGGCTGATTGGGCGCCATGGGCCAAATGGCCATTTTCTGAAGCTCTGTTGTTGTTATTTTCTTCAACCATGACGAGAGATTTGGGAGCAATTTTTGTGATTTAGTTAAAAAATTAAACAATATTTAAACACTTTGTTTTAATTTTAAAAAAATTTTGCACGTTTTATTTTTTGTTGGGATTTTTTTTAAAATTTTTTTCCACTTTTATTATTTTTGTTTTGTTTTTTTTATTTAATTTTTCATAAGATTACAGCACGTTGTTTTTTTCTTCTTTGGAAATTTCGAAAATAAATTGTGTTAAGTTGTTGTTTCTGTTGGTTGCATTAGAATCGGAAAATGCAAATTAGACGTTGGGAAAACGATGTTATTTTTTTTTCTTGAAAAGGGAGATGGATTTATTTTTTGTTGGATTGCTTTTAGCCGCGTTTACACGTCCGCTCTCTTGAGCGCAGAAAACTTTTGTGATTGTTAAGTTGAAATGCAAAGCCTTCTCGACTTTAAGAAAACAGAAGGCAAAAGCAAAAAAACATAAAACGCAAAAGCAAAAACAAAAACAAAAGCAGCCTCACAAAAAAAATCACAACAAACTCCAAAACCAAACACTGGCTGACTGACTAGCTGACTGACTATCCGACTGCCTGAGTGGCTAAGCGGTCTAAACCTGGCTTTAATATTGACTTTGCACCTGTATGCGTGTTTGTCTACTTTGTTTTGTTTTTTTTTTTTTTTTTTCTTTTTTTTGGTTTGCTGCCGCTTAATATTGAATGTGATTTTGCTACCTGATCTTGTGTGTGTGTGGCTTAGTTGAAGCTCCAAGCCTTACATTCAGTGACGTCATTGTTAAAGCTTGTCTTTTGCAAAGCTTAAATAATTGTCTATGCTTTCAAATTGTGCGGTATATTTTTTTGTGCTTCAATAGAAAATAAAAGTAAATAAATAGAGAAAACCCCCAACAAAAAAAAAAAAAAAACAAAAAACACTTTTCACAGCCACAATGGCCAAAAACGAAGAAAACAAGAAAATGCTTTTTAGCCCACACTAGACCTTCAATTTCTTTGCCGACTGACCACTGGCGAAGCAAGTGACCGTTGGTTAGCTTTGCATTTTCCTTTTTGTTTTCTTTTCGGTTTTGTTTTGATTCGATGTCTGATATTGGCCTATTTTGATATTTTGTAATTTCTTTGTAATTGTGTTTTCGCCGTCAATTACATAGCTTGATCTATTTTGGCAAAGTAGGTTTTCTAAGAGCTCACAAAACCGGTTAATGTTTATGAATTACAAATTTTTGGATTTTTGTTAGGGGCATGTAGTGCGGCTAAGAAAAGAAATATTTATTAATTGTTGATATTTTTAGAGTATTTTGCTTGAAAATCTCATTTTTGTCAGTTTGGCCCCCAAAAGGTTTCGAAAGGCATTTCAGGCAATGTAGGAGATAGGAACTCTACCAAAAAGTGGGCCGATGTGAAAAAATTTTTAATCCAATGGTTCTTGAAATAATCTAAAACTTTCCATTAATTTTCAAAGCTCTATATTAAATGTTCCAAAATATATCTCAAAATATTTTAGCCCCTTTACATATGGCGAAAATTGTAAAAATGATTAAAAAGTTTGACCTAAGAACCTGAAATTATTTTGGAGGTATGATCGACAACCATCACTGGCCATTTGATAGTGAAATTTTATTTATTGTATGATTCTCAAGAAAGTAAATTTGAAAGAGACTAAAAATAGAAATGTGTTAAAATTACAGACTTAAAGACTTAAAACCCATCTATTGTCCTTCTAACATACGAATTTCGAATGTAATAATCTTGAAAAATGTCAAAGCTACATACATAGTTTACTTGGAAATTTATGGTGAAATTTTGTGTCGAATATTTCTTTCTTTGACACTTTCTACCTAAATTTAAATTCTATGTTACTTCATGCATCAACTCGAAAAAAGTCAAGTAAAAATTGCAAAAAAAACAACAAGTAAGCAAAAGTTATAGTCATGCGGGCAGACCTACAACACTACAATATATGGGAAAACCTCCTTAGGTCCAAACCCATTTTTTCGTTTTTTTTTTTTTTTAATAATGCCATACAGCCTTTGGTTTTTGGCCGGGGCATTTGCCATATATTTAACCCTCTCTATCGTAATGATTGGTATTCAAATCCATTTCCAAAATGCTAGACATTTTCCTTTTCCTTACTCTCTCTCCCTCTCTCCCTCTCTCCCTCTCTCCCTCTCTCTCTCTCTCTCTCTCTCTCTCTTCATGTAAAATTCTGTGTTGATTGGTTTTTAATTGTGACTCGTAGAGCGACTGCAAAATCAGGAAAATTTAAATGTTTTGGTCTATTTGAACCCTATAACTACCTCCAAACAATATTTAGGGAAAATCGGACGATATTTGCGACTTTAATTTACTACCATGTTTTACATAAAAGTTATGGTCTATTTTACACGCTAAATACTGTCCGCTGATCAAACAAAATATTAGATTTCTGTCCAGCCGTAAACTCTAGCCCCATGCTAACTACCGCGTCGATTTGTCTATAATTACGACCTATAGAGCAACTTTAAAACCAGAAAACTTTTCAGTTGTTGGTCCATTTCAACCCGTAAATATTATGCGATCCTCTCCAAATGCAAAAGACTTCTATTCTGACCATGACCCCAACTACAGTTTCAATTTCCTGAGAATCGGGTCAAAATTGCGGCCTATAGATAATTAACATGGACCGACGGACATACATAGCTAGATCGATTCAGTTCGGCGAGATAGGAAGATCCATATATAGTTTCCTATGTCGGGGACCAATATTTCGAAGTGTTACATAATTGTTGACCCCCATCACGTAGTGTTGTAGGGTATAACAAGTAAAAAAGCTGTAAGTTCGGCCGGGCCGAACTTTTAATACCCTCCACCATTTGGTACAAATTTGACAATTTCCAAAAAAAAAAAAAAATAAAATCGGTTAAAAATTCTGTTAAAATCTTAAAAATACCGAATGCCTATACGACGACGTGGACCTGCATAGGCAACTTTTGTCATAAGTTATTACAATATTTTAATGCGAAACTTGAAGAAAAATCTGTTTAAATGTAGCTAAAATCATCAAAACACCGAATATAGGGGGTACCGTTATATGGGGGCTATACGAAGACGTGGACCTGCACAGACAATTTTCTGGCATGGGCTGAAGTATCCATTATAAATCCCGGTAAATAATGTCGCTAAAATCATCAAAATACCGAATATCGGGGGGTACGGTATATGGGGGTTATACGAAGACGTGGACCTACATGGCCCATTCTCTGTTTTATGCAGCAGCATCTATTACGAACTTCAAATGCCAACTTTGAAACGATTCCGGTAAATAATGTCGCTAAAATCATCAAAATACCGTTATATGGGGGCTACATAAGGAGAAAAAGCAATAGGTGTGAATTGAGCGAGGACATTAGATATAAAAATGAGGATTCCCAAAGGACATTGTGTTTTGTTTTCTGGGATTTTTAGCAGACACTATAAGTTCAAAAAAATTAATTTTTTTTTCAATTAAATTCAATCAATATATAATTGTCTTTGTAAGTTTTTCAACTAAAAGAAAAGGACTAATTTTATACAGTTCGTTAAATCCAAAAAGTCCTGCATATAAAAATGTTAAAACCATTTGATTCTTTTTTTTTTGTCATATGAGTATGGAACTGATTTCAGGAGTAGGTAACAAACTAAACTAAAACAATTTATGCAGACAGGAACAAATTGAGCAAAAATAAGGAGGTCGATCCACCTTGTACCATTTAAACCCCATAAAGGGCCCATTTGAAATTCTCTTTCATTTTCATGTACAGATTAATACCAATTTTCGTTTATTAACTTTTGGAACGATTTTTCAAAAATATTTTTGGGTGCTATAGTACATAATATACATAAAACTAATGTCACATTCAGTTAGTACTTTTTAGCAGCGTTTAGTAGGAATTGAAAAAAAAATCGACTCATATGTTTTTACCCTCCAAACTTCATACTCCATACCTACTTTAAGTTCCGGGTGTACAAATGTTGAACTTCGTAGCCATATATAGCGAATTTAATCTTTTGTATTTCACACCCACGCACCAGGTGTCACTTTTTTTTTGACGCAAATCCAGTTTTGATTACCTCCCATTTTATAGAACCCTTCGATTATCCAAAGTTTATACTCATTCTTATGGTAAGAACTATATAAGGTTTACACCTATTTTTTTTAATGTATTGCACTCAAAACGATCGGAACCCCACTTTGGCCTTCTAAATTTGTTTTTTTTTTAATGTGTGACCTTCTTCTGTTGTTTTTCAATCAATAATCATTATTAATCCCCTTGAACTATTCTGGTTTTTCATTTGGCCGCTATATTACTATTATTGAAAAAAAAGATCTAAACTGGTCAGAATTTCGCCTCAACTGAATACAAAAAAAAAAAAAAATAATAATAGTTTTTTATTAAAACAAACAATCATTAACCCTGAACTATTAAAACAAGGAAACTGTATGTGTGTTTCTCTTTTATTGTATCTTTTCAATACCCATTGAAAAACACAAAATATACGATTATATTAGATCTTCTTAATGAGAAAAAATACAACAACAACAACAAATCCACTTAAACAGGTCAGGTTTGGAGTCAACATTTTTTTATGTTCTTTCAGATGAACAACAAACGAAAAAAAAACCGCAATAATTGTTGATGGCCCGGCATATTTTGGAATTTTTTTGTTGGTTATAATGACATTTTCAAACGTATCTGAAAATATTGAAACACCTAAACAGGTTTACTGCGATTGACGTATGACATATTGTGACAATTTCATTCTTTCCTCAATGCACAAATCAAAAATTTGTTTTGATATTTTTATTTGAATTCAATGGCTTTCTAATAAAAAAAATATAGCACAACAATTTTGGGGCAGTCGATGAACCGGGAAAATGGGTTTTTATACTCCAAGTAGTATAACATTTTTGTGGCATTGTTATGCCTTATATATGTCGTATGTAGAGACGTCCTATAGTATGTCTATAAAGACGTCTATATAGACTCCCTATAGATCGTATGTAGAGAGGCCCTACAGGTCGTCTATAGAGACGTTTCATAGATCGTATATAGAGACGGCCCATAAGTCGTAGAGTCGCAGTCTGTAGAGAGGCCCTATAGGTCGTCTGTAGGGAGGTCCTATAGGTAGTAAAGACGCCGTCTAGAGAGACGCCCTATAGGTCGTCTGTAGAGACGACTTTGTCAATGGAGACGCTCCTGAGGCTGTATACGCCCTTCAGCCCGTCTATAGAGACACCCTTCAGGAGGCCGTCTATAGAGACGCCCTTCAGGCTGCCTTTAGAGAAGCCCTTCAGGCGGTCTATGGAGCAGCCTCTGAGTCTGTCTATAGAGACGCCCTCTGAAGCTGTCTATAGAGATGCCCTTCAGGAGGCCGTCTATAGTGCCCTTCAGGAGGCCGTCTATAGAGGTGCCCTTCAGGAGGCCGTCTATAGAGGTGCCCTTCAGGAGGCCGTCTATAGAGACGCCCTTGAGGCCGTCTATAGAGACGCCCTTAAGGCCGTCTATAGAGACGACCTTGAGGCCGTCTATAGAGACGCCCCTGAGGCCGTCTATAGAGACGCCCTTGAGGCCGTCTATAGAGACGCCCTTGAGGCCGTCTATAGAGACGCCCTTAAGGCCGTCTATAGAGACGCCCTCTTAGGCTGTCTATAGAGACGCCCTCTGAGGCTGTCTATAGAGACGCCCTTGAGGCCGTCTCTAGAGACGCCCTCTTAGGCTGTCTATAGAGACGCCCTCTTAGGCTGTCTATAGAGACGCCCTTGAGGCCGTCTCTAGAGACGCCCTCTTAGGCCGTCTCTAGAGACGCCCTCTTAGGCCGTCTATAGAGACGCCCTTAAGGCCGTCTATAGAGACGCCCTTAAGGCCATCTATAGAGACGACCTTGAGGCCGTCTATAGAGACGACCTTGAGGCCGTCTATAGAGACGACCTTGAGGCCGTCTATAGAGACGACCTTGAGGCCGTCTATAGAGACGACCTTGAGGCCGTCTATAGAGACGCCCCTGAGGCCGTCTATAGAGACGCCCTTGAGGCCGTCGATAGAGACCCTTTGAGGCCATCTATAGAGACGCCCTTGAGGCCGTCTATAGAGACCCCCTTGAGGCCGTTTATAGAGACCCCCTTGAGGCCGTCTATAGAGACCCCCTTGAGGCCATCTATAGAGACGCCCTTGAGGCCATCTATAGAGACGCCCTTGAGGCCGTCTATAGAGACGCCCTTGGGACCGTCTATAGAGACGCCCTTGGGGCCGTCTATAGAGACGCCCTTGGGGCCGTCTATAGAGACGCCCTTGGGGCCGTCTATAGAAACGCCCTTGGGGCCGTCTATAGAGACGCCCTTGAGGTCGTCTCTAGAGACGCCTTTTATGTCGTGTATGGAGATGTCCTTCTGGTCGTCTATTGAGATGTCCTTAAGGTCGTCTCTTGAGAAGCCCGGCCTTCTGGTTTCGAATGGAGACGCCCTATAGGTCGGCTATAGAGACGTTCGTCTGTAGATAGATCTCCTGGCCATCTATGGACACGCCCTTCAGGCCGTCTATAGGTAGATCTCCTAACCGACTTTAGATAGATCTCCTGGCCGTCTATAGATAGATCTCCTGGCCGTCTTTAGAAACGCCCCTACTAGGTCTATATATACGCCCGTATGTCCTTCTAAGGAGACTTCAATCAGTTCCTCTATAGGAACCAATATTTGAGACCTGATTTCAAATTCTGAATTCTATCGAATATTGAAATGAAATTAGTTTCAGAAGACAAAGGCTTCAAAAGACAATTAATTAAACATTTAGCTACAACGTGATATATCACATGTATGGCTTAGCGCCAGATTTCTATGACGAAATAAGGTGCCAAACCAGAATTTGCAAAAACAAAAATCAAAAAAAAAAAAAAAGATGAGATAGAGGAAATCAGGAAATGAGGGTCGAATGGGTCCAAAGACTTTTTCTATAATTTCCGAAAAAAAAAACAAAATATTTTTCATCCGTATTCACAAGATTCTACAAATTATGAAATTAGTAAAAAAATATTAACACACGCAGCCACCAACAAACACACACACACACACACGCCGGTCGCACACACACACCGATACAAGTCCGAATGAAACATCATTAGAATATTAGCCAGTAGAATAGTTAAAAATAATCGTTTGTATCATTCTGACAGTCGTTGTATTTAATTTAATTTGTTTTGTTTTTTTCTGCTTTTCTTTTTCTCTTAATTCTCAATATTTTTTTAAGGTCATCAGACAACAACAATAACAACGAAAACATGCCATGCGAAAGGGAGGAATCTACTATCCATCCAGCAAGTTTGGTAATGATGATGATTAGGTGTTATGTGCTTTTTGCGTTTTTAGTTTTTTCTAAAGAATCCTCTGTTTTGATTTTCTTTTTCGCTTTGGTTTCGAACACACTTTGTTTAAATTATATATTTTTTTTTAATTTTTTTTCAGCCGGCTTTGTCACCTCTATTTTTCACTTTTCTGTCTATGACTATGCGATTTATGCGACTTTATTTTTTGGCGATAAACAGAAGCAAGTTCCAGATTAGTCATGAACAAACTGACATTTGTCGGTCATGCGCAGTGATTTGTTATGCGAGGACATCATATGTTGCTTCTGTGTGCGAAAACCCCCTACAATATTTATTGACATTTTAAGGGATGAATTATAAGGGTTGTTCAGCTGAATTGGGTAGCTGTACGAAAAGAATCAACACTGGTATTTATGGAATTGCAAAAGAGGAAATATGTTTCTCAGGCCGTTATTAAATCGGTTTTTGATGGATGAATTTTTAAAATACACGTTATTTACAAGACATTTTTGTAAATGTGAATGTTGAGTCTGGGACATATAGAACCGACTATGTACTTCAATCCCATTTAAGTAACTTTGACAAAATTGTATAGACACCCTTTTCTGACCATCTATATAGAATACCTCCTGGTCGTTTTCAGAGACGTCGATCCGAGACGTTTATAACGACGCAGACCTTGTTCATAGGGAAGTATTTTTGGGCTCCTATAGAATAACCCACCTGACCTATTTGCCACTAAAAAGCCCATATCGGCTATAAAAATTATTCCATAGATAGAGCGGTACCCTAAGATACCACTTCATTCATATGTACTTTCATTAAAGGAATCAGCAGGGCAAAATTTGTGGGTGCGAAAAGTTAAACAAAAAACAAGTTTCATAGTATCAGTCCATTTTGCCGGCAGGTGTATATCCCCAGTCTTGAGTTATCGTATCTGACCTATGTTTGATATAAATATTGCAAGTCCCATATTTGACTGCATCGTCTACTTCCTATACTTTATATGAGATATGTGCACATTTCTGACAAATGTGGAAATATGAGTGAGGTACCAGATACAGCGAACGGAAATATTCCACTTTTAAGGAAAATCCATCATTTGTATCGAATTTAATACGAAATCATAAATTCCGATTAATTACATATTCATATCAGATTTCTGATTAAGAGAAATATTTAGATATGCAAGTTATAAAGAATCGTCGACTTATTTCGCAAGTTATGACAGATATAAGTATTGGAAATTATGACCCTTAGTGGGTCAGGTACCAGAAGGGCTTCGCACAAAAGAACTTGTGTTAGCAAAAATGTATAAATGTGTGAAATTTGAAGATAGTTGGATGCTTATTTGAACTCATTGATAACAGAAGATCTGCTGTGAAAATGGGATATATCGATATAATCCTGCGATATATCCCATTTTCAAAGCAGATCTTGTGTTAGTAAAACTAATGGGATGCGTGAAATATGAAGAGAACCGTATGCTTATCTATTCCACCCTTTATGGGGGGGCTACCAGAAGATACGATCCGATCTCTACCATCTTATATCAGATCATGTGTTTATAAAAATATTAAGATTTGCCAAGTCTGAGTGAAATCGGATGTTAATTTCGTATTTTAGGAGCTTCATTGATATTCAAAATATTGACCCTTTGTTGACCGATCTTCATAGCAGACCTTGGGTTAATAATCATCGCATTTTATCGTTCAAAATTTTGACCCTTTGTGGCGGATATACTTAATAGAGCGAACCTGACCTAGAACTGATGCAAATATTAGGATTTGCGAAGGTGGAACAAAATCGGATTATCCTTTCTCTCTCTCTCTTTCTAAAGTAAAACATTTTCTTTGAAAATTTCAACTTTATGTGGGGGAGGTACCAAAAGGAGTGGACCGATATTGTCCATCTCCGATCACGAACTAAGTTTGACAATAATATTACCATATACCAAGTTTGGATCAAATGGGATACTCCCTTTGAGAGTTATCGGAGTCACAAACCAGCCAGACAGACGGACGGACATCGCTAGATCGACTCCCAATGTTCTAAAATGGATTTGGTCCCAAGAAACCTAAAACCGTTATTTCGATTAGGAACGTTTCGACCGTATCAAATGATATAAATCCTCTCTAGTCATATGGTTGAAAATAGACGTTGAGTACGATGGGATGGCAAGAATTCCACAGAGAGAATAATTCTGAATTACCACAACGAGAGGTAATTCCGAATGAGCTTTCTCTCTCTCTCTATCTCTCTCTCTCTCTCTGATTAAAGGATAAAGTAAATGATTGACTTAAATATTCATGAACGTCCATACGAAAAGGCAGAAGTTGAAATCTTGAAATTTTGGGAGAGGATACATTTTGGTCCGAAAATGTTAGTTAAGGTTGGGTTCTAGGAAATTCGTCCCAGAACGGTAGGGAAAGTACTAAATATGGTACCCTTTGTATTTGAGTAAGCAATAGAGCTAGAACTCTTAGATTTGGAATGAGGGTCACTCATGGAGTGTATAATAGATGTACCAAAGGGTTTTTCGCACTATAAGTGTACGAAAAGTACTTAAATGTATTTCCTAGAATTGGGAAATGGAGCTACTATTCTAAATGTGTACTTACGTGCAGAAAAAATATTAAGTGTTACTAAATTTTGTACAAATTTTGATGAACGGATAGAGCTGATATTTGGAAATAAGATTAGTATTGCATTGTATTATTGAGGTATGTGGGAAGTTTTCGAAAATGTACTTAATTGTACTAAATTTGGTACAATTTAAAATTTGGAAGAAGTAGTTGGAATCATAAAATTTATTTAGTTAGAGTTGTACAATTTAGAAATAAAATTTATAATATATCGTAGGATTGGAGTATGTAGGTTGTTTTAAACATTCGTACTTATATTCGCTACTAAATTTGGTACAATTTAAATTTTCGGTGAACCGGTGGAGTTAGGATTTTGAAACTTGAAAATAAGATTTCTATTGAACCGTATGATGTAGGAAGTTATGAAAATTTGTACTTAAGTGAACTAAATTTGATACAATTTTGATTTGGGTGAATCAATAGAGCTGATATCCTGAAATTGATAAACAATGTTAATGTTGGATTGGGATATAGAGCCAGTTTTGGAAATTTATACTTATACGTACTTAAATGTTATAAATCTAGTACAATTTCGATTTGGGTGAATCGATAGAGCTGGAATTCTTAAATTTGAAATTAAGATTTCTATAGGATTGTATGATAGACGTATGGAGGTAGTTTTTGAAACTTGAAGTGTAGATTGTGTGTATGTATGAACTTTTGGAAATTCAACATTTTGTATTTATTTTAACCGATAGGGCTCGAATTTAGAGTTAAGATTACCGTTGAAGTGTACTAAATTTGTTATTGGATAGAGCTGAAACCATGAAAATTTATATTAAGATAACTGTTGGTGTGTAGGATTGAAATATGGGAACGTTTTGCAAATGAGTACCAAAATTATACAAAAAGTACTAAATGTTACTAAATTTGGCATTGAGTAAATCCATAGAGCAGGAATCCCGAAATTTGATATTGAGGTCTCTGGTGGTTGTTTTGCAAATGTGTACTGGTATTGAACGAAAATTACTTATTTGTACAAAATGTTGTATTGGGTGAGAGAATAAGCCTGAAACCGTGTAATCTTATAATGCAATAACTGTTGGTGTGTAGTTGAGGTCATTGTTAGTATCTAGGTTTTACATATGGTGATTTTGAAATAGTTTTGAACAGAAAAATTGGATGTGGGTCCTTTTATAAGACTTCTATAGACAAAAAATCTTTAGAAATTATTGAGATATTCTTCATTTGACAAATAGTTCTTATAACACATAAAAAGTCCTTTAAAAGTCTTCCATCGGTAAAAGGATTTCCTAAAATATTCTATAGATAGAAGACATTTAAAAACCATTATCTAAACAGATATTTCAGAGACAGGAGACCATACATAGTTCTTCTATAGATAGTAGATCTTCTAATTTTCAGAAAACTTCATATATTTTATTCCTAAAATTATTCTCATCTCAATATATTTCCTAAACAGAAATCTTATTACCTAATAATGCGTTCATTAAGTATATATTTGCAACAGTAACTACCAAAAAAATATCTACCAACCTGCCACCAAGAGCCGATTCGAAATTTATATACCTTCCATTATTTCAAAAGTATAACGATTTAAAATCTGTCAATATAGACCTATATTTTTATTAGAAACTTGCGATGCTAATTTTCAAGAATAAATGTGTATACGACGGAGGGTATCCTTAAAGGAGGGCTCTATGAAAACCTCCGAAAATACACATAATACAATAGTACATCTACCTAAGGGGATCGTACCCAATAAAAAGTTTAAATACCAAATTTTCTGAAAATGACCCACACTCGCATGGCCTATGAAAATGAGTATTCAGAATTTTTTATTTAGAGACCTAATGGTTCGATTTCTGTGTGATTCACTATGATTTTTTTCTAGTTTTACCCTTCCGAAGTTACTTTTTTTCTCATGTTATTCTGTTTCCGAATAGGTTTTTTTAGTCCATTTTGATTCGGATGTAATTCAGAAAAATGTATTTTAAAAAATTGCCTAGTCATTGAAAACTTGATTTTATTACGAGAAGTAATATTGACCCTGAGAATTGAACAAAACAAATTGTAAATTCTCTTTGTTTATGGGTTACAGAACTAATCATTAACAAATTGTTTGCCATTCACAAAAATTCGAAAAAATTCCACAAATTTCTAAAGATGTGGCTCAATAAGTCACGGCCTATATCAAATTCACTTTGCAAACAAACTAACTAACCATGGTGTTTTTCATATTTCAAGATGCTGAACACTACAAATGTTATGCAAATCGTTAATAACGTCAGGCCCTCAAACTTCATTCACTGGCACATTTAATATTTCAATATTTTTCGATGGGCTATTAAATTTATTGTAGTCTACTGTACGGTTTATAGGTGGCAGTTATTGTGGCGGTCGGCGTCGCCGTGGTTGTCATCAAACGTATGCACATATCTAATCAATACTTAACATTGACCATGAATTTGCCTCAATTAAAGAAACACATTTTCAAAAAAAAAAAAAATTCAATATTTCAAGATGCTAATTTTTGTGTTTTAACCATTCTAATTCTGTGCGATAAACTATTTCTGTGTTGATTGAAGGTAAGATTCCTCCGGTGGTTAGTTCTTCTATGCGAAGCTCTTAAAAATTGGAACAACAACAGTGTGTCTTTGATAAGAAAAAAATCACAACAACAAATAAAAAAACCTGAAGATGGCTCGAGGTCCGGATTTAATTATTTTACATATGTTAATTTGTGTGAACTCAATTTGCATTTTGTATAAGTTCTTCAAAAATTATATTGTCTTGGAGCGCTATTATTGTTGATATTTTTTATGTTGTGGAATAATAGACTGAGTATGAATTTTTAATAAGCTTGCTAGTTTGCTAGATGGGAATCCAATAATTTTGTTTTGGGATTCTGCATGGAAAGTTTTGATTGGAGATGTCACATCAACATAAAAACCTTATTAATTTTAATGGCACTATCTGCGGAAACATGCGCGAGTTAGGTGTCATAAAATTCTAAATTCTAAGAAAAAAGAAGTTGTAAGTTATCTGATTTTGGCCAACGTTTGCTCGGCTATGTCTAATGATCCCTAATTTGAAAGGGTACATTTCCCTTTCGATGATCTGTAATATTTCAAGATTTTTTATGAGTTTGAATATTTTAATATTTACAGGCTTAGCCTATAGATATTTTTTCTCTTCCTTTAGACGGTGTGTAATTTTTCCAGACAACAGACATTAAAAAACCTTTTAACACCGCAACATGATAGAAGATCAAAAACGAGAAGACACGTGTCGTGAATTAATTTCTATCTCCGGTTTTGGTCTAAAGATACGAAATCGTTGAAAATACTAGAAAATGATCTACTACAAAAATATACATAAGATCATAAATAACAACTTTTTAGAACATCCATATTTTCTATATTTTCCTCAAAAACTATACACGTATCTTATATAAAATGAATGAAATATCCGAAATTATCCGTCATAATTTTTTATACCCACAGCCATATGGCTAGAGAGGGTATATATCATTTGATACGGTCAAAACGTGCCTAGTCAAAATAACGGTTTTAGACCCTAGGCCTCTTTGGACCAAATCCGTTTCAGGACATTTGAAGTCGATCTAGCAATGTCCGTCCGTCTGTCCGGCTGGTGCGCACGATGACTCTCGAAGGGAGTATACGATTTGGTCCAAACTTGGTACATCGTAATATTTTTGTCAATCTTAGATCGAGTTTGGAGATGGGCAATATCAAATTTCACACATTCCAATATTTTTATTAACCGAAGATCTGGTGTAAAGATGGAATATATCGGCCGATTCCTACTGATACCTCCCCCACAACGGGTCAAAATTTTTAATAACTATGAAGCTCATAAAACACTAAAGTAACATCCGATTAAATTCAGACTTGGCATATCTCAATATTTCCATCAACACAAAATCTGCTATAAAGACCGTAAAGATCAGACCATTCCTTCTGGTACCTCCCCCGCAAAGGATCAAAGTTTTGAATAACAAAAACTATCATAAAATTTGAAATAGGCATACGATTCTCTCCAAATTACACACATCACAATATTTTTATTAACCCAAGGTCTGGTGTGAAGACGGGATATATCGGTCCACTCCTTCTGGTACGTCCCCCACAAAGGGTCAACATTTTGAACACTTATGAAGCTCACAAAACACGAAATTAACATCCGATTCCATTCAAACTTGGCACATCTCAATATTTCCATCAACACAAAATCTGTTAAAAATATGGTCTGGTACCTCCCCCACATAGGGTTAGATTTTCAAAACAAAACCCTCAAAGAAAGCGAAATAAACATCGAACTCCATTAAGATTTCACGCATCCAAATTGTCTTGCTTATGCACGATCTGTTGTGAAGAAAATATATATCTGCGAAACCCTTCTGGTACCTAACCCTCAAAGGGTCACAATTTACAATTTGATATGAATATGAAATTTATCGAAATTTATGATTTCGCATAGAATTGTATATAAATGTTCGATTTCCTTCGAATTTTGAACATTTCAATATTTTTATCTGTATTAGATGAAGTATAAAAATGGAATATTTCGGTCCGCTATATCTGTTACCTCAGGCATATTTCCACATTTTCCAAAAATTTGCACATATAAACCTGAAACGTTGTAACATTTACATTAGTCTTAGGTCAGATACCAAATGGTCATTATTGGTCAATTGCTTCGGAACCTCCCCCAAAAAGGGTGTACAAATAGAATAGTCATAGTTCAGGGCTGGTGGTATACATCTGCCGGCAAAACCGAGAGACACTATTTTACTTGTTTAACTTTACTTTCATAATCTGCTGAATATTGAAAAAATTAAATTTTGTTGTACAGTGTTATTAACTAACTTTTGACAACATAACAGCATAGAAGACAAAAATGGGAAGACATCTGTCGCGTAGTTTTTTTCCATCTCGACATAATGAAATTATGTTATTCGCCATAATGAAATTATTATTTTTGTTCTCCGGTTCTGGTCTATAGAAACGAAACCGATAAAACTCAAGCAAATTACCCACAGAAATGTATTTTAAAATAAAACAAGTAAGCAAAGGCTTTAGTCGTGCGGGGCCGACCATGTGATACCCTACAACACTCCAATATGTTAGAAGCCCCCTTATGTCCGAATCCATATTGGAAAATTTCGATATTGGAAGATTGGATTAAATATAATCCAATGGTCATCCAAAATGCTAGAATTCTTCCCTGATTGGCTTCAATTGTGTGATCGGAAAAAAACATTTATGTTTTTGGTTAATTTGAACCCCTAAATATTTTGCAATTATATCGAAAAGCAAGAAGCCCCTCTGTATCTCCAAGATTCATCAAATCATTTAGATTCATCTATATGATTTGCTTGTCTACTATATTTGGCATAAAAAACCAGAAGTTCGCCTTCTGAGTATTTCGGATATCGCCTGTAAGTAATGCTGGTATTTTTTCACACAAAATTAGTGGTCCATTCTACCCGCTGTCCTAAACTCTAACTTCATGCGAGATTTCGTGTCCTTTGGTTTCTATTTGTGACCTTTATAACGGCTGCAAAATCAGGAATGTTTTTAGTTGTTGGTCCATTTCAACCCCTAATATATTGCGGACATCTTTGAAAACAATAGGCCTAGCCCTTCTGAGCCCAACCCTACCCTTGTAAAAATGTTCGTGAGGATCGGACGATATTTGCAATACTTATATAATATCCCCAACCTGTGTTGTAAGGTGAAAAAATATTACAAAATATTATAAGTCAAATTGAAAAAATCGCATGCGATAAAAAATATGAAAAAATAAAAAAAAAAACTCACAAAATAATACAAAATCTATATTAACTTCATTATTGGCATATGTTTATGCGATTTTTTTTAGATTTTATAATTTTATGTCTGAATTAACAAAATTTGTCAAAATCGCTCCAGCCATTCTTGAGATATAAGCATTCTAACATCCCCTTCCTTTGTATATACACATTGTACATATTTCGCTATATATATCCGATATATTTACTATCGGTTATTTGTGATTTTGCCGGGATTAAAAATATTCACAGTTTAATGGAAAATTTGACTTTTATTTAACACAAATGTTGTGGCTTTTTCACCCACTATTTAGTTTCCCCGATGACCATCAAAATTGGAAGGCTTCTGCCGAGTCCTATGCTCTAGCCCCGTGATAACTTCCGCTTCGATTTGTCTAAAATTGCGACCTGTAGAGCAACTGCAAAATTTTCAGTTTTTGATACATTTCAACCCCTAAATATTATGCGACTATCTCCAAAAGAAATAGGGTTCTATTCTGACCCTAGCCCCACCTCCATTTTAAATTTCGTGAAGATCGGGCCATAATTGCGACCTGTAGAGTGATTACAAATTAACATGGACAGACGGGCGGACGGACATACATAGCTAGATCGACTCAGCTCGGCGAGATAGAAAATCCATATATACTTTCCTATGTGGGAAACCAATATTTCGTGGTGTTACATAATTTTTGGCCCAATCAAACTTATAATACCCCCAACACATAGTGTTGTAGGGTATAAAGAAAGCTTTTTGGAGAATTTGTCCAAAAAAATATCCCCGGTATCTCACCATATGGCCATCCTCATGTGAAATTCTTTGTCGATTGGTCTTTAATTCTGACCTGTAGAGCACCTGCAAATTTAGGAAAGATCCTAAATATTTTGCGAACACCTTCAAAAACAAAGGCTTTTTTCTGACCCTAACTCAACTCTCATGAAAAATTCTGTGAGGTTCGGACAATAATTGCGACTTGTATATAATTCCCTACACATAGTATTGTAAATTGGTAAAAATATTATAAAATGTACAATTTCATACTATAAGTAATATTGAACAAATCTCATCCGATAAAAGAAATTCACATTTTTAATAACATCTTTTAATGTGATTTTTCTACATTTTATTCTATTTCGTCAATTGGCCATTCTGAATTGGTCCAGCCAAAATCAGTCCAGCCGAGTTTCTTAGTTATGGATTAATAAAATATTCTATAGCGATAAGTGAGAAAATTCCTTCATATCTGTATTTGCTGTTATTGAAGCTCATTTCTGAGGTGATATATGTTGTGTCAAATTGACTGATAAATCTTTCTTAAGAGCATTACATCCGACACAATATTCTTTTCGTCCCTAGTATCTACACTCACAATACTTAAGGTATGCAAAAAAAAATATGGCCATGTTTTAATTGTCTTTGTTCATTGTTACTCCAAGCGAGTTCAGAAAACCCCCACAATTCTTGGTCTTTTCATCACTCTGGAGATCTACAATCACTCATGTTGTCTATGCGCGTGGAGTAGATTATCAAATAATACAACATTTATTTATTATATAAAAAACGCATTAAATTCATTTTTAATTTTGTCCAACTATTTTTAGACAAATTTAACCGAAAAAAATCGTCTTCTTCTTAGAAAATTACTCAATATAATCCATCAGATTTAATGATAAAAATTAAATGCGAAGAATGTGATGTCTATATTTCCTGATCCCTCAAATTATGGGGAAATACACGAAGAGAACACAAGAGAGAGAGAAAAAAAAAACACATTACTAATTGCCGTTAATATTCTTAAACAGAGTGTGATTATAATTGTTATTATCGCGATAATTAAGACAGAGTTTTATTGCTCTAACACACACACACATACATATACATACATACACACAAACACATGGGAATGAATGTAAAAGTATGCACATGTCTAAAAATTAATTAAAATTATAATTTTTGCTACTTATTTCGATACATTTTATTTAAGCTGTCATTAAAGTTCTTGTTACTGGGCAGAGGTCAGAGTCGAAGGGGAGGTATAAGTGAAAGATTAAATGGGGTTTTTGCTGAGTTAATGTTTCTATTAAAAACGATTATTACATAAAACAATTGTGTGTGTAATTTGCTTATGATTTGTAGGGATTGCTAAGTAAAAGGTTTATAAAAAATGGTTTAAAAAATATATATTTTTTAAGGGGTACCAGAGCTACAAACGTGTTTTTTTAATATTTTTTGAATGGTAACTAGCGCTATAAACGTGGATTTTTTAAGAATATTTTTTCAAGGATTAACAGAGCTAAAAACTTGGATTTTTTAAAAATATTTTTTCAACGATTACCAGAGCTACAAACGTGGATTTTTTTAAAATATTGTTTCCAGGATTATCGGAGCTACAAACGTGGATTTCTTTTAAATATTTTTTCAAGGATTACCATAGCTACGAATGTGGATTTTTTAAACCTATTTTTTCAAGGATTACCAGAGCTACATATGGAGATTTTTTAAAAATATTTTTTCAAGGATTGGCGGAGCTACAAACGTGGACTTTTTTAAAAAAAATTTGAAGGATTTTTAGAGTTACATAACTGGATTTTTTAAAAATATTTTTTCAAGGATTACTAGAGCTACCAAATTCGATATTTTAAAGATATTTTTCAAGTTGCAAAATCGTCAGGGGTAAATCCCATTATTGTTGTTTTTATAAAAACAACGTTTGTTTTTGAGTGGAGAACGATGGTAATGTTTACCAGGGGGTAAGGCAGGGAATACCTAGGTTTCGGAAAGAGCCACCAATCCTCATCAGTTCCCTTGTTTCATGTCTGGGATATTCTCCCCAGAAGTTATTTTAAAAAATAACTTCTATGACAAAAAACATTTTTTACCCAAGTGACGAGATCGTAAGCTCAATAGAAGAGGAACCAAAGAATTACATAAAACTAAAATTCTTTTGGAAAATCTTCTAAATCTTACAACCGCACTTATAAACATTTACATCTTTCTCCACTTGTTATGCTTTCGTTCAACCTGAACGAAGTAACATAACCATGTAAGTTTGTTTTGTCTGTTACAACAAAAACCCCTTCGTCGACCGTGCCTGTGTCTATTAATAGAACAGTGTTTGGCTTGCTTGTTTGGGATACCATAGTATTTTGTTGTTGCAAAATCGTCAGGCTAAATCCCATTATTGTTGTTTTTATAAAAACAACGTTTGTTTTTGAGTGGAGAACGATGGTAATGTTTACCAGGGGGTAAGGCAGGGAATACCTAGGTTTCGGAAAGAGCCACCAATCCTCATCAGTTCCCTTGTTTCTTGTCTTGGATATTCTCCCCAGAAGTTATTTTAAAAAATAACTTCTGTGACAAAAAACATTTTTTTTTTTTTACCCAAGTGACGAGATCGTAAGCTCAATAGAAGAGGAACCAAAGAATTACATAAAACTAAAATTCTTTTGGAAAATCTTCTAAATCTTACAACCGCACTTATAAACATTTACATCTTTCTCCACTTGTTATGCTTTCGTTCAACCTGAACGAAGTAACATAACCATGTAAGTTTGTTTTGTCTGTTACAACAAAAACCCCTTCGTCGACCGTGCCTGTGTCTATTAATAGAACAGTGTTTGGCTTGCTTGTTTGGGATACCATAGTATTTTGTTGTTGCAAAATCGTCAGGCTAAATCCCATTATATTTTATATTTTTCAAGGATTACCAGAGCTACAAACGAGGATTTAAAAATTTTTTTTTTTTCAAGGATTACCAAAGCTACAAACGTGGATTTTTTAAAAAAATATTTTTTCAAGGATTACCAAAGCTACAAACGTGGATTTTCTAAAACAATATTTTTTCAAGGATTACCTACAAAGGTAGATTTTTTAAAAATAATTTTTAAAGGATTACCAGAGCTACAAACGTGGATTTTTTAAAAATATTTTTTCAAGGATTACCTGAGCTACAAACGTGGATTTTTAAAAAATATTTTTTCAACGATTACCAAAGCTACAAACGTGGATTTTTTAAAAAAATATTTTTTCAAGGATTACCAAAGCTACAAACGTGGATTTTCTAAAACAATATTTTTTCAAGGATTACCTACAAAGGTAGATTTTTTAAAAATAATTTTTAAAGGATTACCAGAGCTACAAACGTGGATTTTTAAAAATATTTTTTCAAGGATTACCAGAGCTACAAACGTGGATTTTTAAAAAATATTTTTTCAACGATTACCAGAGCTACAAACGTGGATTTTTAAAAAATATTTTTTCAAGGATTACCAGAGCTACAAACGTGGATTTTTAAAAAATATTTTTTCAACGATTACCAGAGCTACAAACGTGGATTTTTAAAAAATATTTTTTCAACGATTACCAGAGCTACAAACGTGGATTTTTCAAAAAAAATATTCTTTCAACGATTACCAGAGCTACAAACGTGGATTTTTCAAACAAAAATTTTTTCAAGGATTACCAGAGCTACAAACGTGGATTTTTAAAAAATATTTTTTCAAGGATTACCAGAGCTACAAACGTGGATTTTTAAAAAATATTTTTTCAACGATTACCAGAGCTACAAACGTGGATTTTTCAAACAAAAATTTTTTCAAGGATTACCAGAGCTACAAACGTGGATTTTTAAAAAATATTTTTTCAACGATTACCAGAGCTACAAACGTGGATTTTTCAAACAAAAATTTTTTCAGGGATTACCAGAGCTACAAACGTGGATTTTTAAAAAATATTTTTTCAACGATTACCAGAGCTACAAACGTGGATTTTTCAAAAAAAAATATTTTTTCAACGATTACCAGAGCTACAAACGTAGATTTTTCTAAAAATATTTTTTCAATGATTACCAGAGCTACAAACGTGGATTTTTCTGAAAACATTTTTTCAAGGATTACTAGAGCTAAAACCATGGATTTTTTAAAAATATTTTTTTCAAGGACTATCAGAGCTGCAAACGTTGATTTTTTAAAAATATTTTTTTCAAGGACTTTCAGAGCTGCAAACGTGGATTTTTTAAAAATATTTTTTCAAGGACTACCAGAGGTACAAACGTGGATTTTTCTGAAAACATTTTTTCAAGGATTACTAGAGCTAAAACCATGGATTTTTTAAAAATATTTTTTCAAGGACTATCAGAGCTGCAAACGTTGATTTTTTAAAAATATTTTTTTCAAGGACTTTCAGAGCTGCAAACGTGGATTTTTTAAAAATATTTTTTCAAGGATTACCAGAGGTACAAACGTGGATTTTTTAAAAATATTTTTTCAAGGATTACCACAGCTATAAACGTGGATTTTTTAAAAATATTTTTTCAAGGATTACCACAGCTACAAACGTGGATTTTTTAAAAATATTTTTTCAATGATTACCAGAGCTACAAACGTGGATTTTTTAAAAA
This sequence comes from Musca domestica, assembly GCF_030504385.1. Lineage (NCBI taxonomy): Eukaryota > Metazoa > Arthropoda > Insecta > Diptera > Muscidae > Musca > Musca domestica. The sequence continues at coordinate 1,956,672 of NW_026712388.1, read as the reverse complement.
TATTTTTCAAGGATTATCAGAGCTACAAACGTGGATTTTTTAAAAATATTTTTTCAAGGATTACCAGAGCTACAAACGTGGATTTTTTAAAAATATTTTTTCAAGGATTACCAGAGCTACAAACGTGGATTTTTTAAAAATATTTTTCAAGGATTACCAGAGCTACAAACGTGGATTTTTTAAAAATATTTTTTTCAAGGACTATCAGAGCTGCAAACGTGAATTTTTTAAAAATATTTTTTCAAGGACTACCAGAGGTACAAACGTGGATTTTTTAAAAAATATTTTTCAAGGACTACCAGAGGTACAAACGTGGATTTTTTAAAAATATTTTTTCAAGGATTACCAGAGCTACAAACGTGGATTTTTTAAAAATGTTTTTCCAGGATTACCAGAGCTACAAACGTGGATTTTTTAAAAATATTTTTTCCAGGATTACCAGAGGTACAAACGTGGATTTTTTAAAAATATTTTTCAAGGATTACCAGAGGTACAAACGTGGATTTTTTAAAAATATTTTTTCAAGGATTACCAGAGGTACAAACGTGGATTTTTTAAAAATATTTTTTCAAGGATTACCAGAGCTACAAACGTGGATTTTTTAAAAATATTTTTTCCAGGATTACCAGAGCTACAAACGTGGATTTTTTAAAAATATTTTTCCAGGATTACTAGAGGTACAAACGTGGATTTTTTAAAAATATTTTTCAAGGATTACCAGAGGTACAAACGTGGATTTTTTAAAAATATTTTTTCAAGGATTACCAGAGGTACAAACGTGGATTTTTTAAAAATATTTTTTCAATGATTACCAGAGCTACAAACGTGGATTTTTTAAAAATATTTTTTCAAGGATTATTAGAGCTACAAACGTGGATTTTTTAAAATATTTTTTCAAGGATTACCAGAGCTACAAACGTGGATTTTTTAAAAATATTTTTTCAAGGATTACCAGAGCTACAAACGTGGATTTTTTAAAAATATTTTTTCAAGGATTACCAGAGCTACAAACGTGGATTTTTTAAAAATATTTTTTCAAGGACTATCAGAGCTGCAAACGTGGATTTTTTAAAAAATATTTTTTCAAGGACTACCAGAGGTACAACGTGGATTTTTTAAAGATATTTTTTCAAGGAATACCAGAGGTACAAACGTGGATTTTTTAAAAATATTTTTTCAAGGATTACCAGAGCTACAACGTGGATTTTTTAAAAATATTTTTTCCAGGATTACCGGAGCTACAAACGTGGATTTTTTAAAAATATTTTTTCAAGGATTACCAGAGCTACAAACGTGGATTTTTTAAAAATATTTTTTCAAGGATTACCAAAACTACAAACGTGGATTTTTTAAAAATATTTTTTCAAGGATTACCAGAGCTACAAACGTGGATTTTTAAAAATATTTTTTCAAGGATTACCAGAGCTACAAACGTGGATTTTTTAAAAATATTTTTTCAAGGATTACCAGAGCTACAAACGTGGATTTTTTAAAAATATTTTTTCCAGGATTACCAGAGCTACAAACGTGGATTTTTCAAACAAAAATTTTTTCAAGGATTACCAGAGCTACAAACGTGGATTTTTTAAAAATATTTTTTCAAGGATTACCAAAACTACAAACGTGGATTTTTTAAAAATATTTTTTCAAGTTTGTCAGAGCTACAAACGTGGATTTTTAAAAATATTTTTTCAAGTTTGTCAGAGCTACAAACGTGGATTTTTAAAAATATTTTTTCAAGTTTTGTCAGAGCTACAAACGTGGATTTTTAAAAATATTTTTTCAAGGATTACCAAAACTACAAACGTGGATTTTTTTTAAATATTTTTTCAAGTTTTGCCAGAGCTACAAACGTGGATTTTTTAAAAATATTTTTTCAAGGATTACCAAAACTACAAACGTGGATTTTTTTAAATATTTTTTCAAGTTTTGCCAGAGCTACAAACGTGGATTTTTTAAAAATATTTTTTCAAGGATTACCAGAGCTACAAACGTGGATTTTTTAAAATATTTTTTCAAGGATTACCAGAGCTACAAACGTGGATTTTTTAAAAATATTTTTTCCAGGATTACCAGAGCTACAAACGTGGATTTTTTAAAAATATTTTTTTCAAGGATTGCCAGAACTTCAAACGGGGATTTTTTAGAAATATTTTTTCCAAGGATTACCAGAGTTACAAACATGGATTTTTTAAAAATATTTTTTTCAAGGATTACCAGAGCTACAAACGTGGATTTTTTAGAAATATTTTTTCCAAGACTATCAGAGCTACAAACGTGGATTTTTCAAAAATATTTTTTCAAGTTTTGCCAGAGCTACAAACTTGGATTTTTTAAAAATATTTTTTTCAAGGATTACCAAAACTACAAACGTGGATTTTTTAAAAATATTTTTTCAAGGATTACCAAAACTACAAACGTGGATTTTTTAAAAATATTTTTTCAAGGATTACCAAAACTACAAACGTGGATTTTTTAAAAATATTTTTTCAAGTTTTGTCAGAGCTACAAACGTGGATTTTTAAAAATATTTTTTCAAGGATTACCAAAACTACAAACGTGGATTTTTTTTTAAATATTTTTTCAAGTTTTGCCAGAGCTACAAACGTGGATTTTTCTAAAATTGATTTTCAATGGTTATCAGAGCCGCAAACGTGGATTTTTTAAAAATATTTTTTCTCAGATTATCAGAGCCGCAAACGTGGATTTTTTAAAAATATTTTTTCTCAGATTATCAGAGCTACAAACGTGGATTTTTCTAAAATTGATTTTCAATGGTTATCAGAGCTGCAAACGTGGATTTTTTAAAAATATTTTTTCAAGGATTACCAGAGGTACAAACGTGGATTTTTTAAAAATATTTTTTCAAGGATTACCACAGCTATAAACGTGGATTTTTTAAAAATATTTTTTCAAGGATTACCACAGCTACAAACGTGGATTTTTTAAAAATATTTTTTCAATGATTACCAGAGCTACAAACGTGGATTTTTTAAAAATATTTTTTCAAGGATTATCAGAGCTACAAACGTGGATTTTTTAAAAATATTTTTTCAAGGATTACCAGAGCTACAAACGTGGATTTTTTAAAAATATTTTTTCAAGGATTACCAGAGCTACAAACGTGGATTTTTTAAAAATATTTTTTCAAGGATTACCAGAGCTACAAACGTGGATTTTTTAAAAATATTTTTTTCAAGGACTATCAGAGCTGCAAACGTGAATTTTTTAAAAAATATTTTTTCAAGGACTACCAGAGGTACAAACGTGGATTTTTTAAAAAATATTTTTTCAAGGACTACCAGAGGTACAAACGTGGATTTTTTAAAAATATTTTTTCAAGGATTACCAGAGCTACAAACGTGGATTTTTTAAAAATGTTTTTTCCAGGATTACCAGAGCTACAAACGTGGATTTTTTAAAAATATTTTTTCCAGGATTACCAGAGGTACAAACGTGGATTTTTTAAAAATATTTTTTCAAGGATTACCAGAGGTACAAACGTGGATTTTTTAAAAATATTTTTTCAAGGATTACCAGAGGTACAAACGTGGATTTTTTAAAAATATTTTTTCAAGGATTACCAGAGCTACAAACGTGGATTTTTTAAAAATATTTTTTCCAGGATTACCAGAGCTACAAACGTGGATTTTTTAAAAATATTTTTTCCAGGATTACTAGAGGTACAAACGTGGATTTTTTAAAAATATTTTTTCAAGGATTACCAGAGGTACAAACGTGGATTTTTTAAAAATATTTTTTCAAGGATTACCAGAGGTACAAACGTGGATTTTTTAAAAATATTTTTTCAATGATTACCAGAGCTACAAACGTGGATTTTTTAAAAATATTTTTTCAAGGATTATTAGAGCTACAAACGTGGATTTTTTAAAATATTTTTCAAGGATTACCAGAGCTACAAACGTGGATTTTTTAAAAATATTTTTTCAAGGATTACCAGAGCTACAAACGTGGATTTTTTAAAAATATTTTTTCAAGGATTACCAGAGCTACAAACGTGGATTTTTTAAAAATATTTTTTCAAGGACTATCAGAGCTGCAAACGTGGATTTTTTAAAAAATATTTTTTCAAGGACTACCAGAGGTACAAACGTGGATTTTTTAAAGATATTTTTTCAAGGAATACCAGAGGTACAAACGTGGATTTTTTAAAAATATTTTTTCAAGGATTACCAGAGCTACAAACGTGGATTTTTTAAAAATATTTTTTCCAGGATTACCGGAGCTACAAACGTGGATTTTTTAAAAATATTTTTTCAAGGATTACCAGAGCTACAAACGTGGATTTTTTAAAAATATTTTTTCAAGGATTACCAAAACTACAAACGTGGATTTTTTAAAAATATTTTTTCAAGGATTACCAGAGCTACAAACGTGGATTTTTAAAAATATTTTTTCAAGGATTACCAGAGCTACAAACGTGGATTTTTTAAAAATATTTTTTCAAGGATTACCAGAGCTACAAACGTGGATTTTTTAAAAATATTTTTTCCAGGATTACCAGAGCTACAAACGTGGATTTTTCAAACAAAAATTTTTTCAAGGATTACCAGAGCTACAAACGTGGATTTTTTAAAAATATTTTTTCAAGGATTACCAAAACTACAAACGTGGATTTTTTAAAAATATTTTTTCAAGTTTTGTCAGAGCTACAAACGTGGATTTTTAAAAATATTTTTTCAAGTTTTGTCAGAGCTACAAACGTGGATTTTTAAAAATATTTTTTCAAGTTTTGTCAGAGCTACAAACGTGGATTTTTAAAAATATTTTTTCAAGGATTACCAAAACTACAAACGTGGATTTTTTTTAAATATTTTTTCAAGTTTTGCCAGAGCTACAAACGTGGATTTTTTAAAAATATTTTTTCAAGGATTACCAAAACTACAAACGTGGATTTTTTTTAAATATTTTTTCAAGTTTTGCCAGAGCTACAAACGTGGATTTTTTAAAAATATTTTTTCAAGGATTACCAGAGCTACAAACGTGGATTTTTTAAAAATATTTTTTCAAGGATTACCAGAGCTACAAACGTGGATTTTTTAAAAATATTTTTTCCAGGATTACCAGAGCTACAAACGTGGATTTTTTAAAAATATTTTTTTCAAGGATTGCCAGAACTTCAAACGGGGATTTTTTAGAAATATTTTTTCCAAGGATTACCAGAGTTACAAACATGGATTTTTTAAAAATATTTTTTTCAAGGATTACCAGAGCTACAAACGTGGATTTTTTAGAAATATTTTTTCCAAGACTATCAGAGCTACAAACGTGGATTTTTCAAAAATATTTTTTCAAGTTTTGCCAGAGCTACAAACTTGGATTTTTTAAAAATATTTTTTTCAAGGATTACCAAAACTACAAACGTGGATTTTTTAAAAATATTTTTTCAAGGATTACCAAAACTACAAACGTGGATTTTTTAAAAATATTTTTTCAAGGATTACCAAAACTACAAACGTGGATTTTTTAAAAATATTTTTTCAAGTTTTGTCAGAGCTACAAACGTGGATTTTTAAAAATATTTTTTCAAGGATTACCAAAACTACAAACGTGGATTTTTTTTTAAATATTTTTTCAAGTTTTGCCAGAGCTACAAACGTGGATTTTTCTAAAATTGATTTTCAATGGTTATCAGAGCCGCAAACGTAGATTTTTTAAAAATATTTTTTCTCAGATTATCAGAGCCGCAAACGTGGATTTTTTAAAAATATTTTTTCTCAGATTATCAGAGCTACAAACGTGGATTTTTCTAAAATTGATTTTCAATGGTTATCAGAGCTGCAAACGTGGATTTTTTAAAAATATTTTTTGTCAGATTATCAGAGCTACAAACGTGGATTTTTCTAAAATTGATTTTCAATGGTTATCAGAGCTGCAAACGTGGATTTTTTAAAAATATTTTTTCTCAGATTATCAGAGCTACAAACGTGGATTTTTAAATTTTTTTTTCCTTACTGGGTATTCAATATTTTTTAGAAGAGAAGTTTTTAAACAATACATAAACATACATTTTTTTAAATATTTTTGACCTATCCAGGAATCAATCATAAGAATTTATTTTATATTTGATGTTCCATAATGTACGACATTTGCAAACCTTATTCATTTTAAAATCCTTCTACAAGCACATCAGGCTTATCTTTGCCTTCTCAGTCCAATAAATTTATTCAAATATCATTTAGAAAAGAAACATTTCTACGTATTCGAAAATGTTCCTTCCGTTCAAAGGTTTCCCTTATCGCCGAATTTGTTGATTGCTTTTTATTGTAGAATTTATTTACCTGACCTTAAAATCTTAATTAAATTCAATGGCCCAACACTCGCTACCTGTTAAAAAAAAATTTAGAGGGGGCCAAACAAAAGTCAAACAATAACATGAATAAACAACAGCTCCTTGTATTTGTTACTTAAACAAACGTCGTCAACCTATTCAGACTAAGTGGCCCATTCACATCTCCGAGAGAGGGAGAAAAATAGAAGATTTTTCTTAGCAAACAACAACGCATTTGATGTGCAAACAACGACCCAACGAATGAAAAGCAATAAAAAATGACAGCAAAAGTAAATCCGTCAAATCCGCAAACACACACTCACTCACACGCACATGGCCGAGAGGGACTTTGTCAATGTCCCATCAAACTCTCCACCACCAGCACCCATTCAGATACAAGTTGTTGCCATTTGTTATTCATTTTTAGCCTTTTTTGTTTGACGAATGGTGAGTGGCCGCTAGCGAAATTTTGTGCTTTAGAAGTATTTTGGAATGATGGAAAACCCATAAAATAATATTACAAATTCCTCAATCAAACTTCCAAAAATTTTTAAAAAAATTCTTAAATATATCAGACAATTTTTTTTGTCCTTAATAAATTGTTACTAACTAATCTATCAAAACTAGTTCACGAATTTTGGCCAACAACTCTTAATGTTGTTAATTTCAAGTCTCAAGACCAAAAGGTCTTTAAAAACATTCTCTTCAAGTAAAAAAGCTGTAAGTTCGGCCGGACCGAACTTTGAATACCCTCCACCATTTGGAACGAATTTGGCAATTCTCAAAAACAATAAAATCCGTTAAAACTTCTGTTAGAATCTTAAAAATGTCGAATGTAGCTATTATATTAGGGTCTATATATTTGTTTATAATCTAGCTAAAATCATCAAAATACCAAATATAAGGAGGTACCATGGTGGTGGTAAAACGTGGATCTGTACAGACAATTTTCTGTCATAGGCTGTAATATCCATTACGAACTTCAAATACCAAATTTGAAATAGTTCTGGTAAATAATGTCGCTGAAATCATCAAAATACCTAATATCGGGAGGTACCGTTATATGGGGGCTATACGAAGACGTGGATACATGGCCCATTTTCGATACCAAAAGTCCTGCAGATATAGTAACATTTGAGTAAAATTGTATCAACCTACTTCATTTCGTTCGGAAGCTAGAGTGATTTCCGCAGACGGACAGACGGATAGACTGACAGACGGACGGACATTGATAAATCTACATAGAATTTTATGCTGATCAAGAATATATATACTTTGTGGGGTCTAAAACGTATGCTTCGAGGTATTACAAACGGAATGACAAACTTAATATACCCTCCACATTATGGTGGAGGGTATAAAAACATGACATCTAACAAAAAATTTCACCTTAAATTTCACTATTTTCCTCAAATATTTTTTAAAAAATGCAAAATGTTTGAAAAATCCACCGTTCTTGTACAGGCAAATAAAAATTAAAAAAAAATAAGCCAAGCAATTAACCAAATAAGTAAAATACATGAAAAATGTTTATTTTTAAATCCCTGAAAAATATTTTCAAAGTCCATAAATTATATAGCAGTGAAGTTTTTTAATTATTTTTAAAAATCCATGAAAAATATTTTTAGATAATCCAAAATGTTTCACGATTTATGGCCAGCACTTTCTGAAAAATATGTTTAAAAATCATCGATTAATGGCTATTAAGTCTTTAAAGATATTTGTTAAAAATCTTCTATTGGTGAAGGTCATTTTTTAAATCCACAGTTCTCAACCAGCTACTTCTTGAACTATATTTGTAAAAAAATCGCGATTCTTGATTTTAAAAATCTTTGAAATGTATTTGTGAAAAACCCACCATTTGTGGTCAGGATATCCTTGAAAATTTTTCAATAAAGTTACTATTTTGGCCAGGAAATTATTGAAATCTTTAAAAATATTAAGATTCTTTACAAGTAGGTCCTTGGAAATTTTAGAAAAAAATCCAAAATCGTTGAGAGGAAGTAAAAAAATCAGGATTCCTGGTTAGGAAATCCTAAAAATATTTTTCAATAGTCCACGATTCATGAACTGGACGTCGCTAAAAATATTTTTGAAAAATCCTCAAATCTTAATCAAGATATCCGAAAAATTTTTCAAAAGGACCACCATATATACAGTTAGGAAGTCCTAGAGACATATTTTTAAAAGATCCACGAATATTGGCAGCGTAGCCCGACGTCAAATAAGTGGACGGAAGAAAACAGAAACATGAGCAGAAATGGGTCGAAAAGTAAAGAAGCGACTTGTTCGAAACACGCGTCGCAGTGTCCGTGAGCTGAACATATCGCAATCTTCCATTCGGCAAATATTGAAAAATGAGCTTGGAGTAAAGCCATTGAAATTCCCAAAAGAGCAAGAACTTACACCGCAACAGAAAGAAAATAGACTCAAAAGAGCTAAAGAATTGCTTCTCCTGGCCGAAAGTGGTGAACTGCCGAATTTGGATTTCTCCGATGAGAAAACATTCTTTGTCCAGCAGTTTGTAAACAAACAAAATGATCGTGTTTACTTGCCAAAGAGGTCAGCTTAAAAAGTGTTTATCTTCGGTTGGCCACCAGAACTCAAGCGCCGGCCATGGTGATGGTGTGGGCCGCCATAGCATCATTCGGCATCATAATAAATGCCGAATATTATCGCAAAAATATCTAGAGGGTGTATTAAAGTCATGGGCACGCAAACATTTTGGGCGCAGACCTTGGTCATCCAACAGGGCTCAGCACCATCGTACTCAGCAAGCGCAACCCAAGAATGGTTAAAAAATGAGGTTCCTCGCTACATTTCCGGCGCACAATGGCCACAAAAATCTTCGGATATCGATCACCTCAACCAAGCGCTTCGACGGGAATGGGCCAAAATACCGCAGAGCAACATTCGGGCATCGTGTGACGGTTTCAATGGCCATTTGAAGGCTAAAATTCGTGCCAAAGGTGACCAATTTGAACAAATCTAAAGTTGTTATACAATTTGATGCTATTTCCGACATTTTTTACTTTCATTCAATAAAATTAAAAAAAAAAACGTTAAAAATGTTTGGCTTTTGACTTTATTGCAGTTTTTTACCTCACCCTGTATATATTCTTGATCAGCGTAAAATTCTAAGAAGATTTAACCCTGTCCGTTCGTTCGTATGTCCATCTGTTGAAATCACGCTAGAGTCAAAACGAAGTAAGGTCGGGTCAGTCTATAGCTTGCAGGCAGGTCAAGTTCGAAGATGGGCTATATCGGCCCACGATATCATGTAGCCCCCATATAACCGTACCCCCATACTCGACATTTTCATGATTTTGGCGACATTATTCACCGGAATTGTTTTAAATTTCGTATTTGAAGTTCCTAAAGGATATTACAGAAATTGTCTATGTAGGACCAGGTCTTCGTATAGCCCCAACATAACGGGATCTCTCAGTATTCCATATTTTGATGAGTTTCGCGACATTATTCACCGGATTTTGAATATTGTAATGTCCTATGACAATATAACGACGACTTCCTATATTCGGTATTTTTAAGATTTTGACAGAATTTTTAACGAATTTTATTTTTTTTTGCGAAATTTCCAAATGCGTATTAAATGGTAGAGGGTATTCAAAGTTCGGACCGACCGAACGTACTGCTTGTTTACTTGTTAGTATTTATTTTAATACAATTTCTATAAATTCCTCCATTCCAATGGTTTCACCCTTTCTCTTTAAAATCCTCCTTTCTTTTCACAAAGTCCTTCACTTGTAGTGGCATCTTCTCATTGATTCTCTTGCACACGCATACATACATGCATAACGAAGTCAAATAAGTAAACAAAAGGCAATTTTGGCGCTTTTTTCTTTTACAAATCAGAAAAACACGCATAACAAACAGAGAGACCCAAATGAACAAGGCGCATGCTCCACAATAACAGCTGGTCTCCCACAAAAGCTTTCCGGAACCATCCCTAAAGCTTTTAAGCGACATGAAAATAAACCTTTGGCTTATATTCAGTTATCATTTGTTTGTCGGTCGGAACGGATTTATTGGCCCGAAAGAAATTCAAATCAACGAAAGTGGTTAACAACAAAGTTAAGCGTGACCGTGGCCAATGAAGTGAGGAGTAAACAAATAAAAGAAGGAGGGGGGTTGTCGTTGTTATTCCTCTGTCATTCTAGTGGGGTGTTTGATAGTTTATTGCCATACCGTACCCACTCACCAAAAAAAGGTCAATAACAAATAGTAATAATAAAGCAAAAGTGGAAATGGAAATGGAAGAAGGAAAAAAGTGCAACCAATAATACAAAATTAAAGAGGATAGAAAAACAATAACAACAACAACGGCCACAATCGACAGCCACCTTGGAGGTGGCTAACAAAATATTTCACTACATATTGGCAAGGCAATACCATTAAACATAATTAAGTGTGTGTGTGTTTGGCAAGTGTGCCTGAAAACCTAAAAGTGTATTCGAACGTTTTAATTTGTGTTGTTGGTTTGTTTGTTTTAGTGCTTTACTTCGCTGAGGGAAATGGGAGCGATTCCCCTCCTATTAAGGAAATGTTAATGTCGCTGGGAAATGAAAAGTTATTGAAAATGTTTTAGTTACCCACTTCAGTAAATGGAATAAATGAATAAATGAAAATACACGCAACTCCGAAAAAATCAGTGAAAAAGGAAAAACAGAAGAAAATAACAAAAACAAAAAAACAAACCATGTGATTTCACAAAAAACTGATGATGACACACAAAACTTCAATGTGAATTCCCATTTTTTTGGCGTTACGTACACACATACATACGTATATCGTACATCTAAAATATGCTATCATACCCATGTGTACTATGCTAAAACGAAATCTTCAAAACTTAAATATATATTGACAAACGACCAGCTAGAAAATCCATATTTGGATAAAAGCCAACAAAATTTGCTGCACCCCAAAACCTGAGAAGAATTCTTGTCATCTGCCCCTACTGCCGCTGCCACAAAGATGGCCCCAACAAGGTTTGTATAACGAGGTGGACATACAATTTACATATTTTCCCCCTGCTACTACTACTATTATTAAACTTTGCCCCAGCCTATATTATTGGCTTTATTAAAAAATTCCATAGCAAAGTCCCCCCTCACAATTCATTGGATAATTGTTAATATGCCGTCACCATGGCTTGTCGTTGAGATACGAGCATGACCTTTGAGTGTTTCAATGGAAAATTATTATCGTAGCCATCGTTGTCATAGATTCCCTTTGGGCTAGTTAACATTGCTTTGGATTTATCTAATATCTGGTTAGGGTTTGTCTGCTTGTACAAATATGAATTTAAATTAGAATTGTTTTGAGGGGGGACCGAAAATATTTCACTAAGCTGATTGGCCATCTTTAGGGTAATTTATATTCGTCAAGGATTTGAAGATCTTTTAAATTGGAAATTAAGGGCAATTTTCAATCTATATGTATAAAAGAGAAAAATGTTTGTACGTTTGCTTGTTTGTAATTTAAGGACTGAAACACTGCTAAACAGATTTTCCTGAAAATTTCCAAACACACTACAGCATAGCCTGAAAGTGACATAGGCTATATGAATTTTTAAAATTTCTCTTGGAACGGAAGATATAGCATCAGAATCCGAAATTCGGAGGTACCTTCAAAAAACTTAGTTTTTGTACGCACATATCTATTGATCGATTACAGATATAGTCGTCAAATTTGGAGAGCCTAACGGAATAACGGAGCAAAAATAGTGTCGTCAAGTTATATAATTTCCGCCGATTTCACATATCTGATGCACCAAACAGGATATGTTTAGAAGTTTAGAAGTTAAGAAGTTTACCAAATTTTTTTTGAAAGCGAGTGAGGTTTGGGTATAGCTCCCACATATATTTCAGCTGATTTCAAGTATTTTATGCAACAAACACAATATGTATGTCCGATCCCAACCCTCCAAATGGTGGAACGAATTTCGCAATTTTCAAAAGGAATTAAATCCGCTAAAAATTCTGTTACAATCTTAAAAATACCGAATGTAGCTATTATATTAGGGTCTATATGACGACGTGAACCTGCATAGGCAGCTTTGGGTTTTGAAGTTCTTAATTACAATATTTAAATGCGAAACTTAAAAAAAAATCGGTGAATAATGTCGCTTAACTCATCAAAATACCGAATATAAGGAGGTACTATTATATGGGGGCTATACGAAGACGTGGATCTGCACTGACAGTTTTCTGTCTAAGGCTGTAGTATCCATTAAGAACTTCAAAACCCAAATTTGAAAAAATTCCGGTGAATAATGTCGCTAAAATCATCAAAATACCTAATATCGGGAGGTACCGCTATCTGGGGGCTATACCAAAACGTGGACCCATTTTCAATACCAAAATTCCTGCAGATATAAAATATATGAGTAAAATGTTATCAACCTACTTCATTTTGTTTGGAAGCTAGAGTGATTTCCGCAGACGGACGGACATCTCTAAATCGACATAGAATTTTATGCTGATCAAGAATATATGTACTTTGTGGGGCTTAAAATGCATATTTTGAGGTGTTACAAACGGAATGACAAACTTAATATACCCTCCATACTATGGTGGAGGGTATAAAAAATCAATATTTATAAAAATGTAAAGAAATTGACTGACTTAAAGATTCATCAACGCCCAGACGAGACGGCTGAAGCTACAATCTTGAAATTTTGGGTAAGGGTCAACTCTTGGTCCGAAGGCCTCAGTTAAGGTTTGGTTTTTGGAAATTTGTAATAGAACGGTACGAAAAGGTATTAAATATGTTACCCTCTGTACTTGACAGTAGTAGTGCTAGAACTCTTTAATTTGGAATAAGGGTCGCTAAGGGAGTGAGTGATGAATGTACCAAAGAAATTTTGGAAATTCGCACAATAACTGTACGGAAAGTACTAAAATGTACTACATTTAGTACGATTTCGTATTGTGTGAACGATTAGAGCTAAACACTTGAAATTTGAGGTGTAGGGTTTATGTAAGACGGTTCTTTTCAAAGTGTGTACTGATGTAAACGAAAAGTACGAACCGGTACTAAATTTAGTACAATTTGAATTCGGAGGAACGGAATGATTACTATTAAGATTACAATAATGCTGAGATATGTAGGTAGTTTTACAAATTCGTATTTATGTGCACTAAATGGTACTAAATTTAGTACAATTTAAATTTTGGGTGAACCGGTATAGTTGGAATCCTGAAAATTGAAAATAAGACGTCTATTGGACTGTATGATGTAGGTAGTTATGAAAAGTTATGAAAAGGTGCTAAATATAATTCAATTTGCATTTGGAGAAACGAATGGAGCTGGAATCTCAAAATTTGAAATTAACACTCCTGGCGGAGTGTAGGATTGAAATATAGAGGAAGTTTTCGAAACTCGTACTTATGTATACTAAATAAAGTACAATTTGTATTTAGGCGAACCAAAAGGGATAGAATTCTAAAATTTGGAATTGAGATTACTACTTCCATATGTGTTCTAAATGGAGTGCAGGATATATGCACCAAAGGGTTATTGGAAATTCAAACGTTAAATTAAGGAAGTAATCTAAAATGGTACTAAACTTACAAAATGGTACCATTTGGTATTATGTCAATGAATTTGGTATAAGAATAAAGGTTGGAAATTTTATATATAAATGTGGTTTGGGAAATGTGTACTAAGGTTGCAAACTCTACTAAATGGTTCTAAATTTTGAGCTATTTGTTTTAGGGTGAACCCCTAATGAAGTGTTAGGTTAGTGATAAAGAAGTCGCTTTGGCAATTTGTACTACAAGTACACAAAAATTAATAAGTAGTACTATATTTGGTACAATTTGGTATTGGATGAACAGATAGTGCTTGAAATCTGATTAGCCTGGACTTATGGCGCTGGTTTCGGAATTGTGTGGTATAATTGTACGAAAATTTCGGAATAGTACTAAATTTGGTATTGGGTGAAGGATATGGATAAACTTCTGAAATTTGATATTTGTATTACTAATGACATCTGTGTTTGGGATTTGGCGGTGGTTTGGAAATGCATCCTATATTTGTACGAAAGGTATCAAATGGTATTGGAAGAAGAGATAGAACAGGATTTCTCAAATTTTATATTGAGGTATCTGAAATTGAGATATGAAGATAGTTTTTGAAATGTGTTCTATAATTATACGAAAATTTCGGAACAGTACTAACTTTGGTATTGGGTAAAGGAATAGGACTGGAATCCACAAATTTGATATTGAGTTCTCTCTTGGTATCTGGTGGTGGTTTTACAAATGGGAACTTTAATTAACCGAAAAGTGGTATATTTGGTACAATTTGGTGTTGTGTGACCTGATAGGGCTTGATATCCGAAATTTGACATTGCTGTCGCCGTTCATGTGCAGCCTGGACATATGGAAGTGGTTTCGGAAATGTTTACTATAATTGTGCGAAAAGTGCGGAATGGTACTATATTTGGTATTTGGGTGAAGGGATAGAGATAAAATGCTGAAAAATGATGTTTAGACTAATTGTGGTATCTGTGTGTACTATTATTGTACGAAAAGTACTAAATAGTACCAAATTTGGTATTGGGTGAATGTATAGAGCTCAAATTTGAAATTGAGGTCACTGTTGGTGTCGGTGTTAAAAATATGTAGGTTTTGGAAATGTGACCTACAATTGTACGAAAAGAAAATAGGACTAAATTTGGTATTGGGTGAAGGGAAATGCTAGAATACTCAAATTTGATATTGAGGTATCTGTTGCTATCTTAAATTGAGATATTTAGATGGTTTTGGAATATGTGATCAAGAATACTTAAATTAAGATCTCTGTTGGTATCTGAGTACTGAATGGTACTATATTTGATTTTGGATGAAGAGATAGAGATAAAATTCAGATATTTGATATTTAGATAGAAGCACTAAAGTTGTTATAGGAATTAAATCTTCAAATTTGATGATGAGTTGTCTTTTGATATCTGGAGTTGAGACATGGGAGGTTTTTATACTCTCCACCTCTCTAGAGGGTATATTAGGGTTGTCATTCGCTTTGTAACTCCTCTAAATATTCATAATAGACTCACTTTATATATATTCTGGATCAGCGTAAAATTCTAAGACGATCTAGCGATGTCCGTCGGTCTTTCTGTCTGTTGTAATCACGCTATATTTCGAACGAATTGAGATAGAAGGCTAAAATTTTGCATACATGCATAGTTTACCAGTAGGCAGGTTAAGTTCGTAAATGGGCCATGTCGGTCCATGTTTTCGTATAGCCTCCACATAACGGTATCTCCCGATATTCTGTATTTTGATGATTTCAGAAACATTAGACACCGAAATCCTTTCAAACTTCGTATTGGTAGATCTTAATGGGTACTACAACCTATGGCAAAAAAATTTCGTATGCAGGTCAACGTCTTCGTATAGTCGCCATATAACAGTTTTCACTTAAGTGGTAGTGTTCGGAATTTTTTTTTTTGAATTTTTTTAAGTTCCTTCCAAATGGTGGAGGGTATTAAAAGTTCACGGCCGAATTTAGCAATAGTTTGCAATAGTTTAGGACAGAAAAATTGGAAGTGGAAAGGTTAATTGTTACAACGAATTTAAAATTTTAAGGTGTACTTTTCACTGACGATGTTTCGGGTTCTTGCTAGTATTGTATAGAAGTTACAACAATTAGGCTACCATTTTCTACTGAATAAGCTGTAACTTAACATATGGGTTTATAGAAGGTATGTTTATCCAAGAAATATGTTTCTTGTGAACCAGATTTTAGGCATTTCGAATTGGAATCAACTAAGAAAATGACAATTTTGTTGTTATGGGGCTAAAAAAAATCCTTAGAAAATATGTTATTTATATATCAAAGCCTTGTGAAAATACGAAAATATTCGACCACACTTCGCCGCTTTTCACACACAAATTGAAATGTTTATACTCCCATTCAGAAGACTTACAAATGTATCTTCTGCAAAGTTTTAATGAAAAACGTGTTATTACTATATTAACATAAGTGACAGTACAACTTATTTTCATTTTAATTTTTGTATGTATTTTTTATTTATTTTTATTTTCAGTATCCCTTACAAAAAAAAAAGACATATCACTGAACTTTAAAAACTTTATTATTTATATTTCCTTCCCTAATTACTGCAAACTTTTTTATTACATCATTTTAATTTAATAAAATTGTAATTTTTATTATAAAAAATAAAATATTTCCACTTTAATGGCATTCTTATACAAATTAATCGCTCGCTGTACACCAACCCCTTGGGCGCAAAACATTTATCCATTCACTTGTTTTGTTCCATGTAATCAATATATTGATTAAATGTCGGTTATTTCAATGCGGGGTCTTAATGAAACAAAATGCATTGCGTTCATATGTACATAGGTGTTTTAGATAGAACGTTTTATTGTAGTTGTATGTTGTTATTATATATTTTTATACCCTCTACCATACATTGTATGGCGGGTATCCGTTTGTAACTTTCGAAATAATTATTTTAGACATAACAAATATATTCTTGATCAGCGTAAAATTCTAAGACGATTTGGCCATGTCCATCCGTCTGCCTGTTGTAATCAGCTAGAGTCAAACAGAATTAAGACAGGAAACTAAAATATTGAACAGATCAGTCTTTTGTGTGCAGGCAGATCAAGTTCGAAGATGAGCTATATCGACCCACGATATATTATAGTCCCCACATATGCTGATTTTAGCCACATTTTTCAATGGAATTGTCTGAAATTCTACACAAGGAGTTCTTTATGAGTACTTTACCCTTGGAAGAGAATTGTCGATATTCGGTATTTTTATGATTTTAGCCACATTTTTCAATGGAATTGTCTGAAAAGGAGTCCCTTCTGAGTACTTTACTTGCAGTGGAAGAGATTGTCTATAGGTTCTCGGTATCGTATAGCCCCCATATATTTTAATAATTTTTCCGGAATTGTTTCACATTTCGTATATAATATGACCATTCATCAAGTTTAGATTATTGAAAATCAGGACAGCGATATCCGTCCGTCCTCAAATGTAGTATCCGATTTGGTCCAAAATTGGTACATCGTAATATTATTATCAAAACTTAGATCAAGTTTGGAGATGGGCAATATTGGTCCACTACATCAAGTACCTCCACCACAAAAGGTCGAACTTTTCAAAGAACATATTTTACTGCACAGAAAGAGAAAGGATAATTCGATTTTGCTCAAACTTTGCAAATCCTAACACATGAATCAGTGCTAGGTCCGGTGCGAAAATTAACAATATCTGTCCACTCAACCATAAAGTGTCAAAATTTTGGATAGTTATAAGTCCTATAAAATGTGATTAAGTGTTCGATTATCTTCAAATTGCACACATCACAATATTTTCATTAACTCAATGTCTGGTGTGAATATGGAATATATCGATCTACTCCTTCCGGTATCTCCCACACAGATTGATCAAAATTTTTAATAAAAAAAAAACTCCCTAAATAAGCGTCCGATTCTTTTAAAACTTCACACATCTCAATATTTCTACTAACAGAAGATATGGTGTGAAGATGATGGATATCAGCCTACCCTTTATGGTACCTCCTTCACAAATGATCACAATTTTAAATATCTCATAACTTGCGAAACAAGTCAGCGACTCCATTCAATCTTCATATAAATTAATATTTCCTTCAAAACAGATCGAATGCCAACAGAACGGATGCCCCAGCCTTCTCCCAAAAAAATTAAATTTTGATTTATTTGCATAAAATTTAAAATAAATGTTCGATTTTCTTTACATTTTGCAGGGCCCAATTATTTAATAATTTTTTTAGTATTTTTTCTGGCACCTCACGCACATTTCAACTTTCTCTAAAAAGTCAAACGCCATCATTTTTACATTTTTTTTAAATTTTATTGAATGAAAGCAAGAAATAGCATCAAATTTTAGAATAAGTTTAGATTTGATCGAATTGTACACCTTTGGTACGAATTATGCACTTTAAAAGGCTGCCCGAATGTTGCTATGCGGTATTTTGATCCATTCCCGCCGAAGCGCCGGTGATCGACACCTTGCTTTCCAAAATACTCCAGACACAACAGTCCAACGGATTGGTATCCGGAGATTTTGGTGGTCATTGTGCGCTGGAAGTGAAGCGAGGAATCTCTTTTTGTAACCATTCTTGGGTGGCGCGTATTGAGTGCAATGGTGCTGAGTCCTGTTAGAATGTCCAAGGTCTGCGGCCAAAATGTTTGCGTGCGCAAGGCTTTAATTCACCCTCCAGAATATTTTCGCGATAATATTCGGCATTTAGAGCAATCATCGGCTGTTATGACAGCTCACACCATCACCATGGTCGGTGCTTGAGTTCTGGTGGCGAACCGAAGGTGCACATTTTCAGCTGACCTCTTTGTTTACAAACTGCTGGACAACGAATGTTTTCTCATCGGAGAAAACCAAATTCGGCAGTTCACCATTTTCGGCCAAGCGAAGCAACTCTTTAGCTCTTTTGAGTCTATTTGCTTTCTGTTGCAGTGTAAGTTCTTGCACTTTTTGAAGTTTCAATGGCTTTACTCCGAGCTCATTTTTCAATATTTTCCGAATTGAATATTGCGATATGTTCAGCTTACGAGCCATTTTTCGGCCATTGCGTCGCGGGTTTCGAACAAGTCGCTTCTTTACTTTTCGAACCATTTCCATAGTTTATGCTACTATTGCTGTTTTCTTCCGTCCAATTCCTTGACGTCGGGCTACGCTACCAGTATCACGTAATAGGTAACAAGCGATAGTATTAAACACAAAAGATTTATTCACATTTAAATGCTGGAGTTCTCTAACGATAGTCACTTGTGATTTTCCAGCCAAATATAAAGAAATCACATTATCACGCGTGAATTCCATTACGAATAACTTTTTTTTCTTGAAAATTCTCACCAAAATGCTTTTGTAAGCTTGTAAACAATATAATGAGCTGTCACTGGAATCATTTGAACAGCTGTCGGACGAGTGGCTTAGAAATGAATTTGGTTACAGTTTTTTCATCTCACCCTGTATATCGAATTACAATTAAAATGTCTCGAATTACATCTGAAAAAGCTTTAGTCATTGTCAACTTGCACGTATTTGTTATATTTGTAATGTGTTCTAAATATAACTCATACGCACAATTGTTCAAATATTCTGCAATCCTTTGATTTCTTGTTTATGCACGAAAATATATAATAATACGTATTCATATTAAAACAAGTAAGCAAAGGCTACAGTCGAGCGGGGCCGACCGTTGAATACCCTACAACACTATAATAAACCATACAGTTGATATAGGCGAGATACTCGAAAGAATTCCACAAGATTTTGTGACAAATAATAAAAGAAAACCATCAGGTTCCGTTCTCTAATTTTCGAATAATAGCAACTTAAACTAATTTGCTCATTTCCAATTTATTGGTAGATGTTGCACGTACATGGTCTTCCTAGATCTGGAACCGATATTTCCCAAAAAAATGAGAAACAGACATTTGACTATATTCTTCAACGAAATCAGCGAAATAGTCAGAAGTGTGTCTTTCCTGTATTTGTGAATTCTCCAAAAAGTCACTGGAATCGACATTTTCATATTTTGTCTACAAAATTTGGCAAACTATTTCACACATTGAATATTTTTGGATGGCCATCCAAAACAGCTTGGCTTTTGTAATGTCCTGTAACCCCCATTCAAATGTGCATGAGGATCGGGCGACAATTTTGCAGTTTTTTGGTCCATTTCAACCCCTAAATATATGGCGATCATCTCCAAAAAGAGTAGGCTTCTATTCTGACCCTCATCTTATCTCCATGCAAAATTTCATAAGGATCGGGCCATAAATGCGATCTGCATATGATATCCTGATATCCTAACTACTTAGTTTTGTTAGCTGTAGAAATATTACCAAATGTTTAATTCAAAATGAAAATATGCCAAAAATATGAAAAAATTGAAAAAAATATGAGAAAATGTTACAAAATAAATATTTTCATCTTTAGAGAGATATTTTTATGCGATTTTTTTGACGTTTTTTCTTTCCTGCCAAGAGACCATTCTGAATTAATGAGAACTGTCGAAATCAGTTCAGCCATTCTCGACATATATGAGATCTTTCAAGCATATCTTCTTTGATAGACAAATGTATCGCACATATTTTGCTATATATCCGATTTGTTGGATGTTAACATCAGTGTAAAGATCAGAAGTAACCTTGTCATGGCTTTGTGATTTCGCCGGGATTTAAAATATTCTCGGTTTAATGAAAAATTTTGAATTTTTTCAACACAAAAGATATGGTCTATTTTACCCGCTAAATGTTATCCGACGACCACCCAAATTGGTAGGCTTCTTCCCCGCCCTAAACTCTAGCTACATACGAAATTCCGCGTCGATTGGTCTATAATTGCGACCTGTAAAGCTACTGCAAAATCCGACATTTTTTCAGTATTTGGTCCATTTCTACCCCTAAACATTTGGCGATCATCTCCAAAAGAAATAGGGTTCTATTCTGACCCCAGTCCCACCTTCATTCTAAATTTCGTGGAGATCGGGCCATAATTGCGACCTGTAGAGTGATTACAAATTAACATGGACAGACGGACAGACGGACGGACGGACATACATAGCTAGATCGACTCAGCTCGGCGAGCTAGGAAGATCCATATATACTTTCCTATGTGGGAAACCAATATTTCGTGGTGTTACATAATTTTTGGGCCAATCAAACTTATAATACCCCCAACACATAGTGTTGTAGGGTATAAACATGTAATATGTGTATGTTAAGTCTTAATGTTGGTGCTTAGGTTCTTGATAAAAAATACATTTTAAGCAGCTCATGAATATTACTTCTCAAATCTAAAAGATTTTTTCCAATTCATACAATAGGGAAAAATAAAATTTTGTATTGTTATTTTTGTCCACCTCCACGCCAAGGTTAGCCCAGTTCTTTTCTTCTTCGTTTCAACCCTTTCAATTTCATTAATACATTCCTCAAAACATTTCATTGTTTTTTTTCTAATTCTCATAAAAATATAATATGTAAAATAAAATCAAACATGTGTTCACTTGCCACAAACCATTGACATTTACAAACACTGTGCGGTAAACTGCAACCGACACGCGATTCATGGTGCCACAGTACCACAAAAATTGCCACTGCAAATTTTATGGCCTACTTGGCATGGCAGCAGAAATATAACGGCGACGGCGACGATGAACACAAAAAACAAAAATCGCATCGACCAAAATAGAAAATAATCAACAAAATGAAAATAAAATACAAACAAATATACATATACACATATACATAGAAACATGCATTAGTGCAAAGAGTGATTCGAGAGATGAGAGAGGAACGATGAATAGAATTATTATTGAATAAAAGGCTGCTGTGGGTGGATAAGGATGTCCCAGCTTAAATGGAAAAAATACTCGTGGGTAGATTATCCATCAATTATTGAAATCGATTTTTTTTAAAATAATATTTAAAATTCAAATTCAGTTTTTAATATAAATTATTTATCAGCTTGAAGAAATTGATTTTCAAAAAAAAAAATTGTCGAATTTTCACAAAGGTATGGGATTTTAAAAATGATTTTATTGTTTCAAATTTGGATAATTATAATTAAATACACTTGATTTTAATATTTAAATTCATACTATTGCATACTCTATTATACATTTATTTGATTCCAGTGAGCCAGGCACGAAACGTTGCTCGCCATACACAAAATTAAAAAAAAAATCATATGGTTTTTCGTATTATAAGCATAATTGTAGGTAACGTTTAACTTGGTTCTAACTTCCAAAAAAAGAGAAAAATAATTATTACTTATAAATTTTGACTAAATGTTTAAATTAAAATCTGAGTAAACAAAATAATTGAATAATTGTAAAAATTTGCTCAAAATGGTTGGCATTAAAACAATTAAAAAAAAACAAGTAAGCCAGGCAGCAATATAATATTGTTGGTAAGTACATTTTGGAAATGTCATACAGTCCTGCAAAAATTTTACCTCTGGTTTTCAACCTAGGTTTTCGTCCTATATTCACGCACTCTCTCGTACTGATAGGAATGCAAAACAAGTAAACAAAGGCTATAGTCGTGCGGGGCCGACCATGTGATACCCTACAACGCTACAATATGTTAGAAGCCACCTTATGTCCAAATTCGTTTTGCAAGATTCCAATTTTGAAATTATGATAGAGAGTACTGGCCAGACATTACCCTTATCATTTTGATTGTGGTCCATTTTACAGCCAAATATTATCCAATGGTCATCCAAAATCCTTCCCTGTCCTTTACTCCCTTCTCAGGCGTGACGATTGGCTTCAATGGTGTGATTAGGAATTTTTTCTGTTTTTGATTCATCTGAACCCCTAAATATTTTGTGATCATCTCTAAAAGTAAGAGACCCCTCTGTATCTTCATATTCAGACTCATCTATATGATTTGCTTGTCTTCGATATTTGGCTACATTCGTCAACGAAATCAGCATAAAAAGCCAGAAGTTCGTCTTTTGTGTATTTCATTTATTGCCTGTAAGTAATATTGGAATTTTTTTACAGAAAAGTAGTGGTCCCTAAACTCTAACTTCATGCGAGATTCCGTGTCCTTTGGTTTCTATATGTGACCTTTAAAAAGGCTGCAAAATCAGGAACATTTTTAGTTGTTGGTCGATTTCAACCCCTAAATTTATTGCAGACATCTTTGAAAACAATAGGTCTAGCCAATCTGAGCCTAACCGTACCTTTGCGAAAATTCGGACGATAATTGCAATCTGTATATACTTCAATATTATAAGTCAAATTGAAAAAATTGCATGCGATAAAAAATATGAAAAAATAAAAAAATGTCACAAAATCTATATTAACATCATTATTGCCATCTTTTTATACGTTTTTTTTTAGATTTTATTCTTTTACGCCAAGAGGGCATTCTGAATTAACAAAATTTGTCAAAATCGGTCCAACTATTGTTGAGATATAAGCATCCTAGCTAACATCCACTTCTTTTGTATATACTCATTGCATATATTTCGCTATATATATCCGATATATTTATAATTGGCATCTACGTAACGTTCAGAATTGACCTGTTCGTCTATTGGTGCTTTTGCCGGGATTGAACATTTTCGCGGTTTAATGGAAAATTTGACTTTTATTTAACTCAAATGTTATGGTCTATTTACCCACTAAATATTAGCCGATGACCATCAAAAGTTGGAAGGCTTCTGCCCAGCCCTAAGCTCAAGCCCCCATTGGTGTATAATTGCGACCTGTAGAGCAACTGCAAAATCATAAAATTATTCCGTTTTTTGGTCCATTTCCACTCCCAAATATTATGCGATCACCTCCATAAACAATAGGGTTCTATTCCGACCCTAATCCAACCTCCATTTTCAATTTCGTAAGGATCGGACCATAATTGCGACCTGTAGAGTGATTACAAATTAACATGGACAAACGGATAGACGGACGGACATACAAAGCTAGATCGACTCAACTCGGCGAGATAGCAAGATCCACTTTTCTATGTGGGAAACCAATATTTCGAGGTAATAATAATTTTTGGCCCAATCAAACTTATAACACCCCCAACACAAAGTATTGTAGGGTATAAAAAATGTGGTTTTCCATTTTACTCGCTAAATACTATATCTATGGCTATCAAAAATGGCAATCTTCTGCCCTATTCAAGACTATAATCTCATGCTAAATTCCATGCCAATTGGTCTTCAATTTCAGTTTTTGATCCATTTCAACCCAAATATATTTCAAAATATTTTACGAACATCTTCAAAAACTGTAGATTTCTATTCTGACCCTTGCCTAACTCTAATGTAAAATTCCGCAAGGGTTGGAGGATAATTGCGACCTGTATATAATAATCCAACATATAATGTTGTAGGGTGTAAAATTTTTAGGCAAAGTGAAATAATTTCATGCAAAAAAAACATAATTAAAATAGAAGAAGAAGAAGAAGTAAACAATACCTGAACTTTGAATACCCTCCACCATGTGTAACGAATTAGGAAATTTTAAAAAAAAATTAAAAATGCCGATTATCGGAAGGTGCCTACATATGGGGGGATATACGATATTGTGGACCCATAAAGAAAATGCTCTTTCAGGGGGTAAAGTACTCACAACGAACTCTTTGTGTGGAATTTCAGAAAAATCCATTGAAAAATGTGGCTAAAATCATTTAAAATACCGAATATCGGGAGGTACCGTTATATGGGGGATATACGATATTGTGGACCTATATAGACAATTCTCTTTCAGGGAGTAAAGTACTCACAATGAACTCTTTGTGCGGATTTTCAGACCATTAAAATCATCAAAATACCGAAAATCGGAAAGTTCCGTTATATGTAGGATATACGATATCGAGAACCCACAAAGCCCATCTTCGAACTTTACCTGCCTGCAGACAAAAGACAGATTGTGCAAAATTTTAGCTTCCCATCTTAATTGGTTTTGACTGTAGCGTGATTACAACAGACGGAGGGGCGGACAGGGATAAATCGTCTTAGAATTTTACGCTGATCAAGAATATATATACTTTTATGGGCCAAAAATTATTATTTCGATGAATTACAAACGGAATGACGAACTTAGTATACCCTCCATACTATGCATGGGGGATGGTAAAAAAAAAGAACCTAAGTTCGGCTGAGCCAAACTTTTAAAACCCTCCACTATTTGGACATTTGAAACAATGTTCTACTTCCATGTAATTATCTCTAGCTATGTGGAAATTTTATCCTCTCTGAAGTTATACATCTCACCCCTCTTTAAATTTATTTACTTCTCATTATTCAAAATCCCCTCCATTGTTGTCCATCTTTAGAATGTTAATTAACCCCCACTTGCGACAAAGCAAAACGGAAACTTAATCACAATCATGTAAATGATATCTCAACTAATCTCAGTGAAAATGCAGCAATTAGAAGTGCTTTAATGAGTCTAAATTAATGCGTGTCCATTGGAATAAAGAGTTTAACGTCGACACCCATAAAACAGTGGCAATCAACAGCCAGCGACAATGTATGCAGGCAGGACAATCCACCCACACACCGAACAAAAGAAAACACATCGTCGTAGGACGAGATACACCCACCCACTCACTCGAATGGCAATGTGAATACATTAGAAACACACGAACGCACAAACACAAACGGCTACAAAGTTAGTTACGAAATGACAACAAATGGCGCCAAATCAAACATTTAAATAAGACACAACACAAACACCCACAGATACAATAACACCAGCGCATCGGATGGATGCCTTATGCAAACACACACACACTTACGCATTCATACTCCTTGATATACAAATATGACTTTGTTAAAGGGTGTTGCGAGTGCAAAACATTTACAAGATGGTTGGTTGTACGAATAGGACAAACAAACCGGATGCCTAACACACACTCTCACCCACACACACTTCTACACCTACATGAGCTGGAACATGTATTTATACCCTACAACACTATGTGTTGGGGGTATTATAAGTTTGATTGGGCCAAAAATTATGTAACACCTCGAAATATTGGTTCCCCACATAGAAAAGTATATATGGATCTTCCTAGCTCGCCGAGCTGAACCGATCTAGCTATGTATGTCCATCCGTCCGTCTGTCCATGTTAATTTGTAATCACTCTACAGGTCGCAATTATGGCCAGATCTTCACGAAATTTTGAATGAAGGTGGGGCTAGAGCCGAAATAGCCTATTGCTTTGGAGATGATCGCAAAATAAAAAAGATCCTGATTTTGCAATTGATCTACAGGTCGCAATTATGGCCCGATCTTCACTAAATTTAAAATGTAGGTGGGGTTAAGGTCAGAGTAGATCCCTATTTCTTTTGGAGATGATCGCATAATATTTAGGGTTTGAAATGGACCAAAACTGAAAAATTTACTGATTTTGCAGTTGCTCTACAGGTCACAAATATAGACCAATCGAAGCGAAAGTTAGCATGGGGCTAGGGCTTTGGGCTGGGCAGAAGCCTTCCAATTTTGATGGTCATCGGAAAATATTTAGTGGTTGAAATAGACCATAGCATTTGTGATAAATAAAAGTCAAATTTTCCATTAAACCGCGAATATTTTTAATGCCGGCGAAATCACAAATAGACGAACAGGTCAATTCTGACCGTAACGTAGATGCCGATAGTAAATATATAGGATATAAATAGCGAAATATATATAATGTGTATATACAAAGGAAGGGGATGTTAGCTGGAATGCTTACATCTCCAGAATGGCTGGAGCGATTTTGACAAATTTTGTAAATTTAGAATGCCCTTTTGGCATAACAGTATAAAATTTAAAAAAAAGATCGAATAAAAAATGCCAATAATGATGTTAATATAGATTTTGTAGTATTTTGTGACATTTTTTATTTTTTCCTATTTTTTATCGCATGCGATTTTTTCAATTTGACTTATAATATTGAAGTATATATTTTGTAATATTTTTTCACCTTTCAACACAGGTTGGGGTTATTATTTATATACAGATTGCAATTATCGTTCGATCCTCACGAAATTTTTGACAAAGGTAGGGTTAGACTCACATTGTTTTCAAAGATGTCCGCAATATATTTAGGGGTTAAAATGGATAGCAACTCAAAATGTTCCTGATTTTGCAGCCGTTATAAAGGTCACAAATAGAAACCAAAGGACACGAAATTTTGCGTGAAGTTAGAATTTAAGACAGCGGGTAGAATTGACCACTACTTTTGTGTAAAAAAATACCAACATTACGTACAGGCGATATCCGAAATACACAATAGGCGAACTTCTGGCTTTTTTATGCTGATTTCGTTGACGAATATAGCCAAATTGCTTTTGGAGATGATCGCAAAATATTTCGGGGTTCAAATGAACCAAAAACAGAAAAAAAAAATAGTTCCTGATCACACAATTGAAGCCAATCGACATGCCTAAGAAGATAATTAAGCACAGTGAAGAATTCTAGAATTTTGGATGACCATTGGATTATATTTAGCCGTAAAATGGACCACAAAAACTAACAGCACGACGGAGTGCATAAATATTGGGAAAATGTCCCTGGTCAATATGCTAAGGATAATATCTAGGCAGTGCTCCGTAACATAATTTCAAAAGCGAAATCTTCCAAAATAGATTTGGACATGAGGGGGCTTCTCACATATTGTAGTGTTGTAGGGTATCACATGGTCGGCCCCGCACGACTATAGCTTACTTGTTTTTTTCCTGGTAAACAAGCAAACAAACAGACCATCATCCATTCCATTCCATCCATGTGTTCATGTGGCGTGTGCACATAAAATAATGTCCTTAGACTTTGCTTAAACAAACACCACTAAACTGATGATGACAACATGGCTGGGAAATAAAGCAACGAAAACGAGAAACTAGAACGAAGACAAGACAAGACAACAACTCAAAACTATGCAAACATTTTTTTTTTTTTTTTTTGACAAGCAAAAGGATTTATAAATTTTTTATGAAGCCAACGAATAAATTTGTTGTTTTTTTATTTTTTAAAGGACTTTCTCAAACAATTACCAAATCGAGTTCTGCAACAATGATAACACGAGATGATGAAAAGGATAATGTGTTTTTATGTTTTCATAAAAAGTTTAGAACATCAAAAGTGATATGAATTATGTATTCTCTGCTTAAGGGTATAAAAGGGGGTTTAGATTTGAAATAACGTTTTAGAAAACTTTGCGTATGAGAAGGGACTTCGTATCGGTTTGCCCAAAATTTTCGCAAATCACTGGGAATTTAGGAAAAAATTGAGGATAAAGAATATCGGTTTACTCCTGTCGAAAAGGTTCTTCCAAGTAATCAAAATGTTTTAAATTCGTTTATAGACAGGGTAGTCTAGGTGATGCAAGGTTATAGGAACACCCACCTATTGATTTAAACCTAATAAATTCCACATCTATCATTTGATGGTAGCGCCTCAAAATATGCTTTAAATTATCCAAGCTCTGTTAAAAATTAAGTAAGCATTGCTAGTTAACATAAAAGCTTTTATCCAAACATGTAATAAACATATTAACGCCGAGCTGAGACTATCTTATATCCATGTTAATTCATAATAATTCTACAAGTCGTAGTTATGATCGGATCCTCACGAAATGCATGAGATTAGAATCGAAGAATTTTTAGAGATGTTCGTAAAATAGTTCGCTGGCCAAAAAACTAAATCCATTTTTATACCCTCACCATACTATGGAGGGTATATTAAATTCGTCATTCCGTTTGTAACTCATCGAAATAATAATTTTAGACCCAAAAAATTTTATATATTCATGATCAGCGTAAACTTCTAAGACGACTTAGCCCTATCCGTCCGTCCGTCTGTTGTAATCACGCTAGAATCAAAACGAAGTAAGATAGGAAGCTAAAATTTTGCACAGATCTGTCTTTTGTCTGCAGGCAGGTCAAGTTCGAAGTTGGGCTATATCGGTCCACGATATCGTTTAGCCCCCATATAACGGTACCCCAAAGTATACGGTATTTTGATGTCCCTAAAACATTATTCATCGGAAATGTTTCAAATTTGGGATTTGAAGTCCGTAATGGGTACTACAGCCTATGACAGAAAATTGTCTGTGCAGGTCCACGTCTTCACATATAACGGTACCCTCCGATATTCGGTATTTTGATGATTTCGGCCACATTTTTCAACGTAATTGTCTGAAATTCTACACAAGGAGTTCTTTGTGAGCACTTTACACCCTGACAGAGAATTTTCTTTATATACAAACGATATCGTATTTACCCCATATAACGGTACCCTTCGATATTTTGATGATTATAGACACATTTTCTAATGGTATTGTCTGAAAATGTACACAAGGAGTTCCTTTTGAGTACTTTACCACCTGGAATAGAATTGTCTACATAGGTCCACAATATCGTATATCCCCCATAAATCGGTAATTTTCGATATTCGTTTTTTTAAGAGCTTAACAGAATTTTTAATTTAATTTATAATTTTATTTATTTATTTTATTTTATTTATTTTTTTTTTTGAAAATTTCCTAATTCGTCCAAATGGTGGAGGGTATTCAAAGTTCGGCCCGGCCGAACTTAATGCTTTTTTACTAGTTCAGATTTTTTTTTTTTAAATTTTAAAGCAAAAAATGTCGGAAATAACATCAAATTTTAGAATAAGTTTAGATTTGTTCGAATTGGTCACCTTTGGCACAAATTATGGCCTTCAAACGGCCAATGAAACCTTCACACGCTGCCCGATTATTATTCTGATGTATCTTGACCCATTCCCGGCGAAGCGCTTGCTTGAGGTGATCGACACTTTGGTATTTTTTTAGTGCCAACCTTGCTTTCCAAAATACTCCAGGCACTATAGTCCGACGGATTGGAGATTTTGGGTGGTCATTGTGCGCTGGAAATGAAGCGAAGACCCCCATTTTGTAACTATTCTTGGGTGCTGAGTGTAATGGTGCTGAGTCCTGTTTGAATGTCCAAGGTGCCGCATATCTGAATTTTGCGTGCCCAAGGCTTTAATACACCCTCCAGAATATTTTCGCGATAATATTCGGCATTTGTTCTGATGCCACGGTCGATTAACACAAGCGGAGAGCGACCATCGGCTGTTATGGCGGCCCACAAAATCACCATGGCCGGCGCTTGAGTTCTGGTGGCCAACCGAAGGTGCACATTTTCAGCTGACCTCTTTAGCAAGTAAACACGATAATTTTCTTTGTTTACAAAATGCTGGACAACGAATGTTTTCTCATCGAAGAAAACCAAATTCAGCAGTTCACCACTTTCGGCGATGCAACTCTTTAGCTCTTTTGAGTCTATTTTATTTCTGTTGTGGTGTAAGTTCTTGCACTTTTTGGAATTTCAATGGCTTTACTCCGAGCTCATTTTCTAATATTTGTCGAATGAAATATTGCGATATGTTCAGCTCACGAGCCATTTTTTGGACACTGCGACGAGGGTTTCGATCAAGACGCTTCTTTATTTTTCGAACCTTTTCTGCTGATGTTGCTGTTTTCTTCCGTCAACTTCCTTAACTTCGGGCTACGCTACCAGTATCACGGTAACGAGCGATGGTACGCGACACAAATCACACTATCACGCTTGAATTCCATCACGAATAATTTTTTCTGGAAAATTCTCACCAAAATGCAAAACGCTTGTAAACTATATAATGAGCTGTCACTGGAATCATTTTTACATACACATGCTTACATAATTGCAGTCAAGCATATAATTGTGGGATTATGAATGATCTACTTAATGTAATATAAAATGATTATGAGAGTCTGTTACTAAACTTTTATTTGCAGGTCCTACGGTCATGGTAGTATTTGCATACCCTCAGTCATATGGCTACAGAGGGTATATTTCATTTGATACGGTCAAAACGTGCCTAGTCGAAATAACGGTTTTTGACCCTAGGTCTATTTGGACCAAATCCGTTTCAGAACATTTGGAGTCGATCTAGCGATGTTCGTCTGTCTGTCTTTCAGGCTGGCGCGCGATAACTCTCAAAGGGAGTATCCGATTTGGTCCAATCTTGACACATCGTAATATTTTTGTCAAACTTACCTCCCCCATAAGAGGTCAAAATTTTCAAACAAATATATTTTTTGCTCAGAAAGAGAAGCTATAATCCGATTTTGCTCCAACTTTGCACATCTAAATATTTGCGTCAGTGCTAGGTCTGGTGCGAAAATTAATAATATCGGTCGACTTCATCAAGTGAATCTCCCACAAAGGGTCAATATTTTGAATAATTATAACTCTTAAAAAATATGATATAAGAGTCCGATTGTTATCAAATTTTACACATCTTAATATTATTATGAGCCGAACATCTGGAAATAAGACGGAATATATCGGTCTACTCCTTCTGATACCTTCCCCACAAACGCTCAAAATTTTGGATATCCACGAAGTTGATAAAAAGCTTAATCAACATCCGATTCCATTTCAGATATGGTACATCTCAATATTTCCATTAAGACAAGATCTGTTATAAAGATGGTAGAGATCCGACCATTTATTTTGCTACCTACTTCACATAGGGTTCATGAATTCGAAAAAAAACCCTCAAAGAAAGCAAAATAATCACCCAACTCTCTTCAAATTTCACACATACATATATTTTTGCTAACACAAGATCTGTTGTACCTTACCCATTCTTTACAACTTGCTATATCTAAATATGTGTCTCTCAACCAGAATCCTTAGAAGAATATGGAATTAATAATTTCCCATATATTTTAAAATAATCGAACATTTGCTGAGGTTATACATCTGTCGGCAAAACCGACCGATATTTTTTACTTGTTTGATAACGATAAGTCAGAAAAGAATTTCAAGGACTAAAGAGCCAAAGTCATTTATTAAAATTTGTTTAAGGATTAGTTGTAGTTTTTTGAAAAGTACTTCTGAGTAACTTTAACTGGACATGGCCGCAGTTTTGAGTGCCTTTTTGGGTCCATATTTATGGATTTTGAATAATTATTTTTCGGGTGAATTTATAATTTTTATTTTTGTATTTGTACTCTTCATGGTTAGAAAATCCGCCTGCAAAAAATTTCTGGATTTTTAGTATTTTTGATAGCCTAAGCCACATTAAATTTTTTTATTTTTTATTTATTTATTTATTTTTTATTTGAATAAAAGTTGAACCATTTTGCTTGTGATGCATTTCTCCCATGTCTATTCCTGCCCATTAAATTATTTTTTAAGCTTTATAGTTTCCTTAAAACGAACTCTATCGTATAGTTTGAAACAAAAATTCTAACTCCGACTACAACTCCCATAGAAATATTTTCTGGCTGATGATATCATATTTATTTGTGCGATTTTTTCTTCATATCCTTTTCGCAAAATGACTAAAGTTTCTTTTTTGGTTTTTATTGATACCAAAAAAAGCAAGAAAACAACATTTATTATATGAAAACAAACCACATTAACATTTCCTCTTTCTCTTCTTTCCAGCTTTCTTATGGACTCATTCTCAAATGGCAATGGTGCCCGTCTGACATTGGGCTCTGCCGTCTTAGTCTATTTGATTGCCTACAATGAAACGACGGCACCGTGTGTGGTTTTGGCCACCATTGCGGCCACAATTTATGCAGCTTTGGCGGGTAAATATTTCAATTTTTCCCAGTCCCAGTCATGTCTGCTCAGCCCTAAGAACACGTCAATTACCTAAAACGTACATACATGAATTTTACAACCGCTGCGATTACACCTACTTAAATTATAATGGTTTGTTCTACAATTTTTTCGTTTCTACTTTAAATTTTTTTTGTATCGCCTCCAGCACGCTGTAAAACAAGTCTGAGATCCCTACAGATGCCTTATATACGGGCCAGCAATAAATTTGACTTCGGTTGCCTTTTTCTGGCCACTTGGATGGAAATGTTGTCGGTGTTGTGTGCCTGCGGGGCATTGACGCGTACGTTGAGCATGTGTTTGGATGCCATGACTGGCGGTTTAGCACGTATCATGATTTTAGGTGAGTTCTAAACAACTTGCACAAAAAACACACACACACATACGCTGTTAAGTGGTTGATAAGTATGGGAATGGGTAGAGATGTTGTGGTATTGAATTTTTTAATATATAAAGAATTAGACAGGACTATGATCGAATGTTTGGGATATATTTTGAAATAGATCTGAAAAATTTTAAAGACTATTACAAATATAAGCTATAATTTTCAGAATATATTCAATTCAGAATATTCTTAAGAATATTTTTGTAAGGACTATAAGAGCTAGAACCTGACTATTTTGAAATTATTTTGTGATTTTGAGAATTCTAAACCTTAATTCTTTTAGATTTTTCTTTTTCAAGGACTACGAAATCTTAAGGACTATGAAAGCATTAGAAATGGAATATTTTTCAAGGACTATGAAAGTATTAATCCTAGATTATTTAGGAATATTTGTTCAAGATTAAAAATGATTTTTTCAGGAATACTTTTCCAAGGAATATGAGAGCATTTAACTTAGATTATTTAAGAATATTTTTTTCAAGGACTATGAGAGCATTACACGTGGATTTTTTGAGAATATTTTTACAAGACTATGAGAGTATAAAACCTGGATTTTTTAGGAATATTTCTTAAGCATTAAACGTGAAATTTTCAGGAATACTTTTCCAATTAATACGAGAGCATTAAAGGGGATTTTAAGAATCTTTTTTCAAGGGATATCAAAGTATTAAAAAGAGATTTTTTACGAATATTTCTTAAGCATTAAACGAGGATTTTTTCACAAATATTTTTCCAAGGAATATGAGAATATAAAACATGGATTTTTTACAAACATTTCTTGAGAATTAAACGTGGATTTTTCGGGAATATTTCCCAAGGAATATGAATGCATTAAACTTGGCTTTTTTAAGAAAATTTTTTTCAAGGACTATGGGTGTACTTTCGTGGATTTTTCAGAAACATTTTTAGGGGAATATGAGAGCGGCAAATGTGGATTTTTTAGGAATATTTCTTCAAGGACTATGAAAGTATTAGACCAATTTTTTTAAGGAATATTTCTTGAAGGAGAGTACTATACCTGGATTTCCTCGGAATATTTCTTAAGCATTAAAGGTGGATTTTCAGGAATATTTTTTTGAAGGTATATGAGAGCATTAAACGTAAATTTTTTAGGGAATATTTTCCCAAGGAATATGACAGCATTAAGTGTTGTTTTTAAAGAATCTTTTAAATATTATAATATTTATTCAAGACACAGGGAACATTGAGTCAATGATACAATATTTTTAAAAGACAAAGGCTCTATCTTAGAAACATGAATTTGTTATAATATTTTATCAGGACCTACCCACCTGGTAGTGAACATTAAAAAAATATATATATATTAAGAGTTTGCAGTCTAAGAACATTCAATTTTCGAAAATAATTTTAAAGGAACTCCTGACCAAAAACCGCGCATTAAAAAATTATGTAAAGTCTCTAGCTTAATTTTCACTTTCATCTAGAAACAAAAATGAACAAATTAACTAAAAATGTAATTTTTAATGAATTTCTGAGAATTATGAATTAAAAAAAATGTATATTTTTAAGGACTCACTGGCCAAGAAAAGAGGATTTCAATATATTGCTCACCGACTTTCCAAGCCAAGAATTGTGGATTAGCAAACTTTTGGAAGACTTTCTGGTCAAGAATCCTAAATTTTAAAAATGGGTTTCAATGAATTTCTGGACAAGAATCGTTGATTAAAAAATTAAATGTTAGGGAATTTGTGGACAAGAATTGTGAATTTAAAAAAAATAAGGATTTTTGGCCTTGAAAAGTATATTTTTTTCATAGATCATTTGATCATTAGTGGACTAAAAGAAAATTATTTTGAAGGACTTTCCGGCCAAGAATCGTAAATTTTAAAAGATCTTTTTCAAGAAAATGATGATGAAGAGTCGTGCAATAAAAAACAATTTTTTTGAAGGACTTTTTGACCAAGATCCGTGGATTAAAAAAATATATTTGCAAGAACATTCTGTCCAAGTATCGTGGATCCTCAAAAATTGTTGGCAAGGACTTCCAGTCCACGAACCAAGAATTTAAAAAAACAATTTCCAAGAACTTCCGGATCAAGTATCAAGAAACGTGTATTTAAAAATGTGCCAATTATCTTGGATTTTGAAAAATAATTTGAAAGACTTCCTAACCAAGAATTATGGATTTAAAAATAAAATGTGTCAAGGACTTCCTGGCCAAGAATGGTTAATTTTAAAAAAATGTTTTCAAGAATTGTGAATTTTAAAAAATATGTTTCAATCATAAGGCTACAGAAGGTATGTATTATTTGTTACGGCCGAAACGTGACTCATCGTAATAATGGATTAGACCCTAGGTCTCCTTGAACCAAATCCATCTTAGGACATTTGGCCCATAAAAGGCCAAAAGTTTCACAGAAAACTTTGGAAATTCTATAGGGACTATATCGAGTACCTCGTTCACTTTTTATGAGATATGTGTCAAGTTTTTTGGAAAATGTTGAAATGTGCGTGAGTTTCCAGATATATCGAACCAATGTTGACCCTTTGTGGGGGAGGTACATAAGACGAGGGCATAGCAATGATATTAGGTAAAGTGGGAAAATTGACAATATCGTCCCACTTCTTTAGTAGCTCCCCCACAAATGTTCAACAGTTTGAATTAATTCTTTCAAAATTTCACACAAATATTGGATAACTGGCACATCACGCACATTTCAAATTTTTCAAATAATTATCATATATATCATAAAAAGTGAAGGAATTACTTGATAAAGTCCCAATAAAACTTAGGTTAGATACGAAATGGACAATATTGGCGTACCCCTTCGGAGCTATGTGAGTTTACTAATATATGGGAAATGTGAGAACTTTATATAAAATGATACCAATATTGTCAACATTTTATTGATATATCGAGTCTGAAACTATTGATATATCGAGTCAAAAAACGTGGGAACATTTTTATTTGATCCGGATTCCTTCAAAATATTTCGAACCAAGCTGAAGGACCTCCCATAAAAAATTAGATTTTTTTAAATTTTAAGATTTCCCGCCAAAAATGTGAATTTTTAAGGACTTCCTAAAAAAAACACTTATTTCTTAAGGGCATTTCTTCAAATACTTAGGTCGCAAAATGTTGATCATTTTCAAGAGATTTTTGGTAATCCTTTAAGTTTATTTTTTTTAGTATTCCGTCCTAAGAAAATTGTATTTTTTAAGAATATTCACTGGTTTTGTTATATTTACTGAGATTTAAAAAATGTGATCAAAGACATGCCCTTTGAAAACTCGTTAATATTTTTCTGGCATTTCGACCTGTTTTTTTAACGTTTATGATAATTCAAACCAAATATTTTGGTCGCTTATTGTTAATTTATACTTATATATGTAGACGTAAGAAATTCATCTTCAAGTAAACCAACAGATATCTCATAATTTGCATTATAACATTTATCCTGCTTTCAACGAAGTCATGGATTTTTTAAGAATATATTACCAAGTCTTTTAGGATACTGTATACCTTTCGTTGTGTAGAGTAGCGTATAATAGAGTCGTTGCACCCAATTAAAACACTGTTGTTAATTTATTTTATAATACTTTTCCATTGCATACTTTCAGGCCGCAATTCACCAGCCAACGAACCCTGGCCAGATGTCTTGGGAGTAGCTGTGGTGTTTCTGGTGACGGGCATGTTTATGCTAGGCCTAGAGGTATGTATGCAGTATAACTTCAGCTTTTCTTATTATTTACTGCAGTAATTGTGGACAACGTTGTGATAGCCCACAATGGCTGGCTATGTATTTAAACAAGGTCCATAGAGGACTAGTATTTTATTTCAATATTTAACGATGGCCCTTTTTTGTGCATTTTCATAATATATTTTATTTCTATTAGGTGAATGAATTTTTAATAAATCTTAGTTCTTTATATTATTTTCTTTCTATTCTATAGAAATAATTTATTTACTCTCTTTTCCCTCTCTCTCTCTATTTTTCTTTTCTTTGGTTTTTAGCATTCAAAGGCTTTCAGTTTTATAATGGCATTGGCCATGTTCGGCTTGAATGCCATTTTAAGTGCCGTTGGCTGGTGGAATGGCGATGCTATCGCCTGGCATGAGACTCTATTGCAGCCGAGTGGTTTCAAAAGTGTACGTATTGTATTGTTTAGAAATTTTCTTCTTCTTTTTTATTTTGGAAAATAAATAAGGGGGCATCGGACTTGAATGTGAACTTCTCATGTGAACATGGTGTAGTTGATGTTGTTGTTGTTGTGTTTATGCAAAGCAACGACACTTTTCACTTTAGTTGGTTAAAGTACACTTATGATACTTGAGAAGCACTTTTTTTGCTTTAGGATTTTTTGTGTGTTAATAATGTCTTTTGCAAGAAAAGAATATGTGGAAATTTAAGATTTTTGCAATCAATTGGTGTGAATGGAAAGTAATTAATTTTAGAAGAACAAAATAAATTAAAAAATTAAAAATGCAGAACATTTCTCAGTCATATTTTTGAAAGTATTCTTTGTAAAATATTTGTTTTGGAATAAAAAACTCCTTGAAGGTATAATTCAAAACAGGAATAGGAAGCCTTTTAACAATGTAAACGGTTAAAAATACTTTCATTTATTTAGAGGAGTTTTAAAAATTTGAAAATTCATTTAAAATTTTATATTTAAAAACAGGTAAAAAAGCTGTAAGTTCGGCCGATCCGAACTATAAACACACTCTAACATTTGGAACGAATTTGACAATTCTCAAAAACAATAAAATCCGTTAAAAATTCTGTTGAAATCTTAAAAATACCGAATGTTGCTGTTATATTAGGGTCTATACGACGACCTGCATCGGCCACATTTGTCATAAGCCATTACAATATTAAAATGCGAAACTTAAAAAAAATCGGTGATTAATGTAGCTAAAATCACCAAAATACCGAATATCGAGAGGTACCGCCATATGGGGGTTATACGAAGACGTGAACCTGCACAGACATTCTCCTGCCATAGGCTGTACTATCCATTACGAACTTCAAATGCCAAATTTGAAACAATTCCGGTGAATAATGTGGCTAAAATCATCAAAATGCTGAATATCGGAAGGTACCGTTATATGGGGGCTATACGAAGATGTGGGCCTGCACACACAATTTTCTGTCATAGGCTGTAGCATTCATTACGAACATGAAATACCAAATTTGAAACAATTCCGGTGAAAAATGTCGCTTAAAGCATTAAAATACCGAATATCGGGAGGTACCGTTATATGGGGGCTATACGAAGACGTGGATCTGCACAGACAATCTCCAGTCTTCGGCTGTAGTATCCATTACGAACTTCAAATACCAAATTTGAAACAATTCCCGTGATTAATGTCGTTAAATTCATCAAAATACCGAATATCGTGAGGTATCGTTATATGGGGGCTATACGAAGACGTGGACCTGCACAGACAATTTTCTGTCATGGGCTGTAGTATCCATTACGAACTTCAAATACCAAATTTGAAACAATTCTGGTACATAATGTTGCTAAAATCATTAAAATACCGAATATCGTGAGGTACCGTTAAATGGGGGCTATACGAAGACGTGAACCTGCACAGACAATTTTCTGTCATAGGCTGTAGTATCCATTATGAACTTCAAATACCAAATTTGAAACAATTCCAGTGAAAAATGTCGCTAAAATCATTAAAATACCGAATATCGTGAGGTACCGTTAAATGGGGGCTATACGAAGACGTGGACCTGCACAGACAATTTTCTGCCATAGGCTGTAGCATTCATTACGAACATCAAATACTAAATTTGAAATAATTCCGGTGAATAATGTAGCTAAAATCATCAAAATACCGAATATCGGAAGGTACCGTTATATGGTGGCTATACCAAAACGTGGACCTACATGACCCATTTTCAATACTAAAAGTCCCGCAGTCATAACACACATATGAGTAAAATTTTATCAATTTACTTCAT
This sequence comes from Musca domestica, assembly GCF_030504385.1. Taxonomy (NCBI): domain Eukaryota; kingdom Metazoa; phylum Arthropoda; class Insecta; order Diptera; family Muscidae; genus Musca; species Musca domestica. The sequence continues at coordinate 1,917,863 of NW_026712388.1, read as the reverse complement.
TTCGTTCGGAACCTAGAGTGATTTCCACAGACGGACGGACATCGCTAAATCGAAACGGAATTTTTTGCTCTAATCAAGAATATATCTACTTTGTGGGGTCTAAAATGTATATTTCGAGGTGTTACTATGGTGGAGGGTACAAAAATGTAAAAATCATACACAAATCCACAAATACATCACGCGAGACAGCACAACAAAAAAAAAAACAATGTTTTCCGTCCAAAACATTTAAATAGACATTAACTATTCAAGTGAATGGCAGAACTGTTTCCGCAAGCGGACACATTCGTGACAAATATAATTAAGCCTATGCACGAATATTGCCAAAAAAATGTTCGTTTACCAACAGGGGAAGTAGAATAAATATATTTTTTTTCAAATATACGTACATATATAACATTCAATACTTCGTCAACACAGATAAGAGACACAATGTCGGGAATCAGACATAGCAAAGTTCACGAAAAATAGAAATGAGAGAATGAGTAAGAGGGGGACGAATGAGGTAAACGTCAGTTTTTCATCGGCTCCACATCTCCCTCCCTGAAAATTAATTTTTTCCCCAAAACTTTTGGGGTTTCTAAAAACGAATATGAAATCGAAAAAACTTAAAACAGAAAGTACCTATATATGGTAAGGTAGATCTACCAGCTGATTGCAATTTTTATACGTACACCGCATGGTGGTAAGTGTATTATGTCTTTGTGCATTTGTTTGTAATACGGAGAATGAAACAAGATAGACCTATAGTTACTTCTGAGGATCTTCATAGAATTACTTTCTGAGTCGATTTATGTATGTCAGTCCGTGCGTCTGTCCATGTGTTCTTGTGGTCAGGTCGCATTTATTGTCAGATTGAGATTAAATTTACCACAAAATATTTGTTTGGCCCAAGGATGAACCTAATTAAGATTGCTGAGAATCGGTTCAAATTTAGATATAGCTCCCAAATATATATCTTAAACCGAATTCGGGTTAATTGTTCTCCAAACTGCCAATATCAGTTCAAATAACCTGAATTTTAGCATATCCCCCCTATTTCAGTCTAGAACGTGAAAATCGGTTCAGATATAGCTATAGCTCCCATATACATGTTTCATCCAATCTGGTGTTTAAGTCTCTCACATTCGTAATACGCATTTCACAAGAATGATATTCGGTACCAGATATCAGATACAGCCCAGAAATACCTCTGTCAAATTTTATCGAGATCGGTTTGGATATAGATCCCATATATATCTTCAACCGATTTCGGGTTAATTGTCCACCAAATGAACAATATCTGAACACATGACCTGAATTTTGGTACATTTGACCAAATTCAGTGAGGAATCAAGTACGTAAAATTTCGATAAAATCGGTTCAGATATAGCTATACCTCCCATCTATACGTTTTTTTTCAATTTGGTGTAAGATTCACTCTATAAAAATTATCTTTGGTACCAGATATAAGATACAGCTCAGAAATATATTTTCAAAATTTTGTCACGATCGGTTCAGATTTGGATGTAGTTCCTATGTATATATTTATCTGATATCAGGTTTTTTTTTTTTTTTTTTGTAAATCAAATGGCTAATATCAACCCAAGTGGATAAATCTTGGCACTTTCTACACATTACAGCCTAAAAGTAAGTGCTTAAAATTCTAGTGAAAATCGGTGAAGATATAGTTATAGCTGTTATATAAATATTTCATCCGATTTGGTGTTAAAGTCACTCATATGCGTAATACGCACTCCAAAGCAATGATATATGATAGCGGACATCAGATACTGCTCGAAAATACCTCTGCCAAATTTTCAATAAACAGGATGAGATAAAAACTGCAACAAAGTCAAACGCCATAATTTTTAGATTTTTTAAGAATTTTATTGAATGAAAGCAAAAATGGTCGGAAATAGCATCAAATTTTAGAATAAATTTAGATTTGTTCGAAGTGGTCACCTTTGACACGAATTATGGACAATGAAACCATCACACGATGTCCGAATGTTGCTCTATGGTATTTTGACCCATTCCCGACGAAGCGCTTGCTTGAGGTGATCGACACTTTGGTATTTTGTAGTGCCAACCTTGTTTTAAAAAATACTCCAAACACAATAGCTCAACGGATTGGTATCCAGAGATTTTGGGTGGCCATTGTGCGCTGGAAATAAAGCGAGGAAACTCATTTTGTAACCATTCTTGGGTGGCGCGTGCTGACTGCGATGGTGCTGAGTCCTGTTGGAAAGTCCAAGGTCTGCGGCCAAAATGTTTGCGTGCCCAGGGCTTTAATACACCCTTCAGAATGTTTTCGCGATAATATTCGGTATTTATCTTGAAGACGCGGTCGATTAATACGAGCGGAGAGCGACTATCGGTTGTTATGGCGGCCCACACCATCACCATAGCCGTCGCTTGAGTTCTGGTGGCCAACCGAAGGTGCATATTTTTAGCTGACCTCTTTGGCAAATAAACACGATCATTTTGTTTGTTAACAAACTGCTGGTATTTTTTAGTGCCAACCTTCCTTTTCAAAATACTCCAGGCACAAAAGTCCAACGGATTGGTATCCGGAGATTTTGGTGGCCATTGTGCGCTGAAAATGAAGCGAGGAACTTCATTTTGTAACCATTCTTGGGTGGCACATGCTGAGTGCGATGGTGCTGAGCCCTGTTGGATGACCAAGGTCTGCGGCCAAAATGTTTGCGTGCCCAAGGCTTTAATCCACCCTCTATAATATTTTGGTATTTATTATGATACCACGGTCAAACAATACGAGCGTAGAGCGACCATCGGCTGTTATGGCGGCCCACACCATTACCATGGCCGGCGCTTGAGTTCTGGTGGCCAACCGATGGTGCACATTTTCAGCTGACCTCTTTGGCAAGTAAACCCGATCATTTTGTTTGTTTACAAACTGCTGGACAACGAATGTTTTCTCATCGAAGAGAAAACCGAATTCGGCAGTTCACCAATTTCGGCCAAGCGAAGCAACTCTATAGCTCTTTTGAGACTATTTTGTACTTGTTTAAATGTCAATGGCTTTACCCCGACCTCATTTTTCAATATTTGCCGAATGGAATATTGCGATATGTCCAGCTCACGAGCCATTTTTCGGCCATTGCGAAGCGGATTTCGATCAAGTCGCTTCTTTACTTTTCGAACCATTTCTGCTGATGTTGCTGTTTTCTTTCGTCCACTTCCTTGACGTCGGGCTACGCTACCAGTATCACAGTAACGAGCGAAGGTACAAGACACAAAAGATCTGTTCACATTTAAATGCTGGAGTGCTCTAATGATAGCCACTTTTGGTTTTCCAGCCAAATATAAGGAAATCACACTACTACGGTAGAATTCCACCACGAATAACTTTTTATCTGGAAAATTCTCACCAAAATTCCTTTGTACGCTTGTAAACAATACAATGAGCTATCACTGGAATAATTTAAACAGCTGTCGGACGAGTGGCTTAGAAATGACAGCAGTCATCTCAACCTGTATTCTGGATCAGCGTAAAATTCTAAGATGATATAGCCCTGTCCGCCCGTACGTCTGATGTAACCACGCTAGAGTAAGCACGAATTAATATAGGAAGCTAAAATTTTTCACAGAACTGTCTTTTGTCTGCAACCAGTTCGCAGATGGGCTATGTCGGTCCACTATATCGTATATCTCCCACCATATCGGCACCTTCCGATGGATATTCGCTATTTTTGATGATTTTAGCCACATTTTTCTGAAAATCCACAAAAGGGGTTCCTTGTGAATACATCGCCCTCTGGAAGATAATTGGCCATATAGATCCACGATGTGATTTATCCATTCGGCATATGACGCTTCCTCCTGATATTCGGTATTTTGATGATTTTAGCCACATTTTTCAATGGAATTGTCTGAAAGTCCACAAAAGGATTTTCATGTATGTACTTTATTCCCTACAATAATTTAGAATACAATAATTGTGTATATAGGTCAACGATGTCGTATATCCCCCATATAACGGTATCTTCCGATATTAGGTATTTTGATGATTTCAGGCAAAAATTTCAACGGAATTATCTTAAAATCCACACATGGGGTTCCTTCTGAGTACTTTACCCCATAGAAAAAAATTTTCTACATAGGTCCACCTTTTAGTATAACGCGCATATAACGGTTCCCTCATATATATTCGGTATTTTCATGATTTTTGTGACATTATTCGTATTTGAAGTTCGAAACCGTCACTACAGCCTATGACAAAAAATACTTAAGCAGGATCACGTCTTTGTATACCCTCCATATAAGGGTTTAAATGAGAGCGGTATTTTTCGACAATTTTTTTTTAATAGTGGCAGGTATAAAATTTTCGGCCCTGCCGAACTTAACGATGTCGTATAGCCCCCATATAACGAGTGACGAGTATTTTTCAAAGTTTTTTTTTTTTTTTTTTTTTTTTTTGAAAATTGCTTCCAAATGTTGGAGGGTATTAAAAACTCGGCCCGGAAGTGCAGGGAACTTGTTCTCTCAAATAAGGTTACTTTGTGACACCAAATGCCGATACACATATCTTCTCCTTTTAAATCTTCGTTAATACTGGGATATCCTGTAATATTTTTTTAGTGTACTGCACTTTTGTCTTTATATAAATGTTCTCCTCATTTTAGTTACTTACCGCCACTGCCTTATTGACGTTTTCCTTTCCCGTGGAATGTCCAAGCCCCAAGACCGGTTGGAAACGGTTCACAGGATTATTTATGATCCTCTTTGTGACGATATCACTGCTATTGGCTTCCGGTTGTTTAACCACAATATTGCACTACAAGTAAGTAGACCTCTAAAAATTTGATTAGAATTACTTGTAGGACTTAATAAATTTAATATTTTTTTCCTTAGACCCATAGAGGAATATGCAGCCGTCCCATTGTTTCACATTTTGGATGAAAACAATTTCCATAAATTAGTACCCGCAGCTGCCTGTATGTTAATGTTAACAGTAACCGGTGCCTTTTTAGAGCTATTTCCGGAACTATATCGTATTATAGTACGTTTTGCCACATCGGAATGGCGGATATTGACGAAGCAGATTGCCTATGAAAGTTCGGAAAGTGGTAATCCGGTGTTGGCGGTTTTTATAGCGGGTATGGGGTTTTTTTTCATAAATTTTTGAAATTAAAATAACTTTTTTTTTGTTTAAACAGGAAGCCTTTGTGCCATGTTGGCATTTGCTTGCCCCCTGCAAAATCTCTCCTATATGCTGGCCGCCAGTCATTTGTGTGCGGTGTTCTTCCGAGCTTTCTATTTGCTCTACACGCCCTTCCGTCCAAAATTTATATTACAGTGTAGTAAGTGTCAACCTTTCATTATTTAAAGCGAACAAATTTCAAATTGTTTTATATTTCAGACACAGATTCTTCATTATCATATAGCCGACTGAATACCGAACCCATCACCCATAGTTCTTCGTCGGCCCGCCTAAAGCGCAGCCTCTGGAACTTGAGTGTTGGCAAACAGGCTCCAAATAAAAAACCCAAAGCAAAATCAAAAAATAAACAAGAAGTGGAGAAGGAGTGGTTACTTTTGGGTGAGCCAACATCACCCTGCCCCCAAAGGGAGACCAAAGATGTTGAGTCCACGATATTATCCGATGGAGAGCCTCCGGTGAGTTTAATTACTTTTAATACCAAAGAAGAATGTTTATAATTTCCATCTCTTCTATAGCCCTCGGATTTCGAGTACCCGGATAAATTTGATAACAGCGATTCGGATACATCAACGGATATTGATGCCATTGTCGATGAGTACCGCCAAAAGGTTAAAGTGGCCACAGCCGGTCCATTGGACAGAACGGCTCGCATACCCACAGTCTCTTCGTGGCGTGTCACCATATTTGCAATTGTGGTTGTGTTTTTGGGTGTAGCTTTAAGTTTGGCCGGCATTTTTATGCATTGGGCGCCAGCGGCATTCACGGGGTCAATAGGTGAGTTTGAGACACTTCTTTATAATTAGAATTATTCACTAATCCTCTGAACATGGAAGACCCTACAGAGATCTTAAAGACCATCTAGAGATCTCTTATACATAGAGGACCTTTAGATAGAGAGAACACTGTTCCACGAGCTTATACAGACTGAGACCCTTAAAGGTCCTCTTTACCGAGAAGGCTCCTCAGAGGTCATCTATAACGAGAAGACCTATCAGAGGTCTTCCATACCTAGAAGAGCCCTCAGAGGTCTTCCATATCTAGTAGAGCCCTCAGAGGTCTTCTATACGAGAAGACCCTTTAGAGGTCTTCTATACCGAGAAAACCCAATAGAGGTCTTATATACAGAGAAAAACCCCTTTAGAGGTCCTCTATACAGGAAATACCCCTCGGCGATCTGCTATACATAGGATACCCCTCGGCGATCTTCTATACATAGAAGACCCCTCAGAAGCCTTCTATAAAGAGAATACCCCTCAGAGGTCTTCCATGCCAAGAAGACCTCTTAAAGGTCTTTCATACCGAGGAGACCCCTCAGAGGTCTTCTATACCGTGGAGACCCCTCAGAGGTCTTCTATACCGATGAGATCTCTTAGGGGTCTTGTATACCGAGGAGATCTCTTAGAGATCTTGTATGCCGAGAAGACCACGCAGAGGCCTTCTATGCAGAGAAGACCCCTCAGAGATCTTCCATGCCGAGAACACCCCTCGAAGGTCTTCTATACCGAGGAGACCCCTCAAAGGTCTTCTATGCAGAGAAGACCCCTCAGAGGTCTTCTATAAAAAGAAAACCCCTCAGAGGTCTTCTATACATACCCCTCAGAGGTCTTCTATACAGAGAAGATCCCTCAGAGGTCTTCTATACCGAGAAGATCCCTCAAAGGTCTTCTATACCGAGAAGACCCCTCGGAGGTCTTCTATAAAAAGAAAACCCCTCAGAGGTCTTCTATACAGAATGAAGAACCCTTAGAGGTTCCAGAGAGGTCTTTCATAGAGTGAAGACCCCTAAGAGGTTCTCTCTATCCCGGAAGGCCTAAATATCCTCAGAAGTCTTCCATATAAGTAAAGCCCCCTCAGAGGTTTTTCATATACAGAGAAGGCTCCCCACTCCAAAATACTCCTCAGGATCTTCCATATCCGGGAAAACTCCTCCGAGGTCATTCATAAGGTCTTCGGAGAACTTCTTCTATATGGATGAACCTTCGTTGGCCTTTTCTACCTTAAGAATATTTTTCATCTCAAATTAACCCCTCTCTCCCCTTATCCTCTTCCAGGTGTCTTCATAATAAGCCTCATGATGCCGCTAATACCCAAATACACGGGCAGTGTAGTCAATGTCAGTCCCGTTATTTGCTGTTCGGCCATTTTTATTGGCTGTATTCTCTTCGCTTCTTGTGCTCAATATTCATGGCCTGCGATTTTATTTTGGATTGTAGCTGGCCTCATCATGTTAATACGTTGTGATAATATTTGTTGTGATTGTCTGAATCAAGATCGCGGTGGGTCATTAAATGAACAACTCTTACCTAGTGTCACACCCGGATCCACAGCTGCTTCCGCAGGGACGACAACAATTCGTATGCCACGACCACCCAAGGGCTTCATCACAATACCGACACACATCAATGCACCGAGATGACATTCGGAGTCCTCTGAGGGTGAAGATTTGTTCAACGAGGACTTTAATATTCGTGATTTTGAAGAGGGCGATGAGGATGGGGATCCTAATGGAGATTGGACTGAATGATGGTAATTGCGAGTGGAGTGTTAACCAACAAGCTAGTTAGAAATTCAAAATATTTACGAAAATCAGCTTTTTTACTCGTTACTAAGATGCCTGATGCTATAGCATGAATGGGAGTGGAAGTTTTTGCAAGCAACAAAATTGAAGAAACTATTTTTATATAGCCTAGAGGACTATTGAAATTTAGGAACAAAAAAAAATAAAATTATTTTTGTTTTTGAAATTATTACAGCAATCAATTAAAAAAAAAGCAATTTAAAATTTTGAATATTTTTTTTTTCTTAAATTCTAATTAAAATAATTATTACCAAATATGAATGGAGACTTTATACGGGCTTTACTTAGTCTTTAAGATGTTTATTAAAGTTGTCAAAGAAATCAAATTGAAAAAGAAACAAAAACAACAACAACAAACGAAAGTATTATGTTTTCAAATAAAAATGTCGAAGAATAAAACAAATTTGAATTAAAGAGTATTTTATTACTTCATCTTGGTTTCCTTACAGTTCCAAAATCTCGATTTTTCTGAACCTTTTCAGATTTGAACAAAAATTGCTAAACTTGTTTTTTTAATTATTATTTAAGAGTTTAATGAGACTAAACGTCCGTTTTTGTGTTTTTTTTTTAACTGAACAGAAAGTCGGACAAGCTCTTAAATTGGACTTTTGCTAATTTTTTTCAGAGCTGACTAACATCTTTAAAACGCTGATTTGTAAGAATTGTCCAAGAGAATATTTTCAACAAAGTATATATCTTCTTGATCAGCGTAAAATTCTAAGTCGATATACGAAGACCTGGACCTACATAGGTAGAAAATTGTCTGTAGAACTACAGTCTTTGGCAGAAAATTATCTATGTAGGTCCAGGTAGGCCCCATATATCAGTACCTCCCAATATTCGGTATTTTGACGAGTTTAGGTACAAAACCCACCGAAATTGTTTGAGATGTCGTATTTGAAGTTCGTATTGGATGATACAGCCTGTGAGAGAAAATTGTCTATACTGGTCCAGGTCTTCGCACAGCTCCGATATAACGGTAGCTCCCTTTATACGATATTTTGATGATTTTAGCTACGTTATTCACCGTTTATTTCAAGTTTCGAATTTGAATATGATAATGGCTTCTGACAAACAATGCCTATGTAGGTCCCCAATATAACGGCTATAATCGGTATTTTTAAAATTATAAGAGAATTTTTAAGGGTTTTATTTTTTTTAAATTTCCAAATTCGTTCCAAATGGTGGAGGGTATGGAGGTGACTTTTTAACTTGTTATATAATATTTTTTAGAACTGATCAACAACTTCTAAACTTGGATCCTTTGTGAATATTTTCGTAGCCAACCAATTGCTGCTGCACGTGATTGTTGATGATTTCAGAGCTCACAAAGTGACTTTAAACGGGGATAAGTAAAACCTTTTTTCAGGCCTGACCAACAGCTCTAAAACATGGACTTTTAAGGAATGTTTCGCCAAGCTACTAAAGAGCTTAAAGCTAAAAAGAGCTTGAAATAGGCCTTTTACACGGATTTTATTCAGAGCTGAGTAACTTTTCTCATGTGTGGATCTTTTAAAAGCTTTTTCATGGCTTTAAATTGGATTTTTAATAATTTCAGACTGACTAAGAAATATGGATTTCTTATTATTTTTTTTTTCAGACCTGGACAAGGGCTTTTAAAATTGGATATTCGTGTATAGTGGAATATTTATTTTCGCAGTGTAGATTTGTTTATGAATATGTCAGAGCTGACCAAGAGACATCGGTAAAGAAGGTGTATTCAAAATACATACATACACCACAATATTAATCTATCCCTTCTTTACCGATGTCCGTTCGTCCGTCTATTTGTCCGGCCGGTGCACACGATAACTCTCGAAGAGAGTATCCGATTTGATCCAAACTTGGTACATCGTAATTTTATTGTCAAACTTACATCGACTTCAGAGATGTGCAAAATCGGTCCACTCTTTCAGGTACCTGCACCACAAATGGTCGAAATTTTCAATAAAAAATATTTTAATGCATAGAAAGGATAAAGGATAATCCGATTTTGCTCCAACTTTGCAAATCCTAATATTTGCATCAGTTCTAGGTCAGGTGCAAAAATGGACAACATCGGTCCACTTCATCAAGTGCCTCCCCCACAAGGGGTCAAAAATTTGAATATCCATTAATCTTATAAAAGGCGAAAATAATATCCGATTTCTTTCAAACTTGTCCCATCTGAATATTTATATCAACATAAGATCTGTTATATAAACGGTAGAGCTCGGACCATTCCTTCTATCACCTCCCCTACAAAGTGTCAAAATTTTGAATAACCAAAACGATCATAAAATCCGAAATAATCATCTAGTTCTCTTCAAATTACGCACATCACAATATTTTTATTAACTCAAGGTCTAGTGTGAAGATGGAATATATCGTGCCACTCCTTCTGGTACCTTACCCACAAAGGATCAAAGTTTTGACCATCCATGAAGCTCATAAAATAAAAAAAAAATTAACATCCGATTCCTTTCCGGACTTGGTACATTTCAACATTTCCATCAACAAAAGATCTGTTTTAAATATGGTAGAGACCGGAAGATTTCTTATGGCACCTCCCAAAATAGGTTTCAAGACGCTCTATGGGTCAAAATTTTGAATATATTTACAAGGTCATAAAAAACGAAATTAACATCCGATTCCATTCGGACTTGGCACATTTCATTTTTTTCACCAACACAAGATTTTTTATAAATATGGAAGGGATCGGACAATTTCTTCTGGTACCTCCGCCACAAAGGGTCAAAATTTTGAATAACCAAAACGATTATAAAATTCGATTTTCAATATTTCGAATTCAATATTTTTACTAACACAAGATGTGCTGTGAACATAGAATATATCGGCGAACTCCTTCTTGTACCTCTCCCACAGAGGGTCAAAAATTTAAATATCCATGAAACTTAAAACGGGTATTTAACATCCGATTCCATTCAGATTTGGTAAATCTCAATTTTTCCATCATAAAAAGATCTGTTGTAAAAATGGTAGAGATCGGCAAATTTCTTCTGGTACCTCCCCAAAATAGGGTTCAAGATTTGGAAAAACAAAACGCTCAATTCTCAAAATTTTTAATACCCATGAGGCACATAAAACGAGAAATGAGCATCCGATTCTATTTCAATTTTATCATCAACACAAAGGGTCAACATTCTGAAAAACAAAACGCTCATAAAATGCCTAATAAGCATCTGATAAAAATATGAAATTTATCGGAATTTATAATTTCGTATAAAATTGGATAGAAATGTTTAATTTCCTTTAAATTTTGCAGATATTAATATTTTAATGCGTATCAGATGAAGTATGAAAATGGAACATTTGCGTCCGCTAAATCTGTTACCTCACGCATATTTCCACATTTTTCAAAAATGTCCACATATCTCATATAAAGTATAGGAGGTAGTCGATATAGTCCAAATATGGTACGTTGTAATATTTATATTAGTCTTAGGTCAGATACGAATTGGTCAATATTGGCCATTTGATTCGGAACCTCCTCCATAATTAAAGGGTTAACAATTTGAATAATCATAACTCAAGGCTGGGGGTATAAATCTGTCGGCAAAATTGACTGATACCATTTTAGTTTTTTTATTTCATTCGATATAGGGCATCATTTTAAGTTTTGGAGTTGGATGTGTTCTGAGACCTACTGTCAAATTTTATGACAAACAATATTGTAAAATATTTTGTTTTGATACGATTCCGGACTGGGAATTTTAATTTTTTTTTTTTTTTTTTACGAAAATATTTCCCAGTTATATTGCCGACAACACCATATAATGCATGAAGTCCAAGGAATCTTAACTCGAATATCTTCACAAATTTAAAAGTGGGAGGATCTTCCCCGCCCCTTTTTGGTAAGATCGATTTATAAGTGTGTCTCATATTATTAACACTATCTTCATAACCTTTTCGGGGTTTCCGAAAATGGAATTTTATTACGCCGATTAGATAAAAATTTTCATTTTCTTTCCTATTTGACAATTTTTTTCTTTGTTTTTATTTTTATGCCCACTGTGCCCATCTCAACAAGTTATGATAATCTACAACTAGTTGACATTTATTGTTATCTTAATGGCTAGTGTGTGAGGCTCTCTCATTCTCTCAAATTTAAACAAATTTCTGGATAAAAGAGAAAAACTTAATTTATATTTTTCAAAAAAATAAACAAAAACAAAATTATGTAAATTGAACGGAATGCCAGTTATTGCTCTGTGGAACAAATGAAACGTTCTGATTTAGTAGCGTTTGGAGCGTGATCGTGGATGAAAGCATGGCAGAGCTACCAGTGGAAATTTTAAACAAAAGCGATTGTTTAACAATTGTCAAGAATTGTTTAAATTTGCCCAGTGACAATGCATTTGAATTGTTGTCGCACAGAGTTGTGAAACCCTCCAGCGATCTGGTGGGATTTATGGGAGAATATTATAAATTGGAAATAGATATTAAAGAGGGGGTAAGTTTTGATTTGTTGATTTTTTTTTTTTTTTTTTTTTTTTTGTAATTTTGAAAATTAAAATATTTAATTTTTTTTTCGTCCATAGAATTCTGATACCGAGAGACATCTGAATTTTTTTGTTAAATCCGTCCCCGTCACCAATGAAGTCTATCGCGATGAATGCGAACGCAAAGGGTTCTTTCGCAAAGAATCCAGCATTTATGCCAATATTTTACCAAATATTCAACGCTTTGCCCCGGCGGATTTATTTCCCAAATCCTATTTGGTGCGTTCCGATGTTTTAGTATTGGAAGATTTTTCCTTACCCGAAAAGGGTTTCAAGCAATTATCGAAAAATGACATTTACACAACGAAACATTTGCAATTGTGTTTACAACTGCTGGCCAGATTTCATGCCGCCAGCCTTGCCTGGGAGGCCGAAGCGTCACTGAATATTGGTGAACAGTTCAAGGATGTCCTGATCGAATTGCAGCTAAGTGCGGCAAATGAGTGGTACATAACGGGTATTCAGGTATGTTCATTTTTGAAAACAAAAGAAAAAATTTTAAAATATTTAAATTTGTGTTTCCCTCACAGGCCGCTTTGTATATAGCCCAAACTCACCCTAAATATCAGTACCCCGAGGCCCAGGAATTTATCAATCAAAAACTTAATCAAGTATTCCTGGATATGGAGGAGTTATCCAAATCCTCGAAAACTCTACGTAACGTATTGTGTCATCGTGATTCCTGGAACAGCAACATATTTTGGAAATATGACAAATTGGACAAAGAACCCCTGGAATGTCGCATTGTCGATTTCCAGCTGACCCGTTACAGTCCTCCGGCAATAGATGTCCTCAATTTTCTCTATAATAATTTTGAAAATCCTCAACGCAGAGATAAAGAGGTACCTGATCTCTTGAAATATTATCATAAGACTTTGAAGGAGGAATTGAAACGTTTGAATATAAGTGAAGACCTGATACCGCAGCAAGAATTCGAAGAAGATTGCCGCAAAGCTCTGCTGGCTGTCTTAACTCTGCGATCAATTTGTGTGCCATTATTTAATTTACCCCCAGGTTGGGCCGCCCACATGCGTGCCACTGAACCCAAGACATTTGATGCCTATATGAATAGTGAGCGAATTGCAATGTTTGAGAGAGTCGCTCAGATGGATCCTACCTATATGGGAAAGATACAATATCCATTGCAAGAGATCATGGAATATTTTAATTTTAAGCCGAAATAAATGATTTAGAATTAATGAAATAAAATCAATGTTAATAAAAAAGTAAAGTAATTGACTGACTGACATAACGATTCATCAACGCCCAGACGAAACGACTGAAGCTAGAATCTTGAAATTTTGGGTGAGGGTTTTGACCCCTACGGACCAAGAGTGACCTCTGGCTGGGTCTTCGGAACTCGGTACTTGGTATTTGAGGAAACAGTATAGCTAGAACTCTTACATTTTTGGAATGAGGGTCATTGATAGAGTGTATGATGGATGTACTAAAGGGTTTTTGAAAATTCGCACTATAAGTGTACGAAAAGTACTAAAATGTACTACATTTGGTATTTTTTCGTATTGTATGTGAACGCTTAGAGCTAAAAACTTAAAATTCGGAATGGAAATTAAGTTTGAGGAGAAGAGTTGAAGTAAGGAGGTAGTTTTTGAAGTGTGTACGCATGTATATGAAAAGTACTAAAAGGTACTAAATTTAGTACAATTTAAATTTGGAGGAATGGATGGAGCTGGAATCCTGAATTTTGAAAATAACATTATTGGCGGTGTAGAAGGATTGAGATGTGGAGAAAGTTTTTGAAATGTGTACTTATGTGCACGAAAAGCACTAAATGGTACCAAATTTGGTACAATTTCGATTTGAATGAACCGATAGAGTTGGAATCCTGAAATTTGGAAATAAGATTACTATTGCATTTTCGGACTGCGGAATGTAGGTAGTTTTGGTAATTCGTACTTATTTGTACTAAATGGTACTAAATTCAGCACAATTTTGATTTTGGGACAACCAATCGAGTTAGAATCATGAAATTTGGAAATAAAATTACTATTTTATTGTAGGACTGAGGTATGTAGGCAGTTTTGGAAATTCATACTTATGTGTACTAAATCGTACTTAATTTGGTACAATTTAAATTTTGAGTAGACCGAAAGAGATGGAAACCTGAAATTTGGAAAAATGATTTCATTGGACTGTATGTAGTTATGAAATATTGTACTTAAGTGTACTAAACGGTACTAATTTTGGTACAATTTGGTTTAGGGTGAAGGGATGAAGCTGGAGTTTTGAAATTATATATTTGGATGCCTGTTGGTGTTACGGTTGTGATAAAGAGGTGGGTATGGGAATATGTACTACAAGTGCACGCAAAAGTACAAAATAGTACTATATTTCGTACAATTTGGTATTGGGTAAATATATTGTTCTTGAAATCTTAAATTTGGTATTAGGATAGCTATTCATGTCTGAGCCCAGACATACAGGGTGAGATGAAAAAACTGCGACCAAATTCAAACTGCTGCCATTTCTAAGCCACTCGTCCGACAACTGTTAAAATTATGCGAGTGACAGCTCATCATGTTGTTTACAAGCGTACAAAAGCATTTTGGTGAGAATTTTCCAGAAAAAAAAGTTATTCATGATGGAATTTAAGCATGATAGTGTGATTTCTTTACATTTGGCTGGAAAATCACAAGTGGATATCGTTAGAGCACTCCAGCTTTTAAATGTGAATAAATCTTTTGTGTATCATCGCTCGTTACCGTGATACTGGTAGCGTAGCCGGCGTCAAGTGTGGACGGAAGAAACCAGCAACCAGCGTCGCAGTGGCCGAAAAATAGTTCGTGAGCTGAACATATCGCAATATTCCATTCGCAAATATTGAAAAGATGAACTCAGGGTAAAGCCATGGAAATTCCAAAAAGTGCATGAACTTACACCGCAAAAGAATGAAAATAGACTCAAAAGAGCTAAAGAGTTGCTTCGCTTAGCCGAAAGTGGTGAACTGCCGAATTCGGTATTCTCCGAAGAGAAAAAAATTCCAGCGCACAATTGCCACCAAAATCTCCGGATACCAATTCGTTGAACTATTGTGTCTGGAGTCTGGAAATTGGTCAAAATACCACAGAGCAACATTCGGGCAGCGTGTGACGGTTTCATTGGCCGTTTGAAGGCCATAATTCGTGCCAAAGGTGAAATTTGAAAAAATGTACAAATTATGGCGTTGCATTTTTATATATCGGTGTATATCGGTTTCTAGTACTATCCGTTAGAAATATTCTAATTTTAAAAATACTTGGCCCAAATTTACTATTTTGCCATTCTTAAATTCTTAAATATTTGCGTAATAATTACTCCTATAAAAAAATTAGTTGAAATGTTAAATCAAAACATTTCAATTAAAATTTTAAAAGTTATCTTGTAATCGAATGCTCGAATTGTAATGAAATTTTTTAAATTATATCTGAAATAGGTGAAGAGTGAAGATGGAATACATCGGTCCAAACCATTTGACATTTTCCTCAAAAAAAAAAAAAATAATAATAATAATATCGTGAAATTGAAGCGAGAAACTTCGCACTTCGGCAAGCTCGGAAATTGTTTTAATATTCCTAAAATACATACAAATAATGGGAGTCCAAATATGAGCAATCAAAGGTCATACTATATACTGAGACATAAAAGTGGCCCAGTATTGTCCATCTTCGCTCTCCTATTCAAAGTTTGATTATCATTACGAAGGTACGATTCTTGGAAGAACCATGTTTGGAAATCGTATACTGTCTTCGAGAATAATAATGGCGTGCACCAACGTGGGGTCTTAAATTATTAGTTCGATCAGGCCTCTTAAGTTATAAGACAAAATGTTGAAAACCCTATATCTGAATTTACAGTTACACGTTTGAAATGATCCTTCCGAATTTGGAATTTTAAATGCAAAAAGACCCTCTCTTAGAAATCCATTATAGGCTGAGCTTAAGGAATAGATCTTATATGATTTTTATACCCTACAACACTATGTGTGGGGGGTATTATAAGTTTGATTGGGCCAAAAATTATGTAACACCACGAAATATTGGTTTCCCACATAGGAAAGTATATATGGATCTTCCTAGCTCGCCGAGCTGAGTCGATCTAGCTATGTATGTCCGTCCGTCCGTCTGTCCGTCTGTTCATGTTAATTTGTAATCACTCTACAGGTCGCAATTATGGTCCGATCTTCATGAAATTTAGAATGGAGGTGGGGCTAGGGTCAGAATAGAACCCTATTTATTTATGGAGACGGTTGCATAATATTTAGGGGTTGAAATGGACCAAAAACTGAAAAAAATCCTGATTTTGCAGCCGTTATAAAGTTAACAAGTTGAATCCAAAGGAAATCTCGCATGAAGTTAGAGTTTAGGACAGCGGGTAGAATGGACCACACTACTACACGAAAGTAAGCATAGGGCTAGAGCTTAGGGCTGGGCAGAATCCTTCCAATTTTGATGGTCATCGGGTAATATTTAGTGGGTGAAATAGACCACAACATATGTGTTAAATAAAAGTCAAATTTTTGCATTAAACCGCGAATATTCTTAATCCCGGCAAAATCACAAACAGACGAACAGGTCAATTCTGACCGTTACGTAGATGCCGACAGTAAATATGTCGGTTATATATAGAGAAAAATATACAATGTATATATAGAAGGAAGGGGATGTTAGCTAGAATGCTTATATCTCCAGAATGGCTTGACCGAATTCGGCAAATTTCGTCAATTCAGAATGCCCTCTTACCATAAAAGTATAAAATCTGAAAAAATCGCATAAAAAGATGCCTATAATGATGTTAATATAGATTTTGTAGTATTTTGTGACATTTTTTATTTTTTCATATTTTTATCGCATGCGATTTTTTCAATTTGACTTATAATAATGAATTGTACATTTTGTAATATTTTTTCATTTTACAACACAGGTTGGGGTTATTATATACAGATTGCAATTATCCTCACGAAAAAGGGTTGGGTAAGGCTCAGAATGGCTAGGCCTATGCTTTTCAAAGATGTCCGCAATATATTTAGGGGTTGAAATGGACCAACAACTAAAAATGTTCCTGATTTTGCAGCCGTTATAAAGTTAACAAGTTGAATCCAAAGGAAATCTCGCATGAAGTTAGAGTTTAGGACAGCGGGTAGAATGGACCACTACTTTTGTGTGTAAAAATACCAACATTACTTACAGGCGATATTCGAAATTCACAAAAGGCGAACTTCTGGCTTTTTATGCTGATTTCGTTGACGAATATAGCCAAATATAGTAGACGAGAAAGAATATAGATAAGTCTAAATTTGGAGATACAGAGGGGCCTTGGTTTTGGCCTTGGTTTTGGAGATAACCGCAAAATTTTAGGGGTTCAAATGAACCAAAAACAGAAAAAAATTTCCTGATCACGCAATTAAAGCCATTCGACACGCCTGGGAAGAGCATTTTGGACAGGGAAGAATTCTAGCATTTTGAATGACCATTGGATTATATTTAGCTGGAAAATGGACCACAATAACTAACAGCACGAGGGAGTGCGTAAATATTGGGCAAATGTCCCTGGTCAAAATGGTTAGGGTAATACCTGGGCAGTGCACCGTGACATAATTTCAAAACCGAAATCTTCCAAAATGGATTTGGACATGTTGTAGTGTTGTAGGGTATCACATGGTCGGCCCCGCACGACTATAGCCTTTGCTTACTTGTTGCCTATTGCCTTAAAATAGGTATATTGAAATATACATTTTCTACAATACATACATATAATTTGTTATTAAAAATTCAAGCCCTATACATGCTCCTCTCACTAAATACCATCCATATAGCGATTATGTGTCATCCCATTCCATTGTGTTGAAATTCATAAAATGTTCTACTAGGCTTAACACTGTTTTTAATAAAACGATCACTAGTAAAAAACGTGCATGGTCCTGGACCATCAACTCATTGTCATCCAATAAAATCTGTTATGGATATATTGTCTAGCTATAATCTCAGCGGTTTATAACATCTTTAGAATATCAATTGCAAACATTGTCATTCGTTTTTATAATGCCTGAAGCACACAAATTAAATATTATTAATTATTTAAACATACTCTCCTATCATCTCTCTCTCTCTCTCTCTCTCTCTCTCTCTCTCCCTCTGCAAGTGTACAACAAGTTTGATAGAATGAGCGTAGATAAGATCTCGTAAATGAAATATTGTTTACAATCTCTCACAACAGCCCGAATACAAGGGCCATATACAATTTTACCCCGGGTGTAGTAAACAAACTAACGTTATCGGTAGAGATTATCTACTTACAAATTGGCCGGGGTATAATATAACAAACATGGTAGTGCCGAAATTTGTTTCTTGTATATTTCATGTTGTTTACTGGCCTATCTAATCGTACATAGATTAAGCGCCAACAAAAATAAAAGCTTAATGCCTTGTTAAGGTTTCAGACGAATTGAAAAGCCACTACCTTAAATATATGAAGGTAAAAAGCGAAATTGTAAGTACAAAAATTCATTTTATAAAATGTATATATTTTTAATTGCAATATAATAATTAATTCAACCGTATATAGAAAAAAACCGTACTACTACATTTTTAAAAAATGGGTACAACTATTTATGTACGTTTGTTTTTATACCCTCCACCATGCATAGTACGGAGGGTAAATAAAGTTTGGAGGGTATCCGTTTGTAACTCATCGAAATAATTATTTTAGACCTAAAAAAGTATTTACATCCTTGATCAGCGTAAAATTCTAAGACGATTTAGCCCTGTCAAAATGTCAAAAATAGGAATCTAAAATTTTGCATAGATTTGTCTTTTGTCTGCAGGCAGGTCAAGTTCGAAGATGGGCTATATCGGTGCAGAATATCGTATAACCCCCATAAAACGGAACCCCCGATATGCGGTATTTTTTAAATGGAATTATCAGAACTTCTACACAAGGAATTCTTTGGAAGTACTTTACCTCCTGGAAGAGATTTGTCTATATAGATCCACGATATCGAGTTTACCCTATAAACCGATACCTCCCCATATTCGGTATTTTGATGATTGTAGCCAAATGTTTTTATTTGAATTGTTTGAAAATCCGCACAAAAAGTTTCTTCCGAGTGCTTTATCCCATGAAATATAAAGGGTTGCCCATATTCGACGGACCTTTGGGCACTTTGGGCCCATTCCAATCGACGAGGCTTCTCCGCAGGCAACATTCTTTGTCAATTGAATTTTGTACGGGAACAAATGCAAATCAATGCGAATAATCCGTTGTAAAATGGACCGGGCCAAGCCCAACTGCTGAGAACGGCGTTTTTGGGATGTTCTTGGGGACCTCTCAACAGTGGCTCGTACGGCAGCGATATTCTCGGCCGATCGCCTTGGTCGACTTTTATATGGCCTCTTCGGATTAGAAAGAGCCTTACCAGTCGAAAATTTTTCGTATAAGTGCTTAATGGTGTTCTTAGAAGGCGCACTTCTCACATTTTTTTTCACAATTGACTTCTTCTGTTGAATGTAAATTTCATCTATTTCAGAGCGCTCGCGTGGCATGTATTGGTTCATGGTAAAAATCTGCTTGGACTGACGCTTCAAACGCGGTATGTCATTAAGCGATGTGACATCTTTGTCAAAAGTTATGGCGTTGCCAGATGGGTTCGTCGAATATGGGCAGCCCTGCAAGTGTCTATATAGGTCCACGATATCGCATACCCCCCATACAACGGTACCGCCGATATTCGGTATTTTGATGATTTTAGCGATAGTTTTTACCGGACTTTTTTCCAATTTCTTATTTGAAGTTTACAATGGGTACGGACAATTTTCTATGCAGGTCCACGTTTCACATGGCGCCCATATAATGATACCTCCCGATATTCGGTATTTTGATAATTTTATCGACTTTATTAATCGGAATTGTTTCAAATTTTGAATAATATGTTCCTAATAGGTACTACCATATATGACTGAATATTGCTCATGCAGGTCCATGTCTTCTCATAGACCTTATATAACGGTATCTCTCATTATTCGGTATTTGATGATTGTTGCCAAGTTTATCAATGGAATTGTCTGTACTCCCCTAAAACGATCTTCCATCCTGATATTCGTTATTTCGATGATTTTAGCGCTAGTATTCACCAGATATTATTCAAATAATGGACACTTCAACCTTTCACTTTCTACGAAGGTCCACGTCTTTATATAGCCCACATATAACGGATATCATTTAAAACGTATTTTTCGGTGAATTTTTTAATTTTCAAATTCCTTCCCAATGGTGGATGGAATAATAAGTTCGGCCCAGCCGAACCCAGCTTCTTTTTACTTGTTTTTTTTTTTTAATTTGTCTGTATTTCATAAACTCCAAATAACAAATGCCCATGTTTACATAAAATTTCACGGTTTCACCTCCATTCCTTCATCCAGTACCAAATTTAGTTCAGCTGGCACATTTCGTACAAACATAGTAAGCATAGCAAAACCACCAATCCAAGAAACCAATTGAGACCTCAAGATCAAATTTCAGAATTGTATCTCTATTCCTTCGACAAAATTTGGTATCATTCCTACATTTACCATTCCTACAATTATAGAACACATTTCCATAACCACCTCTATATCTCACCAACCAACAGAGTACATACTCAATATCAACCCAATTTCACCCAATTTAGACCATTAAGTACATTTCCAAAACCACACCCATATCTTAACCGCAGACACCAACAGTGACATCTAAATCAAATTCCAGGATTTCAACCCTATACCTTCATGCAATACCAAATTTAGCACCATTTAGTACTTTTCGCAGAAATCTCAAACATAGATACTATCAGTAAACGAAATATCAGATTTCAGAATTTCCATTCAGTACTTTTCGTACAATTATTATACACATTTCCGAAACCACTTCCATATATCCAGGCTACACATGAACAATATCAAATTTCAGATTTCCAAGCACTATCTGTTCACTCAATACCAAATTGTTTAAAATAGAGTACCATTTAGTACTTTTCTTGCACTTGTAGTACACATTTCCATAAACACCTCTCTATCACAAACCTACCACTAACGTAGACCCCAACACAACATTTCGGCTTTATCTGTTCATCCTATACCAAACTTTTCCGAATTTAGTACCATTTGATACAGTTCGCACATTTAGTACACATACCAAAACCACCTTCATATATTAAACATACTTTCCCGCCTTGATTCTCATACAAATTTCACAATTTTAGAAGTTTAGTACCATTTTATAGTTTTTCGCAACCTTAAAATTCGAATTTCCAAAAATTCCTTTGGTACTGCTATCCTGGACTCCATCAGTGACTCTCATTCCAAATATCCAAAACTAACTCCATACCTCAATCCCATAGAAATCTAATTCCCAAATGTCAGCATTCCAGCTCCATCGGTTCACCACACCTCCAATTTGTAGCAAATTTAGTACCATTTAGTACACATACATAAATACGAATTTACAAAACTTCCTACATACCCCAATCCAATAATGCAATAATAATCTCGTTTCCAAATATCAGCACTCCAACGCTATCGTTTCTACCAAAATTTTAATTGTACCAAATTTAGTACCATTTTGTACACATACGTACAAATTTTCAAAACTTATTACATATCCCAATCCAACAATGCAATGGTAATCTTGTTTCCAAAATCTTAGCAATCCAACTCTATCGTTTCTCCCAATATTTCAATTATACCATTTAGTACTAATTTCCAAAACTTCCTAATCTGAATTTCTGCATTCCAAATCTACATTTCCCCCAAAATTAAAATTATATCGGTATCGGTTCATCTAAATCGAAATTGTACCAAATTTAGTACCATTTATTGCTTTTTGTGCACATAAGTATAAATTTCGAAAAGTACCTCCATATCCAAATCCTACACTCCGCCAGCAAATTTAATTACAAAGTTCAGGATGCCAGCTCCACCCGTTCTTCTAAATTCAAATTGTATGACTACACGTTTTCAAAACTACCTCCTTACATCGTCTTCCTCAAAATTGATTCCCCTTCCAAATTTAAAATTTTTAGCTCTAACCGTTTACATGATACGAATTTCGAAAAAAACCCTTTGGTACATCCATCATACACTCCATCTGTGACCCCCATTCCAAATTTAAGAGTTCCGGCTCTACTGGTTCGTCAAATACAAAGGGTATAATGTTTGGCACCTTTTAGCCTTTTTCGTACCGTTTTAAGACGAAGTTCTAAAAAACCCAGCCCTATCTGACACCTGCGGACCAAGGGTGACCCTCACCCAAAATTTTAAGATTCTACCTTCTGGGCGTTGATGAATCATTAATTCAGTCAATCCTTTTACTCTTTTATTAACATAGATAATACCTTCTGCGAGTTGTTACAACCCGAGAGACTCACTTAATATGCTCACCATTCCATTGTACAGGTCTCAAATAACACTCTTCAAGTATCTCTCCACAGCACCACTGATTCGACGCTCAGTTGTATTTAAAAATTCAATCCGAGTAGAACGCTGTGCGGCTCTTTCCATAACCGCCGCTATCACGTGTGTTTTTTTTTTTTTGTTAATGAATTAAAGCTTGTTTCGACATTTTGAATTCATAATGAAAGATAAACAAAATAATAAAGATTTAATCGAACGACATAATCGCCATGATTTAGTAACGCGCGAAGAATGTGAACAAATTCTGGAGAAGATATTAAAAGAACAGGGAATTGCCGGTGGTGAACTAAAGGAATATGAAATTGTTCCAGAGCTGAGTACAATTGGATATTTGGGCGAATATTTCCATTTACATTTGAGATATCAAAAGGCGGAGGTAAGCCGCCACTCTGTGGCCCATGATAAACAATTTCCTAAAATGGACTATATGAGTGGAGATTAGATTTCTATGGAAGATTTATGATGTTAGTGATTATAGTGATTTCAAAAAAGGGGTGAATTTATACGAATTTGTTAAAAAAGAAAAATTGGAAAATCGGTTTATGTTGTTATGTTATACTTGAAGACCTCTGGACCATTGTGCCGATCATGATCTTAATAAGACATTTTATTTATTTATTTATTTATTTATTTTATTTATTTATTTATTTATTTTTTTTTTTTTTTTGAATAGTGAATAGTGAACAGTCTGACCTCTTTACGACTTTAGCTCAAAAACACAGTTTTTAGTAGCTTTTAACACAAGTTTCAAAAAACCCTGTCTTATCACCCACCTACACACCCACCTACATGCCAATACCGTAGCCCTAGTCTTTTTTCTCTATATATAAAAGAGGAGTAAAATAACTGAATGACTGATCGAGAATAAACGCCCAGACGAAAACTTAAAGCTGAGATTTTGTAAAAAAGTATCAGCCGACAGATTTATTGTAATATATTTTGATTTCTGTTATGGTTATTCAAATTGTTGTATGGAGTAGGTTCCGAAGAATAGGCCAAAATTGTCCATTTCAAATCGGAGCTAATTAAATATAATATAAATATTGCGACGTGCCAGGTTTGGACTATATTAGCTACTTTCATGACTTTTTAGGAGATATGCGATAATTTTTGGAAAATGTTAAAATGTGCGTGAGGTACCATATACAGAGTGAGATAAAAAAAAAACTACAACAAAGTCAAATGCCATATTTTTCACATGTCGGAAATAGCATCAAATTTTAGAATAAGTTTAGATTTGTTCGAATTGGTCACCTTTTGCACGAATTATGGCCTTCAAACGGCCTATGAAACCGTCACACGTCTGCCCGAATGTTGCTCAGCGATATTTTGGCCCATTCCCGGTGAAGCGCTCGCTTTTCAAAACCGTACTAAATGATTCTAAATTTGAAAAATTTTGGTTTAGGGTGAGCGGATGAAGCTGACATTTTGAATTGGGATCCATCTTGGTAGTAGGTTTGCGGTTTTGGAAATGTGTACGAGTGCACGAAAAGTACTGAATAATACTATATTTGGTACAAATTGGTATTGGATGAACAGAACAGTACTTGAAATCTGAAAATTGGTAATGGTATTGGTCGCTCTTCATGTGTAGCCTGATTGAAGGGATATAACTTAAATTCGGAATTTTTATATTTAAAAGACTGTTGGTATCCAATTTTAAGATTTGGAGATAGTTTTGGACGTTTTTTCGAAAAGTACTAAATGGTACCAAATTTTGGTACTGGGTGAAGGGATAAGGCTGGAATCACGAACAATGTGTGCTATAATTGTACGAAAAGTTCTAAATGGTACTGAATTGGGTGTTGACTGAAGGGATGTAGCTGAAATCCTCAAATTTGATATTGAGGTCACTGTTTGTATCTGAGGTTGCTATATAGAGATTGTTTGGAGAGTATGTGCTATATTTGTACGAAAAGTACTAAGTGGTACTAAATTTGCATTGAGTAAAGAAATAGAGCTGGAAACCTCAAATTTGATTTTGAGTTCTCGTTTGGTATCTGGAATTGAGATATGGACGTGGTTTTGAAAATATAAATAGTACTTAATTGAGTATATGGTAAATAGGGATTGAGCTGAAATTCCAAAACTTGATATGAGATGCCACTCTTGGTACATGTGTCTGAGATTTGGTAGTGGTTTGGATATACGCCCTAAATATGTACGAAAAGTACTAAATGTAACTAAGTTGGGTATTGGGTGAAGGGATAGAGCTGAAATCCTGAAATTTGATATACCGTTGATATCTGAGGTTGAGATATAGAGATTGTTTTTAAATTTGTACTAAAAGTACTAAATGGTACCAAATTGGGTATTGGGTAAAGGGATAGGGGAGGTTACCTCAAGTTTCATATTGAGGTCTCTGTTGATGTCTGAAATTTTTGGAAACTTGTACTATTTAGTCCTTTTGTACAATTGTACTAGTACAAAAGGACTAAATAGTACTAAATTTGGTATTGGGTAAAGGATAGAGCTCAAATTCTGAAATTTAATATGGAATGCCACTGTTGGTATCCCTGTTTGAGATTTGGCAGTGGTTTGGAAATATGCCCTATATTTGTACTAAAAGTGCTATATTTCACAGAATTGGGTATTGGGTGAAGGAATAGAGCTGAAATCCTGAAATTTGATATACCGTTGATATCTGAGCTTGAGATACATAGAGATTGTTTTGAAAATGTGTATTATATTTTTACGAAAAGTACTAAATGGTACCAAATTGGGTAAAGGGGAGGTAACCTCAAGTTTCATATTGAGGTCTCTGCTGATGTCTGAAATTGATATAAGGTGGTTTTTTGGAAACTTGTAGTACAATTGTACAAAAGGACTAAATGGTACTAAATTTGGTATTGGGTAAAGGAAAGAGCTCAAATTCTGAAATTTAATATGGGATGCCACTGTTGGTATCCGTGTTTGAGATTTGGCAGTAGGTATTGGGTGAAGGGATAGAACTGATATCATGTAATTTGATATGAGGTCACTCTTGTTATCTAAGTTGAGGTAAAGAAATTGTTTTGAAGATGGGTACTATATTTTTTCGAAAAGTACTAAAGGACAGTTATGCTGTTGATGTCTGGATTTGATATAAAGAGGTTATATGGAAAATTTTACAAAAATTGTACCAAAAATACTAAATGGTACTAAATGTGGTATTGGATGAAGAGAATCCCGAAATTTGATATTGAGTTCTCTATTTGTATCTGGAATTGAGATGTGGCGGTGGTTTCGGAAATGTGTACTATAATTGTACCAAAAGTACTAAATAGTACTAAATTTGGTCTTGGGTATCAAGACCAAATTTGGGCTGGAATTTTCAAATTTGATATTTATGTCACTGTTGATGTCTGTGGTTGAGAGAAGGAGTTGGTTTTGAATATACGCACTATAACTGTATAAAATGGTACTAATTTTGGTAATAGGTGAAGTTAGGGCAGGGATAGAGCAGGTATCCTCAAAAGTGATATTGAGGTCTCTCTTGATGTCTGGAATTGATAAATGGAGGTTGTTTGGAATATTGTACTTCAATTGTACAAAAAGTATTAAATGGTACTAAATTTGGTATTGGGCGAAGGGATAGGGCTGGAATCCCTAAATTTGATATTGGGATCTCTGTTGGTATCTGGTGGTGGTTTTGCGAATGTGTACCATAATTTTTCGGAAAGTACTAAATTATACGAATTTTGGATCACTGTTGGTGTCTTGAATAGAGAGAGATGTAGATCGTTATGGATATGTGTACTAAATGTTACTGAGTTTGGTATTGGGTGAAGGGATATAGCTGAAAATCTGAAATATAATATTGAGGTCACTATTGGTTTCTAAGGATTACAGATGTAGACGTTGAAATACTTTTGGACAGAAAAATTGGATGTGGGTTCAGCGGCAAAATTTAAAATGAAGACTTCTTGGTGCAATAGGTAAACATTTTCCTATTATTTTTTCCGAAAAAGTAAAACCTTGAAAGTCTGAAAATGTAGTGGGATGTATAAAGTTTTGATGTAAAGATGTTATCAAACTGAACATTTTAAGTACTAAAAAGGGCCTAACACGAACTATTGCTGACGAAGCAGCGGGCACTTACTTGCTGGTCTTTTTTTATAAAGATTTTCTGAAAAACGTTGACTTTCCATCCTAAAATAATATTTGGAATTTGCTTTGATATATGAAAAAGTTCCTTTTTCATAGTTCAGATAAAGGAAAAGAATTTAAAAAATCCTTAAAAATATAATAAAATCCTTAATTAATACTTCCATATTTACTTTCAGGAAAATGAACTCAGTCATATTCGGCTGTTTGTTAAGACGAAACCCTACCAAAATCCCGATATGTCGGATTTCATTGAACGTTCCGGCATGCTGACGAAGGAGGCTACTTTATATCAAAAATTGCTAAATGAACTTAAGAAACTGAGTAAGTCTACTGCAAATATGTTTAAATATTTTCAAACCACTAATTTATGCATTTTTTACAGCTCCCAATATTTGGTGTGCCCAGTGTTATCTAGTCAAACCGGATCTCTTTGTGATGCAAAACATCTTGGACTTGGGCTATAAGCCCATGAAGGATTCCTCCGTATTTCTAAATAAACCACAAATTTGCTCCATACTCAAAGGTCTGGCCAGTATGCATGCCTGCAGTGTGGGCTATGAGCGAAAGAATCAAATCAAAATTGGTGATCAGCTCAAGGATGTGCTGTATGAGGTTACGGTTAATCCCAAGGTTGTGTGGTATACGGCGGGTATTAAGGTAGGTGATCTACCAAAACTTAATTTGGGGATTCTTAGAAATCTCCTTTCTATTTCAGGCCGTATTGGCTGTGGCCCTCAAACATCCGAACTACCAATCGGAGCCCCTGCAGGAGTTCATTAAATCCCGTTTGCCCTCAATATTGGACACCGTCTATGACATGGTGAATCCTTCGACCAAATATAACAATGTCTTCTGTCACCGTGATGTCTGGGGTGGCAATGTGTTCTTTGCTAAGGATGAACCCTATTCGAAGGGTGCAGCATTTGTCGACTTCCAATTGTGTCGTTATTCCCCAGCTGCCATTGATGTCCTTATGACCCTCTATATGAACATTAAACCTTCGGATCGTAAAGAAATTGAGAAGGAATGTCATGAAATATATTATCAACAATTTAAGGAGGAGTTATCTCGAATGTCTTTGAATGCCGAGGATTTTATGACCTTCCAGGAATTTGAGAATTCCTTGAAAGATTTGGCTTTGTTTGGTGCTCTATATAATTGCATAGCGGCAACGATTTTGAGAGTTCCAGGAGATTATTTGCGTGACATGAAATTAAACCGTCCCGATGATTTTCATCGTTATACAAATGTTGATCGAACGGATGAGGTATTGGAGCTGGTGAAAATTGATGTCAATTTCCGGCATTATATGTTGGAATGTATTGACGATATGATGGAATTGGTTTTGCGGGATTATTTTTATAAGGAATAAAGTATTGTTATTTTTAAAGCCATCTACACTTATTATACCCTACACCACGTAGAGTAAGGGTATTATGTCTTTGTGCAATTGTTGGAGAAAGAAACGAGATAAACCCATAGTTACTTTTGAGGTAATAATCGGACCAGGTTTAGATATAGCTCCCATATATCTTCAACCGATTTCGGGTTAATATAAGTCCAAATGACCTTAATTTTGGTACATCCAAACGAATTCAGTTTAGAAACAAGTACATCAAATTTGGAGAAAATCGGTTCAGATATAGCTATAACTCCCATATATATGTTTCATCCGATTTGATGTTGAAGTCCCTCACATTCGTAATATACATTCGACAACCATGATAATTGGCGCCAAATATTTTTTAGAGTTCAGAAATACCTCTGCTAAATTTTATCAAAATCGGTTCAGATTTGAATATAGCCCTACATATAACTTCAACCGATTTCGGGTTAATTGTGCATCAAATGGCCAATATCTGTCAAAAAGTCCTGAATTTTAGTACATCCCACCGAATTCAGTCTAGAAGCACGTACATCAAATTTGGAGGAAATCGGTTCAGATATAGCTATAACTCCCATATATATGTTTCATCCGGTTTAGTGTTTAAAAAATTCACGTTTTTTAGTCTCTTGAATGTTCCAAAATTATTCTTAGAAAGTTCTCGTCTATTGGTCTCTTCGTTGGTGAAAAAGAAGCCACGTTTATCGGCCTCTTCGTTGGTGAAAAAAAGCCACGTTTATTGGTCTCTTCGTTGGTGAAAAGAAACATCTTCTTTGGTTAAAAGTCAAGTTTATTGGCCTCTTCGTTGGTGAAAAAAATACACGTTATTTGCCTCTTCGTTGGTAAAAACATATCCTTTAAGAAAACCACGTTTATTGGCCTCTTTGTTGGTTAAAATATATTCTTTAAAAAATCCACGTTTATTGGCCTCTTTGTTGGTTAAAATATATTCTTTAAAAAATCCACGTTTATTGGCCTCTTTGTTGGTTAAAATATATTCTTTAAAAAATCCACGTTTATTGGCCTCTTTGTTGGTTAAAATATATTCTTTAAAAAATTCACGTTTATTGGCCTCTTTGTTGGTTAAAATATATTCTTTAAAAAATCCACGTTTATTGGCCTCTTTGTTGGTTAAAATATATTCTTTAAAAAATCCACGTTTATTGGCCTCTTTGTTGGTTAAAATATATTCTTTAAAAAATTCACGTTTATTGGCCTCTTTGTTGGTTAAAATATATTCTTTAAAAAATCCACGTTTATTGGCCTCTTTGTTGGTTAAAATATATTCTTTAAAAAATTCACGTTTATTGGCCTCTTTGTTGGTTAAAATATATTCTTTAAAAAATCCACGTTTATTGGCCTCTTTGTTGGTTAAAATATATTCTTTAAAAAATCCACGTTATTGGCCTCTTTGTTGGTTAAAATATATTCTTTAAAAAATCCACGTTTATTGGCCTCTTTGTTGGTTAAAATATATTCTTTAAAAAAATCCACGTTTATTGGCCTCTTTGTTGGTTAAAATATATTCTTTAAAAATCCACGTTTATTGGCCTCTTTGTTGGTTAAAATATATTCTTTAAAAAATCCACGTTTATTGGCCTCTTTGTTGGTTAAAATATATTCTTTAAAAAATCCACGTTTATTGGCCTCTTTGTTGGTTAAAATATATTCTTTAAAAAATCCACGTTTATTGGCCTCTTTGTTGGTTAAATATATTCTTTAAAAAATCCACGTTATTGGCCTCTTTGTTGGTTAAAATATATTCTTTAAAAAATCCACGTTTATTGGCCTCTTTGTTGGTTAAAATATATTCTTTAAAAAATCCACGTTTATTGGCCTCTTTGTTGGTTAAAATATATTCTTTAAAAAATCCACGTTTATTGGCCTCTTTGTTGGTTAAAATATATTCTTTAAAAAATCCACGTTTATTGGCCTCTTTGTTGGTTAAAATATATTCTTTAAAAAATCCACGTTTATTGGCCTCTTTGTTGGTTAAAATATATTCTTTAAAAAATCCACGTTTATTGGCCTCTTTGTTGGTTAAAATATATTCTTTAAAAAATCCACGTTTATTGGCCTCTTTGTTGGTTAAAATATATTCTTTAAAAAATCCACGTTTATTGGCCTCTTTGTTGGTTAAAATATATTCTTTAAAAAATCCACGTTTATTGGCCTCTTTGTTGGTTAAAATATATTCTTTAAAAAATCCACGTTTATTGGCCTCTTTGTTGGTTAAAATATATTCTTTAAAAATCCACGTTTATTGGCCTCTTTGTTGGTTAAAATATATTCTTTAAAAAATCCACGTTTATTGGCCTCTTTGTTGGTTAAAATATATTCTTTAAAAAATCCACGTTTATTGGCCTCTTTGTTGGTTAAAATATATTCTTTAAAAAATCCACGTTTATTGGCCTCTTTGTTGGTTAAAATATATTCTTTAAAAAATCCACGTTTATTGGCCTCTTTGTTGGTTAAAATATATTCTTTAAAAAATCCACGTTTATTGGCCTCTTTGTTGGTTAAAATATATTCTTTAAAAAATCCACGTTTATTGGCCTCTTTGTTGGTTAAAATATATTCTTTAAAAAATCCACGTTTATTGGCCTCTTTGTTGGTTAAAATATATTCTTTAAAAAATCCACGTTTATTGGCCTCTTTGTTGGTTAAAATATATTCTTTAAAAAATCCACGTTTATTGGCCTCTTTGTTGGTTAAAATATATTCTTTAAAAAATCCACGTTTATTGGCCTCTTTGTTGGTTAAAATATATTCTTTAAAAAATCCACGTTTATTGGCCTCTTTGTTGGTTAAATATATTCTTTAAAAAATCCACGTTTATTGGCCTCTTTGTTGGTTAAAATATATTCTTTAAAAAAATCCACGTTTATTGGCCTCTTTGTTGGTTAAAATATATTCTTTAAAAAATCCACGTTTATTGGCCTCTTTGTTGGTTAAAATATATTCTTTAAAAAATCCACGTTTATTGGCCTCTTTGTTGGTTAAAATATATTCTTTAAAAAATCCACGTTTATTGGCCTCTTTGTTGGTTAAAATATATTCTTTAAAAAATCCACGTTTATTGGCCTCTTTGTTGGTTAAAATATATTCTTTAAAAAATCCACGTTTATTGGCCTCTTTGTTGGTTAAAATATATTCTTTAAAAAATCCACGTTTATTGGCCTCTTTGTTGGTTAAAATATATTCTTTAAAAAATCCACGTTTATTGGCCTCTTTGTTGGTTAAAATATATTCTTTAAAAAATCCACGTTTATTGGCCTCTTTGTTGGTTAAAATATATTCTTTAAAAAATCCACGTTTATTGGCCTCTTTGTTGGTTAAAATATATTCTTTAAAAAATCCACGTTTATTGGCCTCTTTGTTGGTTAAAATATATTCTTTAAAAAATCCACGTTTATTGGCCTCTTTGTTGGTTAAAATATATTCTTTAAAAAATCCACGTTTATTGGCCTCTTGTTGGTTAAAATATATTCTTTAAAAAATCCACGTTTATTGGCCTCTTTGTTGGTTAAAATATATTCTTTAAAAAATCCACGTTTATTGGCCTCTTTGTTGGTTAAAATATATTCTTTAAAAAAATCCACGTTTATTGGCCTCTTTGTTGGTTAAAATATATTCTTTAAAAAATCCACGTTTATTGGCCTCTTTGTTGGTTAAAATATATTCTTTAAAAAAATCCACGTTTATTGGCCTCTTTGTTGGTTAAAATATATTCTTTAAAAAATCCACGTTTATTGGCCTCTTTGTTGGTTAAAATATATTCTTTAAAAAATCCACGTTTATTGGCCTCTTTGTTGGTTAAAATATATTCTTTAAAAATCCACGTTTATTGGCCTCTTTGTTGGTTAAAATATATTCTTTAAAAAATCCACGTTTATTGGCCTCTTTGTTGGTTAAAATATATTCTTTAAAAAATCCACGTTTATTGGCCTCTTTGTTGGTTAAAATATATTCTTTAAAAAATCCACGTTTATTGGCCTCTTTGTTGGTTAAAATATATTCTTTAAAAAATCCACGTTTATTGGCCTCTTTGTTGGTTAAAATATATTCTTTAAAAAATCCACGTTTATTGGCCTCTTTGTTGGTTAAAATATATTCTTTAAAAAATCCACGTTTATTGGCCTCTTTGTTGGTTAAAATATATTCTTTAAAAAATCCACGTTTATTGGCCTCTTTGTTGGTTAAAATATATTCTTTAAAAAATCCACGTTTATTGGCCTCTTTGTTGGTTAAAATATATTCTTTAAAAAATCCACGTTTATTGGCCTCTTTGTTGGTTAAAATATATTCTTTAAAAAATCCACGTTTATTGGCCTCTTTGTTGGTTAAAATATATTCTTTAAAAAATCCACGTTTATTGGCCTCTTTGTTGGTTAAAATATATTCTTTAAAAAATCCACGTTTATTGGCCTCTTTGTTGGTTAAAATATATTCTTTAAAAAATCCACGTTTATTGGCCTCTTTGTTGGTTAAAATATATTCTTTAAAAAATCCACGTTTATTGGCCTCTTTGTTGGTTAAAATATATTCTTTAAAAAATCCACGTTTATTGGCCTCTTTGTTGGTTAAAATATATTCTTTAAAAAATCCACGTTTATTGGCCTCTTTGTTGGTTAAAATATATTCTTTAAAAAATCCACGTTTATTGGCCTCTTTGTTGGTTAAAATATATTCTTTAAAAAATCCACGTTTATTGGCCTCTTTGTTGGTTAAAATATATTCTTTAAAAAATCCACGTTTATTGGCCTCTTTGTTGGTTAAAATATATTCTTTAAAAAATCCACGTTTATTGGCCTCTTTGTTGGTTAAAATATATTCTTTAAAAAATCCACGTTTATTGGCCTCTTTGTTGGTTAAAATATATTCTTTAAAAAATCCACGTTTATTGGCCTCTTTGTTGGTTAAAATATATTCTTTAAAAAATCCACGTTTATTGGCCTCTTTGTTGGTTAAAATATATTCTTTAAAAAATCCACGTTTATTGGCCTCTTTGTTGGTTAAAATATATTCTTTAAAAAATCCACGTTTATTGGCCTCTTTGTTGGTTAAAATATATTCTTTAAAAAATCCACGTTTATTGGCCTCTTTGTTGGTTAAAATATATTCTTTAAAAAATCCACGTTTATTGGCCTCTTTGTTGGTTAAAATATATTCTTTAAAAAATCCACGTTTATTGGCCTCTTTGTTGGTTAAAATATATTCTTTAAAAAATCCACGTTTATTGGCCTCTTTGTTGGTTAAATATATTCTTTAAAAAATCCACGTTTATTGGCCTCTTTGTTGGTTAAAATATATTCTTTAAAAAATCCACGTTTATTGGCCTCTTTGTTGGTTAAAATATATTCTTTAAAAAATCCACGTTTATTGGCCTCTTTGTTGGTTAAAATATATTCTTTAAAAAATCCACGTTTATTGGCCTCTTTGTTGGTTAAAATATATTCTTTAAAAAATCCACGTTTATTGGCCTCTTTGTTGGTTAAAATATATTCTTTAAAAAATCCACGTTTATTGGCCTCTTTGTTGGTTAAAATATATTCTTTAAAAAATCCACGTTTATTGGCCTCTTTGTTGGTTAAAATATATTCTTTAAAAAATCCACGTTTATTGGCCTCTTTGTTGGTTAAATATATTCTTTAAAAAATCCACGTTTATTGGCCTCTTTGTTGGTTAAAATATATTCTTTAAAAAATCCACGTTTATTGGCCTCTTTGTTGGTTAAAATATATTCTTTAAAAAATCCACGTTTATTGGCCTCTTTGTTGGTTAAAATATATTCTTTAAAAAATCCACGTTTATTGGCCTCTTTGTTGGTTAAAATATATTCTTTAAAAAATTCACGTTTATTGGCCTCTTTGTTGGTTAAAATATATTCTTTAAAAAATCCACGTTTATTGGCCTCTTTGTTGGTTAAAATATATTCTTTAAAAAATCCACGTTTATTGGCCTCTTTGTTGGTTAAAATATATTCTTTAAAAAATTCACGTTTATTGGCCTCTTTGTTGGTTAAAATATATTCTTTAAAAAATCCACGTTTATTGGCCTCTTTGTTGGTTAAAATATATTCTTTAAAAAATCCACGTTTATTGGCCTCTTTGTTGGTTAAAATATATTCTTTAAAAAATTCACGTTTATTGGCCTCTTTGTTGGTTAAAATATATTCTTTAAAAAATCCACGTTTATTGGCCTCTTTGTTGGTTAAATATATTCTTTAAAAAATTCACGTTTATTGGCCTCTTTGTTGGTTAAAATATATTCTTTAAAAAATTCACGTTTATTGGCCTCTTTGTTGGTTAAAATATATTCTTTAAAAAATCCACGTTTATTGGCCTCTTTGTTGGTTAAAATATATTCTTTAAAAAATCCACGTTTATTGGCCTCTTTGTTGGTTAAAATATATTCTTTAAAAAATCCACGTTTATTGGCCTCTTTGTTGGTTAAAATATATTCTTTAAAAAATCCACGTTTATTGGCCTCTTTGTTGGTTAAAATATATTCTTTAAAAAATCCACGTTTATTGGCCTCTTTGTTGGTTAAAATATATTCTTTAAAAAATCCACGTTTATTGGCCTCTTTGTTGGTTAAAATATATTCTTTAAAAAATCCACGTTTATTGGCCTCTTTGTTGGTTAAAATATATTCTTTAAAAAATCCACGTTTATTGGCCTCTTTGTTGGTTAAAATATATTCTTTAAAAAATCCACGTTTATTGGCCTCTTTGTTGGTTAAAATATATTCTTTAAAAAATCCAAGTTTATTGGCCTCTTTGTTGGTTAAAATATATTCTTTAAAAAATCCAAGTTTATTGGCCTCTTTGTTGGTTAAAATATATTCTTTAAAAAATCAAAGTTTATTGGCCTCTTTGTTGGTTAAAATATATTCTTTAAAAAATCCACGTTTATTGGCCTCTTTGTTGGTTAAAATATATTCTTTAAAAAATCCACGTTTATTGATCGGATGGTTGGTGAAAATATATTCTTTAAAAAATCCACGTTTATTGATCGGATGGTTGGTGAAAATATATTCTTTAAAAAATCCACGTTTATTGATCGGATGGTTGGTGAAAATATATTCTTTAAAAAATCCACGTTTATTGGTCGGATGGTTTGGTGAAAATATATTCTTTAAAAAATCCACGTTTATTGGTCGGATGGTTGGTGAAAATATATTCTTTAAAAAATCCACGTTTATTGGCCTCTTTGTTGGTTAAAATATATTCTTTAAAAAATCCACGTTTATTGGCCTCTTTGTTGGTTAAAATATATTCTTTAAAAAATCCACGTTTATTGGCCTCTTTGTTGGTTAAAATATATTCTTTAAAAAATCCACGTTTATTGGCCTCTTTGTTGGTTAAAATATATTCTTTAAAAAATCCAAGTTTATTGGCCTCTTTGTTGGTTAAAATATATTCTTTAAAAAATCAAAGTTTATTGGCCTCTTTGTTGGTTAAAATATATTCTTTAAAAAATCCACGTTTATCGGCCTCTTTGTTGGTTAAAATATATTCTTTAAAAAATCCACGTTTATTGATCGGATGGTTGGTGAAAATATATTCTTTAAAAAATCCACGTTTATTGATCGGATGGTTGGTGAAAATATATTCTATAAAAAATCCACGTTTATTGATCGGATGGTTGGTGAAAATATATTCTTTAAAAAATCCACGTTTATTGGTCGGATGGTTTGGTGAAAATATATTCTTTAAAAAATCCACGTTTATTGGTCGGATGGTTGGTGAAAATATATTCTTTAAAAAATCCACGTTTATTGGTCGGATGGTTGGTGAAAATATATTCTTTAAAAAATCCACGTTTATTGGTCGGATGGTTGGTGAAAATATATTCTTTAAAAAATCCACGTTTATTGGTAGGTTGGTTGGTGAAAATATATTCTTTAAAAAATTCACTATTTTCTTAAAAATCTATTTTTACTGCCTTAGAGAATATTAAAAATTCTTTTTTCTATTACCGCTTTAAATGGCATTAAAAATATTCTTAAAAACTTCCCTGACGGATTTACAAAAAAAAAAACATTAAAATAAAAATATTCAAAATTATTTACAATTTTTATTTACACATTTTCATAAGAAATTCTGTTTAAATTCTAAAAACTCTCCTCCTTTGTCCTAATTTCCACTACAGCTTCAATTACATCCTCCACACATTCGTCCATGAGCAAGCGAAATTCCTCATTCTCTTCCATATATCTCAGCAATGGCTCTGTTCTCTCTACATTTTTATATTCCTCTGTTACCATTTCTTTGGGAACTTTTAAAATCGTCACAGCCAAGGCACGATAAACATAACCGAATAATTTAAACTCTTCATAAGATTCGAAAAATTCCGTTTCACTAAGACCCCAACTCTCACCGTCATCATCATCATTTGCAGCCAAGATTCTCTTAAATTCACTCCAATAGTAATGTAAATACTCATTTTCTCTTGCCACTCTCTCTTCTTTCGTTAGATTCATGAAGAAAGTAAAAATGACATCAATTACAGGTGGGCAATAACGACACGTTTGAAAATCAACAAACATGGCAGCGGCATCAGGATCATCAGAGTTTAGGAAAATATTACCACCCCAGGTGTCACGATGACACACCACGTTACGATATTTTGGAGAGGGATTTACCATGAAGTAAACCGATTTCAAATGATATGGTAACTCTTTGTCGATAAATTCCTGTGAGACTTCCTCTTGGAAGTTTGGATGAAGTTTTGCTATTTGTATTAGTGCCCGCAGACCCGTTGTAAACCAGGGTATATCTGGATGCACGGTGATTTCCTTAAGGCAGTCGTAATAGTTGTCTTCGATGGTTTTGTCGTAAAGTTCGTAGAGTAAGCTGGATGCATGCATGGCCGCCAGGCCCTTGATTATGGCAAAAATTTCGGAATCTTCTAGCTGATCCTTGTTGTTGAGCGAATGATAGCCACTGTCTTCGAGATCTTGTAAGACTAGCAATTGGGAAGAACTCAGGTACACCTTTGGACACCATGGTTGGGGAGCTGAAAAATGAAGAAAGAGAAACATTACAAAAAATATGTTTTTAAGGAATTAAAAAATTTAAGAAAAAAACACACAGACCAATAAACGAAGACTTTTTAAAAACATTTTTTCAACAACAATTTGACCAATAATTGTGGATTTTTTAAAAATATTTTTTCAACAACCATTGGACGTGGATTTTTTAAAAATATTTTTAAACAAACATCGGACCATTAAACTTAGATTTTTTAAAAAATATTTTTTTAAACCATCGGACCATTAATCGTAGATTATTTAAAAATATTTTCCCACAAACATCCGACCAATAAACGTGGATTTTTTTAATACTTTTTCAACAACCATCGGATTATTAAACGTGGATTTTATAAATATATTTTTTTCAACAACCATCGGATCATTAAACGTGGATTTTTTAAGAATATTTTTTCAACAACCATCGGACCATAAAACGTGGATTTTTTAAAAATATTTTTTCAACAACCATCGGACCATTAAACGTGGATTTTTTAAAAATATTTTTTCAACAACCATCGGACCATTAAACGTGGATTTTTTAAAAATATTTTTCCACAAACATCGGACCATTAAACGTGAATTTTTTAAAAATATTTTTTCAACAACCATCGGACCATTAAACGTGGATTTTTTAAAAATATTTTTTCAACAACCATCGGACCATTAAACGTGGATTTTTATACCCTACACCACATAGTGGTAAGGGTATTATGTCTTTGTGCATTTGTTTGTAACATGGAGAAGGAAACGAGATAGACCCATAGTTACTTTTGAGAACCTTCATAGAATCACTTTCTGAGTCGATTTATGCATGTCAGTCCGTCTGTCCGTCCGTCCGTCCGTCCGTCTGTCCATGTATTCTTGTGAACAAAATGCAGGTCGCATTTATTATCCGATTGAGATGAAATTTTCCAAACAGTATTTTTTTGGCCCAAGGACGAACCCTATTGAAATTGGTGAGAATCGGATCAAATGTAGATATAGCTCCCATATATATCTTCATCCGATTTCGGGTTAAATGTGCACCAAATGTCCACTATCAGTCCAAATTACCTGAATTTTGGCACACCCAACCGAATTCGGCCTAGAAGCAAGTATATCAAATTTGGAGAAAATCGGTTCAGATATAGCTATAGCTCCCATATATATCTTTCATCCGATTTGATTTTTAAGTCCCTCACATTCCTACTATGCACTCCACAACCGTGATATTTGGTACCAGGTATTAGATGGAGCACAGAAATAGGTGTTTTAAATTTTATCGAAATCGGTTCAGATTTGGATATAGCTCCCATATATATCTTCATCCGATTTCGGGTTAATTGACCACCAAATGGCCAATATCAGCCCAAATGGCCCGAATTTTGGCACATGTGACCGAGATTAGCCTTAAAGCAAATACAACAAATTTGGAGAAAATCGGTTCAGAAACAGCTATAGCTCCCATATATATGTTATATCCGATTTGGTGTTTAAGCCTCTCACTTTCGTAATATGCACTCCACAGGAATGATATTTGGTACCAAATATAAGATACAGCCCAGAAATAGCTGTTTGTAATTTTATCGAAATCGGTTCAGATTTGGATATAGCTCCCATATATATCTTCATCCGATTTCGGGTTAATTGTGCACCAAATGGCCGATATAAGTCCAAATGGACTGAATTTTAGTACATCGGACCAAATTCAGCCTAGAAGCAAGTATATCAAATTTAGTGAAAATCGGTTCAGATATAGATATAGCAACCATATATAAGTTTCATCCGATTTAGTGTTTTAGTCCCATACATTCGTAATATTCACTCCACAACCGTGATATATGGTACCAGGTATTAGATGGAGCACAGGAATAGCTGCTTTAAATTTTATCGAAATCGGTTCAGATTTGGATATAGCTCCCATATATATCTTCATCCGATTGCGGGTTAAATGTGCACAAAATGGTCAATATCAGCCCAAATCACCTGAATTTTCGTACATAAGACTGCATTCAGTCTAGAAGCTAATACGTAAAATTTGGAGAAACGCGGTTCAGAGATAGCTATAGTTCGTATAATGTACGATAGAATTAGATAGATTTTGATTTTGTACCAAATATCTCATAGAGCTCTGAAATGCCCTGTATAAACCTTTTTACGAGAGCTATACTAAGTATGCATAGTGGTGTAGGGTATCATATAGTCGGCTCCGCCCGACTTTTGAGCTTTCCTTACTGGTTTAAAAATATTTTTTCAACAACCATCGGACAATTAAACGTGGGGTTCTTAAAAATATTTTTTCAACAACCATCGGACAATTAAACGTGGGGTTCTTAAAAATATTTTTTCAACAACCATCGGACAATTAAACGTGGGGTTCTTAAAAATATTTTTTCAACAACCATCGGACCATTAAACGTGGATTTTTTAAAAATATTTTTTCAACAACCATCGGACAATTAAACGTGGATTTTTTTGAAAATATTTTTTCAACAACCATCGCACAATTAACCATGGATATTTTAAAAATATATTTTCAACAACCATCGGACCAATTAAACGTGGATTTTTTAAAAATATTTTTTCAACAACTATCGGACCAATTAACGTGGATTTTTTAAAAATATTTATATATTTTTCTAAGTCGATTTATGCATGTTAGTCCGTCCGTCCATCCCTCTGTCCGTGTTTTCTTGTGCACAAAATGCAGGTCCCATTTATAATCCGATTGAGATGAAATTTTCCAAAAAATATTTGCTTGGCCCAAGGACGAACCCTATCAAATATTTTTTGGTATATCCGACCGAATTCAGTCTAGAAGCAAGTGCATAAAAAATAGGTTCAGATATAATTATAGCTCCCATATATATGTTGCATCGGATTTGGGGTTTTATGTTCCTCACATCCTAATATGCACTCCACAACAATGATCTTTTGTACCAGATATCAGAGCAGTCAATAAGTACCTGTATCAAATTTTATCGAGATCGGATCAGATTTGGACATAGCTCCCGTATATAGATATCTTTATCCGATATCAGGTTTTTGTGCACCAAATGGCAGTTTCGTTTGAATTCATACTAGAAACAAATATTTCAAATTTGGTGAAAATCTTCATCCGATTTTACATTTATTATCCACCATATATGTGATATCAGCCCAAATTGGAGAGATTTTCAAATAAGGTTCATAGTTGGTATGATCTACTTCACATAAACTCTCAATATAAACCTTTTTGTTATGGCAGCTCTACTAAATACGCATTGTGTAGGGTATCATACAGTCGGCCCCACCAGACTTTTGACCTTTCCCAGTAGGGAACCAGTAGGTTTATACTCACAATATTCTTGCAATTCCATCAACAGAGAACTGTACAAACGGCATTCTTTGCGGAATATAACCACCTTTTCATGTAGCTCATGGACCAATGGTAGCTTCTTGATAAAGAATTTCAGACTCTGGCCCAGAAAATCATCCTCAAATTCGTCATTTTCCCTGTTATTGCTTTCCTCTTCGCATAACTGTAAAATATCAAAAGGGAAGCCTAAAAGTATGCTTCAATTTTCAATTAAACTGTTGTTACTCACCTCTTCATCATTTTCATTCACCTCAGCTTCTGCTGCTGTTGCCTCTGCCATTTCAGTGCAAAGCAAATTCAAATGAAAATACTCCCCCAAAAAACCTTTTACCTCTTCCGCTGGGCTAACACTAAAGCTAAGCAGCTTCAAATCCGTTTCATGTTCCTCGTTGTATTTTTGTAAAATTTGTTTACACTGTTTGGCACTAATGACAGTTGCCACAGTTTCATTTAACATTGTTGCCATTTCATAGGAAAAAAAATTTCAAAATGTTGTTTATATTTTTTCTTTGTTGGCCGTTTTCCAAAAATATTTCGAAAACCAAAATAAAAACAAAATTGTTGTTGTTGCACTTTTCTTGTGTTGACACTTCTTTCTTGTTGTTGTTATTTTTTTTTTTTTTTATTTCTTATAACACTTTTGCAATTATGTTTTTGTTTTCTAGCTGTGTTGTGTTTCTGTTCTATTCTTGCCGACTTGTTAATATCCACTGACGGGCGGGTATGCATTTGTGAACGACTTTCTTTGCCCGGCACTTTTTTACACCTCCCTATCGGGCCGTTGCGTTGAGCGTAATTCTTTTTTAGTTTTCAGTTTTATTTATATTTTTTGTGTTTGTTTGTTATTTAATCTAATCGTCATTTACTCAAGTGTCCAACATTCATTCCCACCAACGTTATTCCATATCAATGAACGACCAATAAATTCGTTATATCTTCCAATTTATTAGCCCAATCGCAAAATGGACTCATTATATTTTTGCGTGCTTTGGCATTCCGTTCACATTTCTTGAAGAAATTATGCTGATAAAAAAGCACTTTTTTTTGGCTCATATCACAACGTGAGTTCTACACAGAGAACTGCGAAATATTCTTAATTGAAGTTGTATACGTTGCATTCTGTGCTACAATAGCAGCAACAACGCCAACAACAATGTCCATACAATAAATGTGCAAATATTTATCTGAAAGTGTACCCGGCTATCAGCATTTGTTACATGGGGCATCATATTTCATTGGAGGTGACAAGGTTGACGCCAAGCGGTATAAGGTTTTTCCTTACAATGTTTTTTTTTTTTTTTTGATAAAACAACATGCTCCGTGTGCTAATTGAAATGTAAAATTGAATACTATTTTGAAATAATAATACAAAAAATATAAATGTTTATTATTATTTTCTGAAGGATCGTGGTTGACATTTTTATTGCATACACAAAGGTCCAAACTTGTGTCGTTTATCAAAATACACTCTAATCAAGGAACATTTTTCTAAAAAAACAAAAAAAAATAAAAAGGAAATATGTCCTGGTATTTCAAGATGTCTTTCATAGAGAGTTAAAAACGAGGTTTTCGGGGAAATTTATTTATTTTCAAAATCTCAAATATTGTTTAAATATGTTTGTAGATTTATTTTTGAAGCTCCTTATTTTTTTCATAATAAAATCGCATTTTTTTGCCATTTTTTCTTGGTGAAAATAATAAAGGATATAATCCACTGCAGTGGGTATTTTTAAATTTTTGAGTATAGATCATGAGTTGTTATATATTTTTTGAAATAATATTTTTTTTTTTGTTTAATTTTTATACCATATAGCACACTGCAGTCAAAGTATTATGTCTTTGAGGTACGTCAGATATAAATGCCTCCGTAAAATTAAGTCGAAATTGATTTGTAGTTGGAGATTATATATTAGTTCCTTCTTATTCCAAATTATAACTGCTGTCTATAAACGATAATTTTTTATTGTATTTATTTATTATTATTTTTTTTTAAATTTTCACAGGTTTTTTTAATTTTTCTCCACTTCTCAATATTATTTGGGAGCCGAACCGATCTAGTCTCGTCTGTCAGTTCAGATAATAACATTCGGTTAAAAAATTCAAATTTTCAATCCAACCGCGAAAATGTTTAATATTTCCGATATATTTATACCCTCCACCATCTATAGAGGGTATATTAGCTTTGTCGTTCCGTTTGTAACTCCTCGAAATACTCATGGCAGACCCAATAAAGTATATATATTCTTGATCAGCGTAAAATTCTAAGTCGATTTAGCGATGTCCGTCTATCTGTCTGCCTCTCAAAATGGATACTACCGCCTAGGACAGAAAATTGTCTGTGCAGATCCACATCTTCGTATAGCCCCTATATAACGGTACCTCCTTATATTCGGTATTTTGATGATTTTAGTGACATCATTCACCGAATTGTTTCAAATTTTGTATTTGAAGTTCGTAATGAATACTAAAGCTTCTGACAGAAATTGTCTGTGCAGGTCCACGTCTTCATATAGCCCCCATATAACGGTACCTCCCAATATTCGGTACTTTGATGATTTTAGCGTCATTATTAGTTTCAAAGTACGTATTTAGATTTCGTAATGGGAACTACTGTCTGTGACAGAAAATTGTGTATGCTGGTCTTTGTATAGGTCCCATATATCAGTACCTCCCTATATTCGGTATTTTAACGATTTTAGGTACAATACTCACCGAAATTGTTTGAGATGTCGTATTTGAAGTTCGTAATGGATGCTACAGCCTGTGACAGAAATTTGTCAATGCAGGTCCACGTTTTGGTATAGCCCCCATATAACGGTTCCTCCCTATATACGGTATTTTGATGCTTTTAACTACATTATTCACCGTTTATTTCAAGCTTCGAATTTGAATGTGGTAATGGCTTATGACAAACAAAGCCAATGTATGTTCACGTCGTAGAATCCCAATATATTTTTAAGATTTTAACAGAATATTTAACGGATTTTATTTTTTGAAAATTTTCAAATTTGTTCCAAATGGTGGAGGGTAATCAAATTTCCGCCCAGTCGAACTTACTGCTTTTTAATTTATTATACCTCCACTTTGAAAAGGATGATATATTAATTTTGTCATGCCTAAATATTCGTCGCAGACCCCATAATGTATATATATATTCATAATCAGCATAAATTTCTAAGTCGATTTAACGATGGCCGCTTGTCTGTCTGTATGTCTGTTGAAATCACGATACAGTCTACATCATTTGACGTAGAGCTTCAAAATTTGGTAGAACGGTTTGTACTGTATCTAGGATAGATATATCGATCCTCGTTTTGGTACAGTCCCATACCTCCCGATATTCGGTATTATGATGATTTTTGCCATAGTTTTCACGGATTTGTCTAAAAAATTAGTATTTGTAGTTCATAATGGCTTCAAGCTCGGTGGCAGAACATTGAATATTTAGTTTCACGTTTTCCTCTAGCTCATATATAACGATACCCACCGATATTCGATGTTTTGATAATCCTAGTCACATTTACTCACGAACTTGTTTGAAATTTCGTATTTTAGAAGATTTAGTAGATGACAATTCTAAAGTATATAATTGTCCCGTTTTGATATGGCCCCATAAAACGATGGAGTAAAGATGTCAAGTTATGAAAATTTTCTCAGTTATATATATAGTTTTTAATTTAGTCTATAAGGATTTTGTAATCTATAGACTTAGGAAAAATAATAATAAAAAAAATAAAGTGGAACATGCTTGAATTCAGATACTTTTATATAAAAGTGTTTCCTTTGCCCAAAGGTGAAGGGTATTAAAAATTTGGCCCGGCAGAACTTTATGGTTTTTTTACTTGTTGACATTTTATTTTTAAATATTTTTTTGTTTGTTTGGGCATAGTTTCTTTTTTCGAAAAGATGGATGCTCTTTTTTGAGGATATAATATTGAGTGTTTTAATACGAGGATATAATCGATAGTTCCTTGTTCAATATAAATTAAGAATAAATTCGGAATAAAAAATGTGATTTTTAAGATTGTTTTCGAAGACATAATGATTAATTTTTTTTGATCGTGGATATTATTATGCTGTCCCCTTTTTCAATATTTTTAATAGTAAATTAAGCTCTCGTTTTTTTTTTTTTTTTTTTTTTTTTTTTGAGATCTTTTATCACTATAGAAAACCTTGAGGAATTATTTTGTTCATAGATAGCGTTGGGGCTGTTCTATTTTCTATAGACGACCTTTCTATTCT
This sequence comes from Musca domestica, assembly GCF_030504385.1. NCBI lineage: Eukaryota > Metazoa > Arthropoda > Insecta > Diptera > Muscidae > Musca > Musca domestica. Next base: position 1,873,083 of record NW_026712388.1, on the reverse strand, counting down.
CTTTGTAAGACTTTGATATATTCTGATTTCTTTAGAAGATCTTGTGTATTTTTATTTTCATGAGAACTTCTTCCATTTTCCATAGAAGATCCTGAGGTCTTCCCGTTGTTATTGGAAACATAGAGATTCTATTATATCTATTTGAGTTTTCTATTGTATTTTCAATAATCTTGGGGTCATTATCTTAAACAATCAATGATGCTCAAAAAATTAAAATCATATTTAAGCCTGATATTTTAATGTTTAATATTTGTCTCAGTTTAATCATGCAATGTTTTATTTGATCACTTATTTTTTTTTTAGAAATGTTTATAACATGAAAGTTGTTGACAGTTTTGATTATCTTCATCGTGCGGCCAACCAATTTTTTTCGTTAAACTTAATAAATGTTCCACTTGAATTACTGCTGCCTTTGCTGACGTAATTGACGCTTCTTCGCCATCATGCTGCCATAAGGACGTATAGTGGCATAATACAAAATCTCCACAAAACTCAAGAGGCTGGCTCCCACAAACAAACCAGTAGTTCCACCAATTGATACTAAAATAAGTAAAAGACAAAAATTAAACCATAAATATTAGATCTTCGCCTTATCAAGACAAAACTCAAAAATTTTATATTTTTTTCGTCGAATAAAAAAAAGCAAAAATCTAAAATTTAAAATTTTTAGCTGGAATGGTATTTTTATCCGCATTTACTATATTATCGATTATTAGAAATAGTTGAAATTCTATTGTATACCATTTCATTAAAAGTTTTCGTGATTCTTACCAACCAAATCCAATTTTCCTCTGACCAAATTTCGTTTATAACGTTCCGTTGGCAATTCCACCAGAGCTATTTCCACCTTGGAATATGGGATTTGACTGTAAATACTAAAAGAAGAAAATGTAAATCAGCAAAACAAGCAAGATAAAAACCAAATCATTGGTGTCGTATGAGTAACATAAAAAGATATCTAATATATTCCTCATACGCACACCTATAATCAAACAATTCCGATAAATAATGTCGCTAAAATCATCAAAATACTAAATATCGGGGGTACCGTTATATGGGGGCTATACAAATGCGTGGACCTGCACAGATAATTTTCTGTCTTAGGCTGTAATATCCATTACGAACTTCAAATGCCAACTTTGAAATAATTTCGGCGAATAATGTCGCTAAAATCATCAAAATATCGAATATCGGGAGGTACCGTTTTATGGGCGCTATATGATAACTTGGACCTACATGGCCCATTTACGAACTTAACCTGCCTACTGGCAAAATATACATGTGTGCAAAATTTTAGCCTTCTATCTCAATTTGTTCGAAAGAAAGCGCGATTACAACAGACAGACGGACAGACAGACACATAGACAGACAGACGGACATGGCTAAATCGTCTTAGAATTTTACGCTGATCAAGAATATATATACTTTATTGGGTCTGACATGAGTATTTCGAGGAGTTACAAACGGAATGACAAAATTAATATACCCTCCATAGTATGGTGGAGGGTATGAAAAGAAAACATAAAAAAACACCTCTTACTTATCTTTGCTATCCACCGCCGTTGTAATATCCACCTCCGTGCACGAGGGCAAACAATCACAGACCAAACCACGACGACTCTTCGACCATTTGGCAATAATCACCGATAAATCTTCATAGTTGCGATTCAAACACTCCAAACCATCCATGTTGCACATCTGATGACTGGGTGTATTGGGGGCCAAGTGACTGGAGCAGTTGCACAATTCCAACTGTCTATCCTTCCGACACTGCACCGTACACGCACTGTAACTGTAGTAGCGATGCACATCCAAATTATTCTCATCGTTGAAGCGACAATTGCGTTGCGATATTTTCGTGTCGCGAATTTCTTCGTCATTCTGAATGTCATGCTTGGCAATGTGGCGACTAGAAAAGGAACAGGGGTGTATACATGAGTAAAATAAAATTTTTTTATAAAATTATATGGAGAACTTACACAAAGGATATATAGGGACTCACAATGAGATAGTCAGTCTTTGGGGTGACCAATGTGGGAACTTCCTCTTCGCCCAAAATGAAAACCTCAAAGGAGAGAGAAACAATTTACAATACATACATTGTCTAGAAGAGAGGAATCTATTGAAGTTAAAGAGGATGAAATTGTCCTGACAACCCCAATCAGTAGGAGTTTAAAAAAATCGTGAATGAAAATTATATTTTTGTTGATATAAATGTCGATTTTTATACCCTCCATATACAGTATGGAGGGTATATTAAGTTCGTCGTTCCGTTTGTATCTTATCGAAATAATAATTTTAGACCCAAAAAAGTATATATATTCTCGATCAGCGTAAAATTTTAAGACGATTTAACCCTGTAGGCCCGTACGTCCTTCTGTTCGTCTGTTATAATCACGCTAAAGTCAAAACGAATTAAGATAAGAAGCTAAAATTTTGCACAGATCTGTATTTTGTCTACAGGTAGGTCAAGTTCGAAAATGGGCTATATCGGTTCACGATTTCGTATAGCCCCCATATAATGGTACCCCCCCGATATTCGGTATTTTGATGATTTTTCCCACATTTTTCAATGGAATTGTCTGAAATTCTACACAGGGAATTCCTTGTGAGTACTTTATCCCCTGGAAGAGAATTATCCATATAGGTCCACGATATAGTATGGCCCCATATATAAAGGTACCTCCCAAAATTCGGTATTTTTATGATTTGATCAAAGTTTTTCAATGGAATTGTCTTAAAATCCACACAAGGAGTTCCTTTTGAGTACTTCACCCCTTAGAAGAGAATTGTCTAAATAGGTCCACGTTTTAGTATAGCGCCCATATAACGGTACCCCCAGATATTTGGTATTTTCACAATTCCTGCGACATTATTCACCGGAATTATTTCAAATTTCGTATATAAAGTTCGGAACCGTTACTACAGCCCATGACAAAAAAATTCGTAAGCAGGTCCACGTCTTCGTATAGTTTCCAAATTACAGTAGTAGGGTAGCCCGACGTGAAGGAAGTTCAAGGAAGAAAACAGCAACATCAGCAGAAATGGTTCGAAAAGTAAAGAAGCGACTTGATCGAAAACCACGTCGCAGGGGCCGAAACATGGCTCGGAAGCTGAACATATCGCAATATTCCATTCGGCAAATATTTAAAAATGAGCTCGGGATAAAGAAATTGAAATTCCAAAAAGTGCAAGAACTTACACCGCATCTGAAAGAAAATAGACTCAAAAGAGCTAAAGAGTTGCTTCGCTTGGCCGAAAGTGATGAACTGCCGAATTTGGTTTTCTCCGATGAGAAAACATTCGGTGTCTCCGCTAATAATAATGCCGAATATTATCGCGAAAATATTCTGGAGGGTTTTTAAAGCATTGGGCACGCAAACATTTTGGCCGCAGACCTTGGGCATTCCAACAGCACTCAGCACCATCGCACTCAGCACGCGCCACCCAAGAATGGTTACACAATGAGGTTCCTCGTTTCATTCCCAGCGCACAATGGCCACCAAAATCTCCGGATACCAATCCCTTGGACTATTGTGTCTGGAGTATTTTGGAAAGCAAGGTTGGCAATAAAAAATACCAAAGTGTCGATCACCTCAAGCAAAAGCTTCGTCGGGAATGCGCCAAAATACAGCAGAGCAGCATTCGAACAGCGTGTGACGGTTTCATTGGCCGTTTGAGGGCAATAATTCGTGCCAAGGGTAACCAATTCGAACAAATCTATACTTATTCTAAAATTTGATGTTATTTCCGACATTTTTTGCTTTCATTCAATCAAATTAAAAAAAAAAATTAAAAATTATGGCCTTTGACTTTTTTCCAGTTTTTTGTCTTACCCTGTATAAAGGTTCCCTCAAATGAATTTTATAAAAAAAAATGTTTTTCAAGAATCTTCCGTAGTTAAGAGGCCTCTCAATTAACCTCCATGCATAGAATGTGGTTCAAGGTTCTTTAAAGGATAAAATACTTCCCAAAAGGTTTTTAGCAGGGATAAAAGGCACACCATTTCAGAAGACCTCTAAAATGTTTTCCATTTTCCAGATATCTCACGGATCATATATTCAAAAAATTTATGACCTAAAGATATTCTTTACACAGAAAGCCCATTTATGGCTTCTCGATGAACCTCTAAAGTGGCTGCACGTTTTTTGCAATTCTTTTTTTAGTATATGCCGAGTAAAGGGCTTACCCAAAAGAATGAAACGATATTTTCGCACCCGAAAGAGTCTAAGCCGTTATTGCGTATTGTCACATTTTGACCCTATCAAATAATATATACCCTCCTCTAGCCCTAAGGCTGTGTATACCAAATAATGCCACACTTACCACAGCTTCTGTGTGAATATCCAACTTCAAATTTCCCGGTCCAGTATAGCGATTTGACCACATATTCAGCTTAGGTCCTTCATTGTTCCTACAAAAAAATATAATTTTGAATTCATCTTTCTTAAAAAAAAGTTCGGAAATTCTGTCTTACCCCGCCTGCAGCGAGTTAATGGCATAGCACAAACCCAACTCCGTTTCCATGCGATGGAAAAATTTACAACACTGAAATGGTTTATTGTTCCACATACAATTCTTGATGGTACTCTCACAGCTGCTGCGCACCAACTGAGCATAGTACGAGAAATTACTGTAGAAACAATTCTCTGAAGGCTCTTCGCCACCACATTCATGCACCGTGTGATAGGATTCGCCACGAAAGAATGCAATTTCACTGAGAACTTCTTCCAGGGTGAAATCATGATCGGCGCCCCAGAGTCTAGGAGATCTTTTTTTTTTAATTTTCAATAATGTTATTAGGAATGTGACTTACTGTTCCGCAACCTCTTGTATACGATCCATATTCTTGGATTCACACACCACAATGGCCGGGAAGTTGGTTTCCCAATCCCGATAACTGGATTCGACACCAAAACTAATGGCATTGTTTTCGAAGGCATCTGGAATTGGTAAAATATACCGAAAGAAAATAATTTTAGAAACCATAGTTCTTGGAAAAAAATGTGAAGGTCGAGTTGAATATTGAATTGTGTTAAAATATTTAGAACAAAATCTACAATGATACACAAGATAAATAAATAATGGAAGCTCTAAAAATTCCCCAGAAAGGTTACATAAAAGTTCTTCAAAAATATTAGTAAAAATCCACCTTATACCTCTCAAAATCGCTGAAAAATATTATTTACATGACTTTACCAAAATATTCTTTTAAAATCCGCGACTATAGCTCCTTGAAAATATATTCTTTAAATTCAGAAAAAAATCTACGATAATTAAAATCTCTGAAAAATTGTTGATCCCATTGTCCTTAAAAAATATTTTTATTTAAAAACTCTATAATTATACCGCAGTTAGTCCCAAAAAATATTCTGGAAAAAAATTCTGTCCCTAAAAAGTGTTCTTCAAAAAATTTGCAATTATAGGTCGAAAAATATTCTCGAAAATCCATAGCTCAAAAAATCGTATCCTTACCCAACGACACTTTAATCAACTTCCACGATGCAAACCACGAGGCCACCAAACACACGGCCCAAAACAACTTTTCCATCCAGGTTAATTCCTTGTCGACAATGAAACGTGCTCCATGCAGTGTGGAATTTTCCAAATATTCCTTAGCCACATCACGTAGACGCATCATTTTCACTTCAGGATACCTTTTACTTTAAATGACCGAATAAGAACTGTTTATTTTTCGAGGTGATTGCTTTCGATTTCACCTCTGGCAATTTGGAGATTTTCGTAGATTAATTACAGTCAATTGTTTGTTAAGCTGCGGGCCATGTCGTGCGACAGATGTAATTATCCTCTTAGAGATCGCTTATCTGTGAAAATGTTTGGCAACATTTGTTACCATTCTCACGTCGAACAATTCACAGATATTAAATGAGGATAAATGTACAACGTAACAGAATAAGCAAAATACATTTTAGTCTTTGTATACAATTGTGGCAGTAGAGTATCATATTGTGCCTCCAAAAAAGTACCAAAAATTATATTATTTCTAATAAAAAAAAAATGTGAAAGATTTGCAAATAAAAAAAGAAATTTGCTTCGAATTTATACTAAACTAATTTTCTAAATATTAGTCGATGAATGGAACAAAAAACATCCTTAGTTTAAATCTCGTTAAACTTTCTATATATGTTAGGACCTGAAAAGCATTCTTAAAAAAATCATGATTATAGTTCTTCTATTCCCTATTTTTATAACCTTAGCCATATGGCTACAGAGGGTATATATCATTTGATACGGTCAAAACGTGCCTGGTCGAAGTAAAGGTCTCTTTGGACCAAATCCGTTTCAGAACATTTGGAGTCGATCTAGCGATGTCCGTCCGTCCGTCTGTCTGTCTGTCTGGTTGGTGCGCACGATAACTCTCGATGGGAGTATCTGATTTGGTCCAAACTTGGTACATCGTAATACTTACATCGAGTTCGGAGATGGGCAATATCGGTCCACTTCTTCTGGTACCTCCCCCACAAAAGGTTGAAATTTTCAAAAAAAACATATTTTTTGCACAGAAAGTGAAAGGATAATCCGATTTTGCTCCAACTTTGCACATTCTAATATTTGCGTACGCGCTAGGTCAGGTCTGAAAATGGACAATAACGGTTCACTCCATCAAGTACCTCCCCCACAAATCGTCAACATTTTTAATAATTACAACTCTCATTAAATGTGATGTAAGATTCCGATTGTCTTCAAATTTCACAGGTGTTAAGATGGAAATTATCCAAATTTTCAAAAAATACATATTTTTTACACAAAAAGAAAAACGATAATCCGATTTTGCTCCAACTTTGCATATCCTAATATTTGTGTCAGTGCTAAGTCTGGTGCGAAAATTGACAATATCCGTCCGCTCCTTCTGGTACTTCCCCCACAAACGCTCAAATTTTTGAATATCCATGAAGCTCATAAAAAGCAAAATCAACATCCGATTCCATTCCAGACATTATACATCTCAATATTTTCATCAACACAAGATCTGTTATAAAGATGGTAGAGATCGAACTATTTTTTTTTGCTACCTGGTCCACATAGGAAATAAGAAAACCCACTCCATAGAGGATCAAGAGTTTGAAAATTCATAACAGAAGTCAAAATATTTTTAAATAAGCTAACATTGGCTGAGGGTATGTATCTGTCGGCAAAACCGACCGATATTTTTTTACTTGTGTTTTAATTCAACGGTTATAAAAAAATCAGATCAGATACGGGATAAATATTATTATTAAACAAGTAAAAAAGCAGTAAGTTCGGCCGGGCCGAACTTTGAATACCCTCCACCATTTGGAACGAATTAGAAAATTTTCAAAAAAATAAAATCCAATAAAAATTCTTTTAAAATCTTTAAAATATCTAATATAGGAAAGTGCCGATATATGGGGGGATATACGTTATTGTGGACCTATAAAGACAAATCTATGTCTGCGTGTAAAGTACCCTCAAGGAACTCCGTGTGTGGATTTTCAGACAATACGATTGGAAAATGTGGCTAAAATCATCAAAATACCGAATATCGCGGGGTACCGTTATATGGGAGCTATACGTTATCGTCAACCTATATAGAGAATTGTCTGTCGGGGGGTAAAGTGCTCACAAAGAACCCCCTGTGTACAAAGAACCCCTTGTGACCATTCCGTTGAAAAATATGGCTAAAAACATCAAAATACCGAATATCGGGGGTACCGTTATATGAGGGCTATACAATATCGTAGATCTATATAGATAATTCTCTGCCGAGGTATAAAGTACCCACAAGGAACTCCTTGTGTGGATTTTCAGACAATTCCGTTGAAAAATGTGGGTAAAATCATCAAAATACCGAATATCGGGGGGTACCGTTATATGGGGGCTATACGATATCGTGGACCGATATAGCCCATCTTCGAACTTGACCTGCCTGCAGACAAAAGAGAGATCTGTGCAAAATTTTAGCTTCCTATCTTAATTCGTTTAGACTGTAGCGTGATTACAACAGACGGACAGGGCTAAATCGTCTTAGAACGCTGATCAAGAATATATATACTTTGTTGGGTCTAAAATGATTATTTCGATGAGTTACAAACGGAATGACGAACTTAATATACCCTCCATACCTTTTTTGGTGGAGGGTATAAAAACTTACATTATATTGAAAACGGTTAAAACCCCCAACTACAAAATTTAAATACGAAATTTAAAACAATCTATCTTTAATGCCGCTATACCATCAAAATAAAGCCTGAAGTAGGATTTAAGATATATATGGGAGCTATATCCACGTCTGAGTCGATCTCGATAAAATGGGGCAAAGATATCTGGTACAACATATCATTGGTGTGGAGTACATATATCGAATGTGAGGGACTTCAAGACCAAATCGGATGAAACATACATATGGAAGCTTAGCTATATATGAAACGATTTTCACCAAATTTGATGTACTTGCTTCTAGACTAAATTCGGTCGGATGTGCCAAAATTCAGGTCATTTGGTGCACAATTAACCCGAAATCGGTTAAAGAAATATTTAGGCGCTATATCCAAATTTGAACCGATCTTTATTAAATTTGGCAGAGGTATTTCTGGGCTGAATCTGATCCCAAATATCTGGTACCAAATATCATTGTTGTGGAGTGCATAATAACAATGTGAGTGACTTAAACACCAATATCACTTTCTCGGAGAGAGTTAAACACCAATATGTGGGAACCATGGCTATATCTGAACTGATTTCACCAAATTTTGTGTACAGGGTTGCCCATTTTCGACGGACCTTTGGACCCTTTGGGCCAATTCCAATCGACGAGGCTTGTCCGCAGGCAACATTCTTTGCGTCAATTGAATTTTGTACGGGAACAAATGCAAATCAATGCGAATAATCCGTTGTAAAGTGGACCGAGCCATGCCCAACTGCTGAGAACGGCGTTTTTGGGATGTTCTTGGGGACCTCTCAACACTGGCTCGTACGGCAGCGATATTCTCGGCCGATCGCCTTGGTCGACTTTTATATGGCCTCTTCGGATTAGAAAGAGCCTTACCAGTCGAAAATTTTTCGTATAAGTGCTTAATGGTGTTCTTAGAAGGCGCACTTCTCACATTTTTTAATGTTTTAAAAGCACGTTGAGGCTTCACAATTGACTTCTTCTGTTGAATGTAAATTTCAGAGCGCTCGCGTGGCGTGTTTTGGTTCATGGTAAAAATCTCCTTGGACTGACGCTTCAAACGCGGTATTTCATTAAGCGATGTGACATCTCTGTCAAAAGTTATGGCGTTGCCAGATGGGTCCGTCGAATATGGGCAACCCTGTACTTGTTTCTAGACTTAAATCGGTCGGATGTGTCAAAATTCAGTTCATTTGGACCGTTTGGTGCACAATTAACCCGAAATCGGTTGAGTGGGAGCTAAATCTAATTTTGATCCGATTCTCATCAATTTTAATATGGTTCGTCCTTGGTTCAAACAAATATTGTTTGGAAAATTTCATCTCAATCGAATAATAAATGTGACCTTTCTTTGTTCACAAATATTCATGGACAGACGGACGGGCGGATAGACGGACCAACATGTATAAATCGACTCAGAAACTGATTCTATGAAGATCCTCAAAAGTAACTATGCATTTATCTCTCTTCCTTTTTCATCTTACAAACAAATGCATAAAGATATAATACCCTTAGCACTCTATCTGGTGTAGGGTATAAATAGGCAAATTTTTGATAAAACCAAATTTTTTTTATAAAAAACACTTTTATTGTTATTAAATATTATCTCAAATATTATCTCAATTGTACTTATACAGGATACATCTCCGAGATACATTGTGTTATAAATTTTATTAAATATACATTTTTATACAGTTTGCTTGTATTTGTATACAAAATACAGTGGAATCTCTCTTTTTATAAAGCAAAAAAGGCCGATATGATTTGACCGATTCGCAATACTTCAACGATATACTCAAATTCATTTATTCTCCTCCTCCCTTTTCTAGGATATAATTATCTACAAAATCCTCCAGCATATCGGAGAGTCTCTGGTGATAGATGTCATCGTTATGGAATGCCTTGAGACATATCTCCACTCGCTTGCGGGCAAAGAAATCACTGAAGCCATCCGTGGAGGCTGTCAAGCTTAGAGTCGATTCCGGTGGCAAGACAATGAAATGGCAAAAGAAACAACTTTCAATCAGGCCACAAATTCGATATAGCTCAAAGGTGTGCCAAAATTCCGCAGAGCTTAGGAAATTATCAATATTCAACTGTTCACGTTTTAAAAATTCCCCCATAAAACCATAATACAACTTTAGCAAATCCATCAGATGTTTGGCGCGAAATTCACGTGAGGTGGGTATGGTTAGGAGGGTTATTAAATCCAACATAGGCGGGGCATAGCGCGACAATTGAAAGTCCACAAGGCGGCATTGTAGTGAACTTCCATCATGTTTGTACATGAGATTATTGGCCCACAGATCACCGTGGCAAAAGACATTGCGAAATTCCGTGGAAGGTTGGGCCAGTTTAAAAATAATTGACATTTTAGGTCTTAAATTCTTCAAAATGTAACCAGTTTGACCCGCATATTTAGGCATTGCTTTAATCAATTCCCCAAAAACCTCAATGCCATTAACAAAATTCTGATAGCGCACATGTTTGGGATCTAGATTTTCTGGATAGGCATCCTCTTTGATGGCCAGGGGATATATTTGATTAATTTTCACATTTTGCTTGACCTCAAACACAATTGAGGCTGCATGCAAGCTGGCTAAGGCTTTAACAGCACTCTGCAAATGCTCATAATCCAATAGGCCATCCCTTCCAGCGGCCATTTTATAACCCAAATGCTGCAACTCTTCAAACACCAAAAGATGATTATCGGCATAGTAGCATTTTGGAGCAATTCCTGGACATATATTCTGCAGCCGGGGCAAGACATCGCGATAGACCATTATCTCCTTTTGGAAAACACCAAATTCCTCCAAATACTCCATGTGTGCGACATTCCCAACAGGTGCCGCTTTGGTGAAGAAGCGAATTCTATTAAAGGCTATTGAATCTCGTCCATTCTCACTGTGAGTGGTTACCTGGACATCTACCACCAAAAAATGATGATGGCCAAAAAATCCCGATGGGCTATCCGAAATTGGTTGCAACTGATAGCGAATTACATTGAGATTTAAATTTTCAGAAGTTCCTCCATTTGCCGTTTCCGTGACCCCCTGATGACCAAAATATTGCTGACACAATCGTTCGACCTCATTGCTGGATATTTTCACTGCCGTGGCCATGTTCGGTGGCTTTTCCGTTCAATTCGTTTGTTGGTGGTCTCTTTTACTCGTTCACTTGCAATGCTACAACAATGATCTTGAAAATGAGATATACTTTAGTTTAGCTGCTATTATCTTAAGTCATAAACATGTTTATGGCGCCCAACCGTTTTGTGTCATTAAGTTACTAGGATAGGGGTATCTATTTAGATAAATGTTGTCGTGAGAGTTTAATTTTTAAATAGAGTTTGTTTGGAAATGGATTATAAAAAAATATTATTTTATTTTTATACTCTAATCCGCTACCCCTGCTAGTCTTGCTATTTCTGTTTAATTCCCATGGAATTTTCCACCTCTTTAGATATGAACAAATTAGAATGTATCAGTAGGTTTTACCGGCATCTATATCCCCTTACTGCATGGTGCATACTATTTCGTCATTTCGATTGTAAAACCTACATATATAAATTTTCGACCCCACAAAATATATACATTCTTAATCTGTCTATCTTTATGTTTGTCTGTGGAAGTCACTCTGGCTTCCGAACCAAATTAAGTAGGTTGATACAATTTTACTCAGATGCTTTTTAGGTCTTCGGGACTTTTGGTATTGAATATTGGCTTTTTGTCCCGACAGATTTAAGGTTTTTTGGGTGTTTTAGTCGCCATTTTCAAACCGAATTTGCTGTAATTTGGCAGCATGTGTTCCAATTATGTAAGAAGCATAGAACTATCAATATAAATTTGGAATTTGAAGTTCCTTGAACAGGTGCAAAATTTTGAATTTTATCAAATTTGTATTTGAAGTTCATTATGGGTACAGAAAATTGCTTCGTATAGTCCCCATATAATGGTTCCTTCCTATTTTGATGATTTGAACGACATTATTTATCGGAATTTTTGTATGTTTCATATTTGAATATCGTAATGGCCAATGATAAAAATTGCATATACAGGTCCATTTCCAAAAGCACCTCCATATCCCAATTCTAGATACCAACAGCGACCTCAATATTAAATTTGAGGCTTCCAACCCTATCCCCTCAGTAACATTTAGTACTTTTCATACAAATATAAAACACAATTCCGAAATCACCTGCATATGTCGAGACAACACATAAGCAGTGACCATAATATCAAATTTCAGATTTCAAGCACTATCTTTACCCCTAATACAAACTGTACCAACTTAAGTATACATAAGTAGGAATTTCCAAAACTTCCCACATACCCCAATCCTACACTCAAACAGTAATCTTAATTCCAAATTTCAGGAAATTGTACCAAATTTAGTACATATGAGTACGAATTTCTAAAAAATCCTACATACCCAAATTCTACACTCAAACAATAATCTTAATTCCAAATTTTAGGATTCTAGCCTTATTGGTTCACCAAAATCCAAATTGTACCAAATTTAGTACCATTTAGTACATGTAGGTATGAATTTCCAAAACTTCCTACATACCCCAAATCTCTAACTCAAACAGTAATCTGAATTTCAAAATTCAGAATTCCTGCCCCATCGATTCACAAAAATCCAAATTGTACCAAATTTAGTACCATTTAGTACATATGAGTGCGAATTTTCGAAAACTTCCTACATACCCCAATTCTACACTCAAACAGTAATCTTGATTCTAAATTTCAGGATTCAAGCTATATCGGTTTACCCAAATCCAAATTGTACGACATTTAGTACATCTTAGTGCATATAAGTACAACTTTCTAAAACTACATACATCATACAATCCAATAGAAATCTTGTTTTCATTTCAAATTCTTCCGGTTCTCCCAAAACATAAATTGTATCAAACTTTTATTTCACACCACAGCCCTACAATGCCATAATTATCTAATTTCCAAAGATTAGCCATCGCATCGATTCACCCAAATAAATTAAGTACCGTTTAGTACTTTTCGAGTACATGACTACACACTTCCAAAACTACCTCCTTACACCGTCTTTACTCCTTAACATTGATTCCCATTTCAAATTTCAAGTTTTTCGTTCTAACCGTTCACATGATATGAAATGGTACCAAATGTTGTACATTTTGGTACTTTTCGTACACTTTCAGTGCGAACTTCTAAAAACCTTTTTGTTTATCTATCACTCCATCAGTGACCCTCATTCCTAATTTAGTTCCACTCTCTACTGCTTTCTCAGATAGAAAAAGGTACCATATTTAGAACCTTTAATACTATTCGTACCGTTCTATTGCGAATTCCCAAAAATCCAGCCTTATCTGACCCCTTCGGAAAAAGAGTGACCCTTACCCGAAAACTCAAGATTCTAGTTTCAGTGGATTTTGATGAATCGTTAAGTTAGGCAGTCAATTATTTTACTCTATTTATACCCTCAGCCATATGGCTAGAAAGGGTATACATCATTTGATACGACAGAAGTGCCTCATCGAAATAATGGTTTTAGACCCTAGGTCTCTGTGCACCAAATCCGTTTCAGGTCACTTGGGGTCGATCTAGCGATGTCCGTCCGTCCGTCTGTCTGGCTGGTGCGCACGATAACTCTCAAAGGGAGTATCCGATTTGAGCCAAACTTGGTACATCGAAATATTATTGACAAACTCATATCGAATTCGGAGATGGGCAATATCGGTCCACTCCATGTGGTACCTCCACCACAAAAGGTCGAAAATTTCAAAGAAAATATTTTACTGCACAGAAAGAGAATGGACAATGCGACTTTTCACCAAATTTTCACATTTTAATATTTGCATCAATGCTACGTTAGGTGCGCAAATGGACAATATCGGTCTACTCCATAAAGTACCTCCCCCAAAATGGGTCAAAACTTTGTATAATTATAACTCTCATAAAATGTGATGTAGGAGTCCGATTGTCTTCAAATTTCACAAATCTCAATAATTTTATTAACCCAAGTTCTGGTGTAAAGATGGAATATATCGGTCCACTCCATCAAGTACCTCCCCCACAAAGAGTCAACATTTTCAATACCCATGAAGCCTATAAAACGCGAAATTTACATCCGACTCCATTTAGACTTGGCTCATTTCAATATTTCTATCAACACACGATCTCTTATAGATATGGCAGAGATCGGACCATTCCTTCTGGTAAATCCCCCACAAAGGGTCAAAGTTTTGAATAACCAAAACGATTATAAAATCCGAAATAAACATCCGGTTCTCTTCATATTTCACACATTCCATTATTTTTACTAATACAAGATCTGCTGTGAAGAAGGAATATATCGGTCCAGTCCCTCTGGTATCTCTCCCACAAAGGGGCAACATTTTGTATAACCATGAAGCTCATAAAACACAAAATTAACATCCGATCCCATTCAGAAAACGCTCAAAGAAAGCGAATTATACCTCAAGGACGAACCCTATTGAAATTGGTGTGAATCGGTTCAAATTTAGACATGGTTTCATATATATCTTCAGCCGATTTCGTGCACCAAATGGTCAATATGACCTGAATTCCGACCTAGTTCAGTCTAGAAGCAAGTACATCGAATTCGGAGAAAATCGGCTCAGATATAGCTCTAGCTCCCATATATAGGTTTCAACCGATTGGGTGTTTAAGTCCCCCACATTCGTAATATGATATTTGGTACCAGATATATTATAGAGCTCGGAAACACCTCTGATAAATTTTATCAAGATCGGTTCAGATTTTGATATAGCTCTCATATATCTTCAACCGATTTTGGGTTAATTGTGCACCAAATAGCCTATATCAGTATAAATGACCTGTATTTTGGCACTTCCGACTGAATTCAATCTAGGAGCAAGTACATCGCATTTGGTTCAGATATATCTATAGTTCCCATATATATGTGCACCAAATTGCCAATATCAGTTCAAATGAGCTGAGTTTTGGTATATCCCACCGAATTCAGTCTAGAAGCAAGTACATCAAATTTGGTGAAAATCGGTTCAGATATATGTTTCATCCGATTTGGTGTTTAAGTCACTCACATTGATAACATGCACTCCACAACAATGGTATTTGGTACCAGATATATTATAGAGCTCAGAAATACCTCTGCTAATTTTTATCAAGATCGGCTCAGATTTGGATATAACTCCCATATATTTCCTTTATCCGATTTAAGGTTTAAATAATGGCTAATATCAGCCGAAATTGACTGAATTTCGGGACGTACGTATCCATTTTGTGCCACTCAGATCCGATACATATTTTTTTAATATAATCGTTCTCGGAGTGATATCATGCAATGTTATTTGGTATAAAAGATAAAAATTTCTCCGTCAAATTTAGTTAAAATCGATTCAGAATTGGATATGCCTCCCATAGAGTGACAATCTTTTGAATAATCATAACAGAAGTCAAAATATTTTTAGATAATCGCACATTGGTTGAGGGTATACATCTGTCGGCAAAACCGACTGATATTTTTATACCCTTCACCATAGTATGCAGGGTATATAAAGTTTGTCATTCCGTTTGTAACACCTCGAACTATACATTTTACACCCCACAAAGTATATTCTTGAACAGCATACAAATATATGTCCGTCCGTCTATGGAAATCACTCTAGCTTCCGAACGAAATAAGGTAGGTTGATAAAATTTTACTCAAATATATGTTATGTCTGCAGGAGTGTTGGTATTGAAAATAGGCCATGTAGGTCCCCATATAACGGTACCTCCTTATTTTCGATGTTTCGGTAATTTAAGTGACATTATTCACTGGAAATTTTGTATTTGAATTTCGTAATGAATACTATAGCCTATGACAGAAAATTGTCCGTGCAGGTCCACGCCTTCGTATAGACCCCATATAACGACTCTCCCCGATAATCGGTATTTTTATGATTTTAGCGACATTATTTGCCGGAATTGTATCAAATTTGGTATTTGAAGTTCGTAATGGATACTACTGCCTATGACAGAAAATTGTATGTGCAGGTCTACATCTTCGTATGGCCCCCATATAACGTCACCTCCCGATATTCGGTATTTTTATGATTTTAGCGACATTATTCAGCAGGATTGTTTAAAATTTGGTATTTGAAGTTCGTAATGGATACTAAAGCCTATGACAAAAAAACGTCAGTGCAGGTCCCTCATATAATGGTTCCTTTCTTTATTTGGAATGAACTACATTATGCACCAAATTTTTTTTAAAGTTTCGCATTTGAATATTGTATTGGCTTATGACAAATGTTGCCTGTGCAGGTCCACGGCGTCGTATAGACCCTAAATTAACGGCTTCATTCGGTATTTTTAAAATTTAAACGGAATTTTTAACGGATTTTATTTTTTTAAAAATTTGCCAAATTCGTTCCAAATGGTAAAGGGCATTCAAAGTTCGACCCGGCCAAATTTACAGTTTTGTACTTCTGTTTGACTTGCTTTTTTCTTTTTTCTTGTGTTCTACATAGCTACTAACCTTCTTACCTACTTTTTAAAGTATAGTTGAAAAATAATCGTACACAAATAGAAACTATATATAACTTTATTGTAGTATAAATTGCAATTGTACTAAAACTTCAAATAAAATAACGAATATCTTTTATTTTAATCCAAAAACATTGACGTACTTCTCTGTTTACCTAGGTCTATAAATATGATAAAAAATACGGGTTCGCATACACTTAAAATAGATTTTATCTTTATGAAAATATAAAATACAGTAGAACCTGCTACCAGTAAATACCTTCCATTTTTTATGGTATATATGTTTACGATGATAGCCTTTCGGATGATAGAGGCATTCAAATTTAAAAATTCCTTCATTTTCCACCCTCCTCCGTCTTCTTCAAAATATAATTATCCACAAAATCTTCCAACATATCGGTTAACCTCTGTCTATAGAATTCATCGGTATTGAAGGCCTTGAGGCAGATCTCCACTCGCTTGCGGGCAAAGAAATCACTAAAACCATCCGTGGTGGCTGTCAAGCACTGCGTCAATTCTGGTGGTAAAATTGTCAAATGAGAAAACAAACAACTCTCAATTAGGCCACAAATACGATATTCCTCAAAGGTTTTCCAAAATTCCTGGGTACTGAGGAAATCTTCAATATTCAATTGTTCACGTTTCAAAAATTCTCCCATAAAACGATAGTATTCCTGCAGCAATTCCGTTAGATATTTGGAACGGAATTCCCTTGAGCTGGGTATGGTTAGGAGGGTTATTAGATCCAACATCGGTGGGGCATACCTGGCCAACTGGAAGTCCACAAAACGACATTGAATTGGACTATCGCCATATTTACCATACTGGAACATGACATTATTGGCCCATAAATCTCCATGGGAGAAAACATTGCAATAGTCCTTCGAAGTTTGTGCCAAGGGGAATATAACTGACATTTTTGTCTTCAAATTCGACAAAATGTAGTCCAACTGCTTCTCATATTTCGGCATCTGCTTAATCAGTTCACCAAAAACCTCAACTCCATTGGCAAAATTCTGATAGCGAACATGTTTCTCATCCAGCTGACTGGGATAGGCATTCTCCTCAATGGCGGGCGGGAATATTTGATTAATCTTCACCCCTTGCTTAACCTCAAAAACAATCGAAGCGGCATGCATTGTGGCCAATGTCTTGACGGCACACTGTAAATGTTCATAGTCCAGTAGGCCATCCCGGCCAGCACCCATTCGATAGCCTCCTTGTTGGAGTTCTTCAAAAACCAAAAGATTGTTATCGGCATAATAGCATTTTGGGGCGACTCCGGGAAATATTTCCTGCAGCTGGGGCAGTACATCGCGATAGACAATGATTTCCTTTTTGAAAACTCCAAACTCCTCCAGATAGTCCATGCGTGAGGCAATCTCCACGGGGGCGGCTTTAGTGAAGAAACGTATCCTATTGAAGGCTATGGAGTCGCGGCCATCTTCACTTTTACTGCCAACCTGGACATCGATCACCAAATAGCGATGATGTCCCAGAAATCCTGAAGGACTATCCGAAATGGGTTTCAAATGGTAGCGTATCACATTCAGCTGTATATTATTAGGTGTTGTTGTTGCTTCTGCCACAGACTGGTGGCCAAAATATTGTTGGCACAGTCCTTCAATTTCATGGGGGGATAATTCTATTGCCGTGGCCATGTTGAGCTGAGATTTTTTAGATTTTTTTTTATTTTTTCTTTCCAAATTTTCTTGGCGCCCGTTGTCTTTTCTTGCCTTGCGACTTCAATTGCGAAATAGCACAATGATCTTGAAAACGAGATCTACTTAAACCCTGATGCCACCAACCAACCAACTCATTCATAAAGAGTTTATGACCCATTTCACGCTGATATCAAGTTGCCAGGGAAGAGCTCTGTTGTGATAAGCGAACGCTTTGTCGTGAAAGCAGCAACAGCAGCCGCAGCTGCAGCCCCGGGCATCAATAAATTACAAATATTTTATGATTTTCTGTGTTGTCTTGACGTTCAGCATTTGTGCACAATATTTGCATACGGATTTATTGTTATATTTTTACTTACCCTACACTTTTGGTCCATGCGAACTTTTTCGGAGATATATTTATATTTTTTTTAAAAAGTCTTTATCAGTTCAAAGGGACAGACAATTCTCCCCGTAAAATTGACCACTTATCAACAACGATCCCAATGGCGAGAAGCCAAAAATTGTCTCCTCAATTTTTATACCTCAGTTATATGGCTACAGAGGCTTTAGACCTCAGGTCTTTTTGGACTAAATCCGTTTTCGGGACGATTGGAGTCGATCTAGCGGTGTCCGTCCGTCCATCCGTCTGTCTGACTTTTGCCCACCAAAACTCTCGAATGGTGTATCCTATTTCATCAAAACTTGGCACATGAAAATATAATTAAAACCTCCTTCAACAAACCTCCTCCTTCTCCTTCTGGTACCTCACCCACAAAAGGTCGCAATTCGTTCAAAGAAAATATTTTACTGCAGAGAAAGGATAATCCGATTTTGCTCCAACTTTGCAAATTGTAAAATTTGCATCGGTGCTAGCTCAGGTGCGAAAATGGACAATATCGGTTCACTCCATCAAGTACCTCGCCCACAAGGGGTCAAAATTTTAAATAATTGTAAAGTGTGATGCATGTGTCCGATTGTGGTTATATTACACAAATCACAATATTTTTATTAACTCAAGGTCTGGTGTGAAGATGGAATACGTCGGTCCACTCGTTCTGGTACCTCCCCCACAAAGGGTCAAAATTTTGAATATTCTGAAGCTCCTAAAACACGAAATTAACATCCGATATCATTCAGACTTGGCAAATCTCAATATATTCATCAATACAAGATTTGTTATAAAAATGGTAGATATCGGACAATTCCTTCGGGTACCTCCCCCACAAAGGGTCAAAATTTTGAATAACCAAAACGATCATAAAATCCGAAATAAGCATCTGATTTTCTTCAAATTACACACATCACAATATTATTATTAATCCAAGATCTGGTGTGTAGATGGAATATGTCGGTCCACTCCTTCTGGTACCTCCCCCACAAAGGGTCGAAATTTCGAATATTCATGAAGCTCATAAAACACGAAATTTACATCCGATTCCATTTAAATTTTGCAAATCTCAATATTTTCATCAACAAATGCTCTGTTATAAAGACCATTTCCTCTCGTACCTCCCCCACAAGGGGTCAAAATGTTGAATATCCATGAAGCTCAAAAACGCGAAATTAACATCCGATTCGCTTGAGACTTGGTACATCTCAATATTTCCATCAACACAAGATTTGTCATAAAAATGGTAGAGATCGGACAATTTCTTCTGGTACCTCCCCCACATAGGTTTCAAGATTTTGAAAAACAAAAGCGAAATAAGTATCCAACTCTCTTCAAATTTCACACATCCAAACATTTTTGCTTACGGAAGATCTGTTGTGAAGATGATATATATCTGCGAACCCCTACTGATACCTCACCCACAAAGGGTCACAATATCCAATATTTTTATCTGTCATAACTTGCGAAACAAGTCGTCGATTCTTTACAAATTTCTATATTTCCATATTTCTCCCAACCAGATACCTGAGATGAATATGAAATTTTTCGGAATTTATGATTTCGCATTAAATTTGGATATAAATGTTCGATTTTCTTGAAATTTTGCCCATACCAATATTTTTATCTGTATTCGATGAAGTATGAAAATGGAGTACTTCTGTCAACTATATCTGGCACCTCAGGCATATTTCCCCATTTTCCAAAAATTTGCACATATCTCATATAAAGGATAGGAAGTAGTCAGTCTTAGGTCAGATACGAATTGGTCAATATTGGCTAACTGCTTCCGAATCTCCCTCATAAAGTGTCAATAGTTTGAATAATCATAACTCAAGCCTGGGGGTATTCATTTGTCGGCAAAACCGACTGATTTTTTTTAACTTGTTAAAATGTCATTATTTACCAGCAAATTTTCACTTGAATATCTCCTTACCCCAGAAACTGTATCTACATTCTTTTTTGAAAAAAAATGTAGATGCAGTATCTGAGAATTTCAAAAAATCCCATCCTACTAGTCAATACCAGTAGTACCTGCATGCAAAATTTCAAGTCTAGAGTAGCTACATAGAAATTTCAAATTTGCTACATTTCGTAACTTTAAGTACTCAAAAAGAGGGGAATTCCCCTTATCTCACCCCTGTACACCAGATGTGACAACCACACCAAATGCTTGCCTTTTTGAATAGATAGATAGATAGACTATCACATCAAGACATGTAGGGCAACCAGTTATCGGCCCTTTTGTCTATGCGTTTCTGTTACATTTTGTTTGTTGTTTATTTTTATCTGAATTGCCGGTAATTTTAGCACCCAACTTAATCTATTGTAGTAAAGAAACAAAGGAGACTTAGTTGGGATGCAGGTGGATTTTGTTTTCAGTTAACTGGCTAATCTTTAAAATATTTGAAATTTCACCTTCCTGTTGAATGAACAAAGCGTGTCGGGAAAATGATTCCATTATTATTAAATAAAGGTGTGCTAGTCCAGACAATAAAGGCATAGAAATAATGATGAAATAGCACAAAATCTCAAATTTGATATACCCTTGCACATAATTCCTCAATAATCTTATATGTACAAAACAAAGTTATTTGGGATCAAAAGTCAAAATTTTGTATTTTTAAAATATATTTTTATATCGTCCACCATAGTATGGAGGTTATATTAAGTTTGTCATTCCATTTGTAACACCTCGAAATGTACATTTTAGACCCCACAAAGTATATATATTCTTGATCAACATATCATTCTAGCTTTTGAACGAAATGAAGTAGGTTGATAAAATTTTACTCAAATGTATATTATGTCTGCAGGACTTTTGGTATTGAAAATGGGCCATGTAGGCCCACGTTTTGGTGTAGCTTCCATTTAATGGTACCTCCCCATTTTAGGTGTATGAAGTTTGTAATGGATACCTAAGACAGAAAATTTTCTGTCCAGGTCCACGTCTTCGTATAGCCCCCATATAACAGTACCTCCTGATATTCGGTATTTTGGTGATTTTAGCTACATTATTCACCGGAATTGTTTCAAATTTGGGATTTGAAGTTCGTAAGGGATACTACAGCCTATGACAAAAAAAAAATTTGTGCAGGCCTACGATTTGATATAGCTATAGCTGCATTATTCACCGATTTTTTTATCAAACAAAGTAGCCTCCGCGAAAAAAGACTAAATTTTTTTCTATAGGAAAAAATCCTTCGTGAAAAAAGCCTAATTTTTTTCGAACAGTGTTGGCTTGTTTTTTCGGGATACCATAGTATTTTGTTGTTGCCAAATGGTCAGGCTTAATCCCTTTATTGTTGTTTTTATAAAAACAACGTTGGTTTATTAGTGGAGAACGATCGCAGTGTTTACCAGGGGGTAAAGCAGGGAATACCTAGGTTTCGGAAAGAGCCACCAATCCTCATCAGTTCCCTTGTTTTTTGTCTGGGATATTCTCCCCAGAAGTTATTTAAAAAATAATTTCTATGACAAAAAAAAATTTTTTACCCAAGTGACGAGATCGTTTTTATAAAAACAACAATAAAGGGATTAAGCCTGACCATTTTGCAACAACTACATTTTTTTTTTCTATAAAAAATCCTACGTGAAAAGAGCCTACACTTTTTTCAATAGAAAAACAATCCTCAGGGGAACTGAGCCTAATTTCTTTTCTATAAAGAAAAATATACTCACTGGAACAGAGGCTGAATTTTTTACTACAGAAAAAAAATCTCAGTGAACAAAGGCGGAATTTTTTTCTATAGAAAAAAATAACCTGAATGGAACTGAGGCTAAAATTTTTTATAGAAAAAAAATCCTCAGTCAACTAAAGCTGCATTTTTTTCTATAGAAAAGTATCCTCAGTAAATTGAGGCTGAATTTCTTTTTTTTACCTGAACTGAGGCTGAATTTTTTTATAAGAAGAACTTACACCGCAGCTGAAAGAAAATAGACTCAAAAGAGCTAAAGAGTTGCTTCGCTTGGCCGAAAGTGGTAAACTGTCGAATTTGGTTTTCTCCGATGAGAAAACATTGGTTGTCCAGCAGTTTGATCGTGTTTACTTGCCAAAGAGGTCAACTGAAAATGTGCACCTTCGATTGACCACCAGGACTCAAGCGCCGGCCATGGTGATGGTGTGGGTCGCCATAACAGCCGATGGTCGTTCTCCGCTCGTATTAATCAGAATAAATGCCGAATATTATCGCGAAAATATTCTAGAGGGCATATTAAAGCCTTGGGCACGCAAACATTTTGGCCGCAGACCTTGGACATTCCAAAAGTACTCAGCACGCGCCACCCAAAAATGGTTACAAAAGGAGGTTCTTCGCTTCATTTCTAGCGCACAGTGGCCACCACAATCTCCGGATACCAGATAGTTGTAGTAAACCTTCTTTATGAAACCCCCCTTTGAAAATACGGCAGTCCCTATTCTCATCTTTACAAAAATTACAAACTGAAGCATTGTATAAAAAAATATCCCCTTAAAGTCGACATTTACGACTCAACTCTTCCTAAAAACCAAGTGGATATACAGATGTTTTTTTTTTGTTTTTTTTTTTAAATAACTATTAAAAATTAAAATTTAAATCTCTTAAAGATTCCGAAATATTTTTCTAAAAAAAGTCCACCATGAGAATCAAAAATAACCCAAAAAATCCACGTGATAGCTAAAATATTCTCCGAAAAGTTCATAAGTTCTCTGAAAATTATTCGTAAAAAATCCACACTTATAGATCTGAGGGTCGGTGGAAAAATATTCTTAGAAAATCCGCGCATGATGTTATATTTAATTTTGAAAAAAAAAATATATAAATTTGCTAGTTCTTCAAAAAAACGCTATTTCAAAGGCATTCTTCACTCTGTAATTCCTAACTTGCTGATCGCCGCTACAACATTGCCAACCATCTACATTTTACTTTACCCCCAAAGGTTGATGTCTTGACTAAACTTTGAAGCACTTTTCAATTGGCCAATTTTAACTTTTCATTACGAAAACCTCTAATTCTCGTTTCCGACTTAAACTTTTTTATGAGCCACTGCTAAAGCTTTGTTTCACATTTTAGCCAAGAAAACCCAAAAATGAAGAGGCCAACTCTTCGCCAGCCATGTACACGCTTGCCACAAGCCAACAAATGTTTGAGAGCGTGAGGATGAAAACGTGAAACATTTTTTTTTTTTTTTTTTTGTGGGAAGGTTTTTTACTTCGTGCAAAACTCAAATTCGAAACAGTTGTTTACGAGACGCGTTCGTTTAAACTTCGTTAGGCGCTTTTGTTGCCAGCCCAAAGCCAGCGATTCATCCAATTCAAATCGAAACAATCAACGGAAATTGTAAATATTTAAATGACAAAAACAAAAAACCCAAAAAAAAAATAAAAACAATTAAACGGTTTTGAATTCGTGTAAATTTGTTGTAAAACAAAGCAAAAAAAATTCAGTTATGTGATCGGCACTTGATGCAATGCGGATTTTTTTTCTCGTTCATTCATTCATTCATTTGTTTAAACTCTGTGTTTTCTTGTTTGATTACCCATTAAACCCAGAGTTTTGCAAAATTGTTTCTTTTTTTCTGTTTTGGTTTCAGTTAAACGGATTTAAGGCCGACAGCAACAACAACTACAACATCTTCGCGGTACTAACTACAAGATTTGTGTACTTGTGAATCTTAGCCACATATCGAGGTTGCAAAAATATCGAAAAACTCATCAAATTTTAATTTTGAAATTCGTGTAACGATCTCAACAACAACAACAAAACGGAAGATGGAAAAAATGTGAGTTTTGAAATCATCGAAAAGGCAATATGACGAGAGGTCTATTTTATAGAAAGTGTAATTAACAAGAAATAATGACGGTTTAATGGTTAAGATGTGACAATAAGAACGGAATGTGTTTGACAACAAAGAATAACAACAAAGATGTCAACAAGGCCTCACAGGTTCTCAATGAAAGTCGAGCTTCCAGAATAAAAAAAAATAATTAAAAGAAGTGATCAATTTTGAGATTAGAAACAATTTTACCATCGTTCTTTGAGGAATTTTTCTAAAAAAATCAAATTAAGAAATGTCAAAAATCGGGAGGGAAGACCCTATAGTACCCTTCACTGAGGCAGATTTTTTTTCACCTCAGTTCACTGAGGCAGATTTTTTTCATATAGTAAAAAATTCGGAACCTCAGCTTACTGAGACAGTTTTTTTTCCATAGAAAAAAATTCGCAACCTCAGTTCACTGAGGCTGACATTTTTTTCCGTATAGAAAAAAATTTGCAACCTCAGTTCACTGAGGCTGACATTTTTTTCCGTATAGAAAAAATTCGCAACCTCAGTTCACTGAGGCTGACATTTTTTCCCGTATAGAAAAAAATTCGCAACCTCAGTTCACTGAGGCGTATTTTTTTCCTATAGAAAAAAATTCGGAACCTCAGTTCACTGAGGCGTATTTTTTTCCTATAGAAAAAAATTCGGAACCTCAGTTCACTGAGGCGTATTTTTTTCCTATAGAAAAAAATTCGGAACCTCAGTTCACTGAGGCGTATTTTTTTCCTATAGAAAAAAATTCGGAACCTCAGTTCACTAAGACTGATTTTTTTCACATAGAAAAAAATTAGGAACCTCAGTTCACTGAGACAGATTTTTTTTTTTTTCGTATAGAAAAAAATTCGCAACCTCAGTTCACTGAGGCAGATTTTTTTTCGTATAGAAAAAAATTCGGAACCTCAGTTCACTGAGGCGTATTTTTTTTCCTATAGAAAAAAATTCGGAACCTCAGTTCACTGAGGCGTATTTTTTTCCTATAGAAAAAAATTCGGAACCTCAGTTCACTGAGGCGTATTTTTTTTCCTATAGAAAAAAATTCGGAACCTCAGTTCACTGAGGCGTATTTTTTTCCTATAGAAAAAATTCGGAACCTCAGTTCACTGAGGCGTATTTTTTTCCTATAGAAAAAAATTCGGAACCTCAGTTCACAGAGGCGTATTTTTTTCCTATAGAAAAAAATTCGGAACCTCAGTTCACTGAGGCGTATTTTTTTCCTATAGAAAAAAATTCGGAACCTCAGTTCACTGAGGCGTATTTTTTTCCTATAGAAAAAAATTCGGAACCTCAGTTCACTGAGGCGTATTTTTTTCCTATAGAAAAAAATTCGGAACCTCAGTTCACTGAGGCGTATTTTTTTCCTATAGAAAAAAATTCGGAACCTCAGTTCACTGAGGCGTATTTTTTTCCTATAGAAAAAAATTCGGAACCTCAGTTCACTAAGACTGATTTTTTTCACATAGAAAAAATTTAGGAACCTCAGTTCACTGAGACTGATTTTTTTCACATAGAAAAAAATTCGGAACATCGGCTCTGCATTTTTTTTCCTATAGAAAAAAAATCCTCAGTTGTGAATTTTTTTCTATAGGAAAAAAATCTTCAGTGGATCTAAGCCCTAACTTTTTTCTATAGAAAAAATCGTAAGTGAAACCGAACCTTAACTTTTTCTATAAAAATTCTACTCAACCTCTCTCTAAACGGAATCTTTTTTTCCATAAAAACAATTGAACATAATCTTCATTAGCCAATGGTGTTGTGCCGCAAATATGGCACGCCACATCCATATTTTATTGACCAACACACATTATTGACTGGTAATACCTCGCTTTTGTTTTATGCCGGTAATGTAGGTGATGATGATGTCGAGCTTTTCTGATGGTCAATGGTATAATAACACCAGTTAATTTATTGCCCCCTAATTGTTGTCAACAAAACTAAACGCTGGTAGGCACTCGGTTGTTTGGTTAGCTGCCTTGCAATTCGGAAGCAATGAACTAACAAAATAAGTAAATAAACAAATAAACAAACAAACAATATTGGCAAATTGTTTATTGGGCTATTGTCTTCAACTATTTGCATAAATTTGCTAATCATCAATTGCGTAATACGCGCGTATGTCAGTAGTGTATGTTTGCTGCAATTGCGGCTAATATTTTTGGGTTATATGCAGCGGCACAGAGAGAGAATTAGGTGTGTGTGTGTGGACAATGTGTTTGTTATAACCCACACATCTACAAGGTCTCAAAATCAATATTGAGAAGAATATTTAAGAAAATTTATTTTTAGAGATATTAACATTGTTTTTTTATACCCTCCACCACATTGTATGGAGGGTATATGCAGTTTGTCATTCCGTTTGTAAAACCTCGAAATATACATTTTAGACCCCATAAAGTATATATATTCTTGATCAGCATAAAATTCTGTGTCGATTTAGCCGTTATGTGGAAATTACTCTAGCTTCCGAACGAAATTAAGTAGGTTGATAAAATTTTATTTATTATGTCTGCAGGACTTTTGGTATTGAAAATGGGTGATGTAGGTCCACGTTTTGGTATAGCCCCCATATAATGGTACCTCCCTTTTTCGGTATTTTGGTGATTTAAGCGACATTATTCAGCGGAAATCAAATTTTGAAGTTCGCAAGAGGTACTTCTGCATATGACAGAAAATTGACTGTGCAGGTTCACGTCTTCGTAGAGCCCCCATATAACGGTGCCTCAGGATATTCGGTATTTTAATGATTTTATGGACATTTTTTTACCAGAATTGTTTCAAGTCTGGTATTTGAAGTTCGTAATGGATACTGCAGCCTAAGCCAGAAATTTGTCTGTGCAGGTCCACCTCTTCGTAAAGCCCCCATATAGCGGTACCTTCCCATATTCGGTATTTTAATGATTCTAGGGACATTTTTCACCAGAACTGCTTCAAATTTGGCATTTAAAGTTCGTAATGGATACTACAGCCTAAGACAGAAAATTATATGTGCAGGTCCACCTCTTCGTAAAGGCCCCATATAACGGTACCTCCCAATATTCGGTATTTTAATGATGTTGGGGACATTTTTCACCAGAATTGTTTCAAATTTGATATTTAAAGTTCGTAATAGATACTACAGCCTATGACAAAAAATTGTCTGTGCAGGTCCACGTCTTCGTATAGATTTTATCGACATTATAAACGATTTTTTTTTTAAGTTTCGCATTTGAATATTGTAATGGCTTATGACAAATGTTACCCACGTAGGTTCATGTCGTCGTATAGACCTTAACATAATAGCTACATTCGCTATTTTTAAGATTTTAACAGAATTTTTAACGAATTTTATTGTTTTTGAGAAATGCCAAATTCGTTCCAAATGGTGGAGGGTATTCGAAATTCGGCCCTGTCGAATTTACAGCATTTTTACTTGTTAGTACTCAAAATGCATATTTTGTTCAGTTTGACAATATTGTTTACCCTCAACCAAACTGTTACAAATTTAGTACCATTAAATGCAATTATAGAACACATTTGCAAATATATCTCCATATCAGAATACAAGATATAAACACAGACGTAAATATCTAATTTGAGGATTCCTGAACTAACCCTTCACCTAATACCAAATTTTAGTACCACTTAGTACTTTTCGTACAAATATAGCATCGATTTCCAAAACCACCTCCATACCTCGATTCCAGATATCAACAAAGACCTCAATATAAAATTTGAAGATTTCAGCCCTAATCCTTCACTAATTTCCAAATTTAGTACCATTTATTACCTTTCGTTACAATAATTCACTCTTCCAAAAATCACCTCCATATGTCAAGGCAACACATGAACAGCAACTCTCATTCAAAATTTAAAACTGCACACACTTTTCCAAATTTAGTACCATTTAGTCTTTTATGGTAGACATTTCAAAACCACCTCAATATCTTAATTCCAGATATCAACAGAGACCTTAACATCAAATTTGAGGATCCAAGAGCTATCCCTTTATCCAATACCCAATTTAGTACAATTTAGTTCTTTTCGCTCAAATATAAGACACATTTCCATACCACCGTCAAATCTCAAGCACAGATACCATTATCAAATATCAAATCTGACTATCAAATTTCAAAATTTTATCTCTATCCCCTCACCCAATATAAAATATAGCACCATTCATTACTTTTCGTACAATAATAGCACACATATCGAGACCACCTTCATATGATGAGGCTAACAACGACCCTAATGCCAAATTGCTGGTTTCAAGCACTATCTGTTCATAAAATACCAAATTATACCAAAAATAGTACCAATTAGTACTTTTCGTGCACTTGGGGTACACATTTCCAAAACCACCTTCATACATAAAACCTATCTTGGAAACCTGGAAACTTTGATTCTCATACAAAATTTCATGGTTTTAACTCTATTCGTTCGCATAATACCAAAGGGTACCATTTTAAAAGTTTAGTACAATTTTAGAACTTTTCCTAACCTTAAATTTAGAATTTCCAAAAACCCTTGGTACATCTATCAAACACTTCTTTAGTGGCTCTCATTACGTTTGTCCAATACAAAGTATTACGACTTTTGTACCGGACCGAGTTACAATAGATATACCGGACCGAGTTTCACCAAATGGAAAAATTCGGTTGAATGTGTGGTGAACAATAACCGTAAAATCGGATGAAGATGTATATCGGAGGTATAAAAAAATCTGAATCGAACTCGACAAATTTTGGCAGAGGAATTTTCGACTTGTATCTGATGTCTGGTATTAAATCCTCATTGTTGTGGAGTTCATATTAGAATGTGAGGGATAAGCCATTTGATGCACAATAAACCTGAAATCAGATAAACATATATATGGGAGCTATATCCAAATCTGATCCGACATTGAACAAAAATTTAGGGGCTTATTTCTGAGCTGTATCTTCTATCTGGTACCCAAGATCATTGTTGTGGAGCTCATATTACGTATGTGAGGGACGTAAACGCCAAATCGGATGAAACATATATATGGGAGATATAGCTACATCTGAACCGATTTTCACCAAATTTGATGTACTTGCTTCTAGACTGAATTCGGATGTGCCAAAATTCAGATGTGCCAAAATTCAGGGCATTTTGTGCACAACTAACCCGAATCGGATATATGGGAGCTATATCTAAATATTAACCGATTCTCATCAATTTCAACAGGGCTCGTGCTTGGACCAAACAAATATTGTTTGGAAAATTTCATCTCAATCAGATAATAAATACGGCTTGCATTTTGTTCACAAAAATACATGGGCAGACGGACGGACAGGCTGACATGCATAAATCGACTCAGAAAGTGATGCTATGAAGATCCTCAAAAAGTAACTATGGGTCTATCTCGCTTCCATCTCCATGTTACAAACAAATGCACAAAGACATAATACCCTTACCACTATGTGGTGTAGGGTATAAAAACCTATCCTACATCCCAAAATTTTAGAATTCCAAACTTTAGAATTCCGTTTGCCGAATAAAATGGATTCATTTTTTGGTACCTTTTAGACCAGTTATAGTTGGAAAATCCAAAAACCCAGCTTTATCTCACCCCTACACATACCAAATGTCAAGATTTTATCTTCAGCCGTTCCGCCTGGACATTTACGAATCAGTCAGCCACAGGTATAGAACATTTAAAAAAATGACTATTTATTCATAACAGATTTTTAAAATTAATTTATTCTTAAAGTCAAATTTGATAGCGGAAATAATGTTTCTAAAAATCCATCTGAGAATGCAAGTTTTTGGTCCTATTAAAAATTTTTTTTATTGTTTTTTTTTTTTTTTTTTGGTAAAATATTCAGGTTTATTTGTCTATTGGTCAATTGAAATATTTTATCAAGGACCAAAAATTGGTCTATTTTTATTGTTAGCATATAACTGTTTCAAAAATTGAAATCGAATTCTCAATTTTATTATCATTGATTTTAGGCCTAATTACGTGATGTGAGAAAAAAACGACATCGAATTCGGCATTCATTTATAAGTTAAATACATTTTATTTTAATAGGCCTATAAACCGTTCTCAAAAAAACAAACCTCTAAAACACCCAACAAAACAATTTCTTGTTAATCCATGAAACACCCATTAGTACCACCCCAGGTAACGAGCGTAATCGTAATCCATGTTAAAGAGCTATAACAACATGAAAATACCCTTAACTGTCTCAAGGTCAACATCGTTTAATATGCATTTAAAATACCGCTAAATTAAAACAAAAAACATACAACATCATACATGCTACTGTCTAAAGTGGGAGGGGAACCTCAACCTGCCCCCCCCCCCCTCGGTTCCCATGACAATGATATCTACTTAAAAATGCACTTCACATAATCTTAGCCAAATATTTGAAGTGAAGTAAAGAGCCAGCGAGCGAGCGAGCATTCACGAAAACATAACACGCATGCGCGCACACAGCCATAAACATTAACATTGGCCTATTACCTCGACAGCTCGACAGCGTAAACCATGGTAACCTACATTGAGATATTTTGCAACAACAACAGCAGCAGCAGCAATGAGGAAAAATAAACAAAAAAAAAACATTTAAACACAAATTCTATTCACTTTCATTGACCTCTGGTCAGTAGTGAACTTTTGATAATTTACTCCACCTTCCACTAAAGGTTGGTCAACATTTTTGGTACTTGACCCCCTCTTGAGCCCCCTCCAATTTCAAATTAATCGTGACAATGTTTTCCTTTTTGTTTTGGTAGTATTATTTAATAGTTACCAATAAATTGCAAATTTGTTGGACATTGTTTTTGGCGGGGGTTTCCAATTTCCAATCGTTGACAATATTGTTGGCCGTTTAGCATTTTAATGGGCGGTTGACGTTTCTTCTTCTTTTTATGGTTTACATGACACTTCTTTGGCCCGGCGTATTATTTGTAAATAATAAATTTTATTACTTAATTATATGTGTTATTATTGTTGTTGTTGCTAGTAATCGTAATTGAAAACCCATAAATAACTAAATAATAATAATTTTGTTTTTGGCCTTTTGGACGATGAACTTATAACTTTTATGCAAATAAATGTGACTTGCATTTTTTACGATTTTTCAACATGTCATGCTCGGGTGAGACATGTTGTTTGGGCCACTGTGCCACTGGGTAATTCGGTGAGAGATGAAAACAAAGTTTATATAAGGTTAACGGTTTTAGAACGTAGGTCTCTTTGGACCTACTCCGTTTCAGGGCATTGGGAGTCGATATAGCGATGTCCGTCCGCCCGAATGTCTGGCGCACGATAACTCTCGAAGGGAATACCCGATTTGATCCAAACTTGGTACATCGTAACATTATTATCTAACTTTGATCGAGTTCGGAGATGGGCTATATCGCTCCACTCCTTCTGGCACCTCCCCCACAAAATGTCAATATTTTCAAAGAAAGTAATTTACTGCACAGAAAGAGAAAGAATAATTCAATTTTGCTCCAACTTTCCATATTCGAATATTTGAATCAGTTCTAGGTCTGATGGGAAAATGGAAAATATCGGTCCACTCAATCAAGTACCTCCCCCTCAAAGGGTCAACATTTGGTTTAATTATAAAATGTGATGTAAAAGTACGATTGTCTTCAAATTACACACATCCCATTATTTGTGCTAACACAAGATCTGCTGTGAAGATGGGATATATCGACTAATTCCTTCACTTTATATGAGATATGTGATATTTTTTTAGAAAATGTTCAAAAATGCGTGAGGTACGAGGTACTAAAGTATTCTATTTTTTTCATACTTCATCTAATACACATAAAAATATTGATATTGGTAAAATTACAAGAAAATCGAATATTTATAGCCAATTTTATGCGAAATCATAAATTCCGAGAATTTCCATATTCATAACATGATTCTGGTTAAGAGAAATATATAGATGTAGCAAGTTTTAATGAATAACCAGTAAAGAAAGTCTTAAAGTCGGGCGGGGCCGACTTTATGATACCCTACACCACTTTGCTAATTTAGTGGACCTCCACATAATATGGGAGGATTCAATCATACATGCTATGATTATAATTATAATTTAAAGTTCAAAGGACTAAATATGCCGAAGCATTTGTATCTTTTAAATTCGGACTTGTATTGCCCATTTGATGCACAATTAATTTGAAATCGGATAAAGATATATATGGGAGCAATATCCAAATCGGAACCGATTTCGATAAAATTTGGCAAAGACATTTCTGAGCTGTATTTGATATATTTCCCTGAATATCGTTGTTACGGAGTGCATATTACGGCTGTGGGTAATAAATATAACAAATCGGATGAACATTATGGGAGCTATAGCTATATCTGAACCGATCTTCAAATTTGACATACTAGCTTCTAGACTCAATTCGGTCGTAAGTGCCAAATTCCATCCCATTTGGAAAAATATTAGTCGTTTGGTGCACAATAAAAGGTAAATCGGACGAGGTTATATATGGGATCTATATCCAAATCTGAACCGATCTCAATAAAATTTAGCAAGTGTATTTCTGAGCTGTATTTGCTATATTTCCCCAAATATTGTTGTTAAAGAGTGCATATTACGGCTGTGGAGGACAAAAATAACAAATCGGATGAACAATATATATGGGAGCTATAGCTATATCTGAACCGATTTCGATCAAATTTGGCATACTTATTTTCAGGCCTAATTTGGTCATATGTACAAAATTCCATACTATTCGGGCTGGTATTACACGTTTGGTGCACAATAAAAAGCAAATCGGACGAAGATATATATGGGAGCTAAGATATATGTTATCTTTATAGCAGATCTTGTATTCGAAATATGTGAAATTTGAAGAGAGTTTGATGGTTATTTCGCTTTTTTATCGTTTTGTTTTTCAAAATCCTGAACGCAATGTGGTGGAGATACCAGTAGAAATTGTACGATCCGAATGGAATCGGATGTTAATTTCGCGTTTTATGAGTTTCGTGGATATTTAAAATGTTTACCCTTTGTGGGGGAGGTACCAGAAGGAGTGGACCGATGTATCCCATCTTCATAGCTGATCTTGTGTTATTAGAAACACTGCTAAAACCACCTCCATATCTCAATTCAATCACAAATTTAGTACCATTAAGTGCTATTTAGTACAATTATAGTACGCATATCAACTTTTCTCAACCTCAGATACCAACAGTGATATCAGCTCTAACCAGCGTTCGAAAATAAACAGTATGGTACTGTACCGTAGTGTTCTGTACCGTTCCGAGGTGGAGTGGTACACTAAGATAATGTACCGTACCGGAGCACAACCATTAAAAAATATTTTAGTGATACTGTACCGGAGCACAACAAGAATCGTACTGTACCGCAGTCGGAGCACTAAAAAACGTAGTGTTCCGCAGTCGGAGCACTACGAAATCGTAGTGTTCCGCAGTCGGAGCACTACAAAATCGTAGTGTACCGCATGGCGGAACATTAAAAAAATAATGTATCGGTAGTGTACCACATATGTGTTGTTTACGATTTGTGAGAAAAATTAGATGTTTTATGATTTTGATAATGCAAAAATTACTAGCATAATTCAATATTATGAAAATAAAAGCTGGATTTATTTTATTTGTCATGTATGTTTAGATTGGTTGCAAGATTGAAGAAAGTAGAAAAATATGGGAATAGGTAGAAAGAATAAAAATAATTTGTATTTAACCATTCAAAATTGAAATTTTCCACGAAAAAGGGTATTTTAGTGGTTGCATTGCAATGGGTTATTATGCAAATAATTTACCTGCTATTTTGTGGTACCGAAAAATGAATGAGTGTTGGTGTAAAAAACTAAATATTTTACAGTGTATGGCTGAGTGTTTAAAATCAGTTCGATTTTCTAATGTGGTCATGTGCTACACTACGATTTTTTAACAGCGTTCGAAAATAAACAGTACACTAACATAGTGTACTGTACCGGTACAGTATCACTAAAAAATTTTTTAGCGGTAGTGTACCGGTACACTACCACTAAAAAATATTTTAGTGATACTGTACCGGAACACAACGATAATCGTACTGTACCGCAGTCGGAGCACTAAAAAATCGTAGTGTACCACATTAAAAAAATGTACTGGCATCAATACGCTTTTTTATGATTTGGGAAAATAATATTAAAGGTTTGATTTTTTAGTATGTAGCATTGCAAATGAATAAAATGATTATAATAAAAGAAATTAAAAATTATCCAACTTTGCAAAATTACACAAAATTCACTCTTTGTATAAGTGGAAATTAAAGAACAAATAAAACAACGTACTGTCATATGTCAATGAAACATACTTAATACTGATTTATTTTATATATTATATTATAAGTATTGAATTGTTATTACATAAATGTATTTTTTAATAAAAATTGAATTAATTAAACAAGTTAAATATAATAAACATAATATAAATAGAAAGTAAAAAAGGAAATGTAATAAACTAAAAATATAAGTACACCAGTAAGAACTTTAATCTGATCCCAATTGGTAGTTAAAAATTCCATTGGCTTTTACCATTAATATATGCTCTAAATTTAACTGATCGGATAACATATATTTCATAGATGAAAATAAGCGTTCCACGCTTACTTGTGTTGATGGTATTGCCAGTAAAATATTCGCAATGCCACTAATAATGTTTGAAGAATCCCAATATTGTAAAACATTTGCATTTAGTGGCAATCTAGATTTTCTTTCATAAGTGGATAGATCGGATTCAAAATTATCAATGTTTGAAGAACTCTGTGTAGGCGTGGTAGGATCTAAAGTTTGCAGGTAATCGGAAAAGGATTTCAGTGTGCATGCATTACTTGTTGATGGAGTTTCATCCAGTATTGTGCAGGCCGTATTGTCTGTTGTAGAATCTGAAGAAATAAGGGTAATAGTTAAAAACATATGTATGTATTTTTGGTATTAATATAGCAAACGTTCGCTATCCTGAGATTCCTCTTCCATAAGCATTTATAACTCCGAATTCAGCACTTTTACCGTTTTTAACATGTTAGATCCATTGTCGGTTGTAATGATAAAAATGTTGCGTACATCAACACCATATTCTTTTAGAACTTCCAATATAATAGATTTTATATATTCACCGGTATGACTTGATTTCAGCTCTTTTACTGTCAATGTTTTAACAATGATTTTACCACTTTTGATGTATTGAACATTTATACCGAGCATGCTCAAATCCCACCTGGTTGCTACATCAATCTTAAGAGAAAACAATGTCCCTTTAAATCATTAGATATTTCCGTTTTAATATTTGTGGAAAATGCGATAATTCGTTCCATTATATTATGCTTATTGACTGTTATTCCGAGCAAACTTAAAACTGGTTCCATTAGAATTTTGAAGGCCCTATCTTCGGCCATGTGCAGAGGACGTCCATTTTTGGTGAATAGTTCCACTATTGCTAGTTCGATGTTCCTCGGATTTCATTTCTTCGCAGTAATACTTCGTTAACACAATTTTGTAATTTCATTGCACACATTTTTGTTCAATATAGTTTGCATATTGCTCAGGATGTGATCTCTTTAAGTGTCTTTCTATATTTCCTGAATGTACACTTAAAATCTTGTTCTTACAACTTTGCAAATTACTCACAACTTCGTTTGATTCATTTGTATTGAACATATCTAAAAGAAAAATATTTTTAGGTCGCGGCTTTTTGTAATTATTTGCTGAACGTTTGAGAAGAACTAAACAGCAGGATATCGGCTTTTTTGCATATATTGTAACAAATATTGTTCTTAATAATAAAAGACTACCTGTACTCCGATGCGAAATTGTGGCAAACTATATTCTGGATATCAGCACATATTTTGATGTGGTACCTGTACAATGTTTTACAATTTAAGGCTAAATCATAAAACTGATTTTAAACCCTCAGCCATACTTTAAAAAATATTTAATTTTTTGCACCTACATTCACTAATTTTTCGGAACCACAAAGTAACAGGTACATAATCTGCATAAAAACCATTCATTGATTTCATTTAGCGGCCCACCTAAGATAATAAAACAAACTTGACCTTTTACCAAAATATACAATTTTATGGCACTAACTTTTATTACCCATATTCTTGCATTCATTCGTAGAATTTTTGTTTTTAAATGAATGAATATTTTTACTGGTTCATATATAACGCAATAGGCCGAATTTCAGGCGTATCCATAAAGACTTGTGGTAACCACTAAAATACCCTTTTCACGGAGAATTTAAATTTTCAATTTAAATTTCCTTTTTATCCTTTCTACCTAATCTCATATTTTTATACTTTCTTCAATTTCGCAATGAAAATAAATCCAGCTATTATTTTCATAATATTGAATTGTATTATTTATATTTACATTATAAAAAACATCGAACATCCAATTTTTTCCCAAATCGTAAACAACACACATGTGGTACACTACCGGTACATTATTTTTTTAATGTTCCGACATGTGGTACACTACGATTTTGTAGTGCTCCGACTGCGGAACACTACGATTTTGTAGTGCTCCGACTGCGGTACAGTACGATTATCGTTGTGCTTCGGTACAGTATCACTAAAATATTTTTTAAGGGTTGTGTTCCGGTACGGTACACTATCGTAGTGTACCACTCCACCTCGGTACGGTACAGAACACTATGGTACTGTACCATAATGTTTATTTTCGAACGCTGTTTTTTAATGCACCGATTGCGGAACACTACGTTTTTTTAGTGCTCCGACTCCGGTACACTACGATTTTTTAGTGTTCCGACTGCGGTACACTACGATTTTTTAGTGCTCCGACTGCGGTACACTACGATCATCGTTGTGTTCCGGTACAGTATCACTAAAATATTTTTTAGTGGTAGTGTACCGGAACACTACCGCTAAAAATTTTTTTAGTGATACTGTACCGGTACAGTACACTATGTTAGTGTACTGTTTATTTTCGAACGCTGGCTCTAACCCTCCACCCAATACCCAATTTAGTACATTTTCGCACAAATATAGGACGCACTTCGAAACCACCGCCAAATCTCAAACAAAAATATCAAAAGTGACATCCACATCAAATTTTAGGATTTCAGCTCTATTATTCACCCAATACCAAATTTAGTACTTTTCATACAATTATAGTACAAATTTTCGACATTACACATGAACATCGACCCTTATCCAAAATTTCTGATTTCATCTGTTCACCCAATGCCAAATTGTACCAAATTTAGTACAATTTAGTACTTTTTGTACAATTATAATGCACACTTCCAAAACCTCCTCCACATGTCAATGCTATACATGAACAGCGACCCAAATACTAAATTGCAGGTTTCAAGCACTATACATATATTCACCTAATACCAAACTGACCAAATATAGTACATTTTAGTATTTTTCGTGCACTTGTAATACCCATTTCCCAAACCACCTCTTCATCACAAACCAACCACCAACAAGGACCCTAATACAATATATCAAAATTCCAGCTTGATCACACATTTCCAAAACCACCTTCCTATAACGACCTTAATTTCCAAGAAACTTGAAATATGTCCAAAAAAAATCTGTCGAAAAATACCACCCAAAAGAAAACCGTTATATGGGGGCTATACGAAGACATCGTTCTGCATATAGATAATTTTCTGTCTTAGGTTATAGTATCCATTACGAGCTTCAAATACGAAATCGGCTGATATCGAAGACGTAGGTCTATATAGACAATTCTCTTTCAGGGGTAAAGTAATCTGAAGGATCTCCTTTTGTTAATTTTCAGAAAATTACAATAAAAAAATGTGGCTACAAACATAAAAATAAAGAATATCGGGAGGGCGCGTTATATGGAGGATATACGATATCGTGGACCGATGTATACAATTCTCTTTCCGGGGTAAAGGTACTCACAAATAACTGCTTGTATAAAATTTCAGAAAATGCCATTGAAAATGTGACTTAAATCTATAAAATATTTAATATGGGGGGTACCGTTATATCGTGAACCTATATAGCCCCTCTGTGCAAAATTTTAGCTTCCTACCTTAATTCTTATTGGGTGTACCGTACTGACGGACGGACATGACTAAATAGTCTTAGAATTTTGCGCTTTGTTAGGTCTTCCTTAGGTCTAAAATTATATTTTCGATGAGTTTAAAACGGAATGACGAACTTAATATATCCTCCATACTTTATATGGTGGAGGGTATAAAAATATCGCCTTATCTCTTAGAGAAGCTATCCTCGGCTAAAATGTCAAATCTCTATCTACTACAATAATTTTGTAACATTCTGTACCTTTTTGTACTTTTCGTACACCTTAAGTACAAATTTAAAAAAAAAAAGCTGTTTATTTAATCCTCTGCGCCAAGAGTTATCCCCACGCCGCGTATATTTGGAGAATCGCTTATCAAGGTCCAGCAGACCAATGAACGAGGATTCTTTAATAATTCCGTTTCAAGGACCAACATAACAAGGGATGTGTTTTTTTAAGTACAATGGCCAACAGAGTTATAATCGGGGCTTTTAAAGGTTATAATCGCGATTTTTTAACAGTTTTTCTGGTGTAGACCTTTCATAACCTTTCATATTTTTAAGATGTTCCCCTAGATGTACACAGAAAAATT
This sequence comes from Musca domestica, assembly GCF_030504385.1. NCBI lineage: Eukaryota > Metazoa > Arthropoda > Insecta > Diptera > Muscidae > Musca > Musca domestica. The sequence continues at coordinate 1,833,962 of NW_026712388.1, read as the reverse complement.
CCAAAAAATAATTTAATCATTATTTTCAATTTTGAAATATTTTTAGTTGCTGGGATTTATTAACTAATTTAATCTTTGCATCCGTTCAAATACCAAAAGACCCACACTTACGCCTAAATCATGTAATTTCAAGACGTTCCATTATAGAATGCAACGTCAACCGCACCATTTGACAACCACAAGAAACTAGCCAGTACCGCAGTCCACCAGCCAGCCAGACAGGCAGTCAGCCTGTAATCCAGCTACTACTGCCTCTGGCAGATGGGTGGACAGACTGCACTCCTCGAAATAATTGCACCTTCTACAAGCAACTTTGTGCGGCAGCAACTGGAATTTGCAGTTGAAGTCAGTGGCTGAATGGCGGTCTGACTGGCATTGTTGCGATGGGTATGGTGATCGAGGTAGCCAGCCAGTCATTGAATCCACAACCAGTGTAGAAATATAGGAGCCGGTGCATTATGCAATTGTTGTCGTGTTATTATCAGTGCAACATTTTTCTTCAGCTTCTTCTTCTTCATCGTCATAATCATTGTCGCCATGTTCATCATCATCATGATCGCTTTTCATGTGGTACATAATAACATAAAAGTATCTGGTTTTTTTCTTCCATGGATGGATGAATGAATAATTACCTCTTACTTTTTTCCACTCTCTTAATCCCGAGTTTAAATTTTCATTTAGTTTGCATTCAACACGGATGCTGGGCTATGGAGTCAATGGAACAATGATCGCCAGTGCAAGTGTTGATGGTGATGATGATTGAGGTTATTATGCAGACTGTGGCAGGCAGCCATAAAATCCCATAAAATATTTGGGTCAGTAGGTTCAAGTGAATGTGTAGATAAATTGTGGCAAATAAAATAAAGCAAGGACATGTGAAAAAATTGCATATTGGGTATGAATGGAAATATCTTGGTGTAAATTGTTTCGCGAAGATTGAAATACGTATAGTTTTGAAACATCCTCAAATAAATTTCAAACAAATTCAATATTGTAATATTTCCTATATGGTAACGCTGTCAGAAGGTCATCTACCCTCAAAGAAACGAAAATATTAACTTTAAGCGAAATCGATTAGAAAATATAACCGGGGAAAAAAGTGAACTTATATTAATAATTTTTTGCATGAAGAATTTATAACGACTAATAACTCAAAATACCAACATTTTCCGAAATTAGTTGCAAAATATGGATAAAACGTAAAAATGCTTATAATCGGGATGAACTCGTTTATGGGAGCTATATTAAAAGGAGGAGCGATATGGCCAATATTTTGTACAAAAAATCTTTATTAAACTCCAAAGCTCTTTCTATAAAATGGCGAACAGAGCTTAAAATATTGGGGTCCCCATCCATATAGTTAAGACTACATAAAGGAGCTACAAAAAGTTGGCTTGAAAACCCAAAACTCTTCGTAGGCTTGATCTACAAACCGAATATTATCAATTCCACTTAAATTTCTAGAAGATTGACTGTTGCTCAGTATGATTTTAAGAGAATCTTCTGCGAATACATACAAAGTTTGGATTTAGTGAAAAATGGTTCATCATGAACCAAAATTGATGATATTTTTTATATATTATCTATATATGTATTTATATATTTCTTCTTGTAGCATTTTTCCCAAAAAATTAAGCATTAAAGGAGATTTTGACTCAGAACGGAAACGTGTCAAATTAGCAGTAAAAATGTGAACACAAAATTGAAATGGTATTTCACTTTCATGTAACAACTCAAAAAAGGCCGCAGAAAAATTGGAAATATTTTTGAGTTTTGATTCCTTGAACCGAAAAATTAATCAAAAATATTTTGCTAATATTTTCCAGTTTTTTTTTTTCAGTCATATGGCGTAGTCGAAATAACGGCTTTAGAACCTAGGTCTTTTTGGACTAAATCCGTTTCAGGACATTTTGAGTCGATCTAGCGATGTCCGTCATTCCGTCAGCCTGTCTGTGTGCTGACTTGTGCGAAGGGAGTATCCGATTTGACCCAAACTTGGTACAAAGTAATATTATTGTCAAACTTAGATCGAGTTCGGAGATGGGCAATATCGGTCCACTCCTTCTGGTACCTACCACACAAAATGTAAAGATTTTCAAAGAAAATAATTCGCTGCACAGAAAGACAAAAGATAATCCGATTTTGCTCCAACTTTGCGAATGCTAATATTTGCATCAGTACTAGGCCAGGTGCGAAAATTAAGAATATGAACCCACTTCTTCAAGTACCTCCGCCACAAGGGGTAAAAATTTGGAATAATTATAACTCTTATAAAATGTGATGTAAGTGTACGATTGTCTTCATATTTTTATAACAATATTTGTATAAACCCAAGGTCTGGTGTGAAGATGATCCACTCCAACTGGTACCTCCCCACAAAGGGTCAACATTTTGAATGCCCATGAAGCTCATAAAACACGAAGTTGACATCCAAGTATATATATATATTAAAATTTGGCATTTGAAGTTCGTAATGGATACTACAGCCTAAGACAGAAAATCTTCTGTACAGGTCCACGTCTTCGTATAGCCCCCATATAACGGTACCCCCTATATTTGGTATTTTGATGATTTCAGCTACATCATAAACAAATTTTTCTTCAATTTTGCATTTAATTATTGTAATAACTTATGACAAAATTTGCCTATGCAGGTACACGTCGTGGTATAGGCATTCGGTATTTTTCAGATTTTAACAGAATTTTTCACGGATTTTTTTTTTTTTTTGGAAATTGCCAAATTTGTACCAAATGGTGAAGGGTATTAAAAATTCCGCCCGGCCGAACTTAAAGCTTTTTTGCTTATTTTTTTAATCCGAAAGTCGAAAGTCTAAAAATCGACATTTGTGTTCGACTCAATGCCACTAATATAGAATGATTTTCGATTTATATAATATCCTTAAAACCCCTTTACCGGCTTAACACCCTTTCTTGAGGATTTATGTGAATTGGAATCTGGAATTTCAATCCTCTGGATTTTCTAAATCCATTAAACTGTAAACACAGTCCTATATCCGTATCTTTAGTGGACCTGTAAAATGCCTTCCATCTTTAGAAGGTCATCACTTGCTACACATTCATTGTACTTCTCGCAGTTATCATTCTCGCCATTCACCACAACAATGCAGTACTGACCTTGCCCAACGTATTTCCTGCTTTATCATACCCCCTATATGGACAAGGAATCTGTTTTTCTTTCGCATATCAACTGCTGACGTGAAAAAAAAAACCAAAACAAGTTAATTTTAGTTTTTTTTTTCGATTTTTCTGGTTGAAAAAAAAAACAAACAACAACAAATGTGATGTATAACTTGAATTACATATACCAACTTTGAGAGCTGTCTACATATGTATGTTGGTATGTATTTTGTACATCTTCACTTGCAAGTACGAATTCCAAAATTAATGAAAAGAAGAAGAAGGGTTCACTTGATGATGACGCTTGTGGTAGTCGGAACATGGATCATGATTTGTTGTAGTTTTTGTTGTTATTGTTGTTTTTTAATTAAAACCTTGATACCACATCGTCATCACGAAACAAACCACAACGTTTAAATATTTTTTCTTCGTTTTTTATTTATAACCTCTCTTGAGTTTTTTAAAAGGTTTTCTTTGATCCACCCTCTCCACCAATCAACGAATCTGTTTTTTTTTTCTACATTTCCATTGGATCTAATATTTTCGTTGAGGATTATCACCACTCACCACTAACAGCGGCAGCTAGCTGTAATTGTGTTACTGCTAATTGTTCAATTGGAGTTTAAGGTTTTTTTTGTCGTTTTCAATTGCGGTATTGAAATCCATCCACAATTATCATTCGATTTGTAATGATTTGAATATTGTCTTGAGTGTTTTTGTTAACTACACATAATTGCACTATAAAAATTAATGGAATTTATTTCACATGCTGATGAAGATGAAGAGGCGAATGTGAAGTATTTTTTGTTTGTGTGGCAAAAGGTCATCGAATGAGCTTGGTCCGTATACGGACCACATATACGAATTTTACAGGGTATGTCAAAAATAGCATCTCAACCGGATAATAAATGCGACCTGTACTTTTCTTAAAAAAATAAATGAACAGACGGACGGACATACATCTATCGAAACAGAATGTGATGATATGAAGATAATCAAAATAAAGTATGGGTCTATCTTGTCTCTATTTGGCTGTGTCAGTCAAATTCTCCATCCAATCATGTAGAATGTCAATTTGGTCCATTTTATGTGCATTTTGACCAGAACACATAATTAGGGGTTTCTCAAAAAAAAAAAACAAAAATTCAATTTTTATGGATTTAAAAAATAAGGACCTTCCGGCTATGTTTAACCTATAAATTTTAAGTAACATTTTTTAAGTTAAATTTATGTAATGTGAATTTTTTGAAAATATATTTATTCTGCTTAAATTTTTTCAAGAATTGCAGACCAAAATTCTAAGAATTTCTGGATTTAAAAAATTCTAAAAATTTAATAACGAAATGTGAATGATTCCCGGCTATACAGGATGAGATAAAAAATCTGCAACAAAGCCAAACTCAATAAGTTTTACATTTTTTTTAAGTTTTATTGAATGGAACCAAAAAATGTCGAAAATAGCATCAATTTTTAGAATAAGTTTAGATTTGTTCGAATGGATTACCCTTTGCACGAATTATGGCCTTCAAACGGCCAATGAAACCGTCACACGCTGTCTGAATGTTGCTCTGCCGTATTTTAGTCCATTCCCGGCGAAGCGCTTTCTTGAGGTGATCGACACTTTGGTATTTTTTTAGTGCCAACCTTGCCTTCCCAAATAGTCCAAACACAATAGTCCAACGGATTGGTATCCGGAGATTTTGGTGGCCATTGTGCGCTGGAAATGAAGCGGCGAACTTCATTTTGTAACCAATTTTGGGTGGCGTGTGCTGAGTCCTGATCCAAGGTCTGCGGCAAAAATGTTTATGTATTTTTGCGATAATAATTGGCTTTTATTCTGATGCCACGGTCGATTAATACGAGCGTAGAGACCATCGGCTGTTATGGCGGCCCACACCATTACCATGGCCGGCGCTTGAGTTCTAGTGGTCAACCGAAATTGCAGATTTTCAGCTGACCTCTTTGGCAAGTAAATCTGACCTCTTTGGTGCTGAGTCCTGTTGGAATGTCCAAGGTCTGCGGCCAAAATGTTTGCGTTCCCCTTTACTTGGCATTTATTCTAATGCCACTGTCGATTAATACGAGCGGAGAGCGACCATCGGCTGTTATGGCGGCCCACACCATCACCAATGCTGACCTCTTTGGCAAGTAAACACGATAATTTTGTTTGTTTACAAACTGCAGGACACCGAATGTTTTCTCATCGGAGAAACCCAAATTCGGCAGTTCACCACTTTCGGCCAAGCGAGGTAACTCTTAAGCTCTTTTGAGTCAATTTTCTTTCCGCTGCGGCGTAAGTTCTTGCACTTTTTTGAATTTCAAAGGCTTTACCCCGACCTCATTTTTCAATATTTGCCGAATGGAGTATTGCGATATGTTCAACACACAAGCCATTTTTCGGCCACTGCGATGCGAGTTTCGATCAAATCGCTTCTTTACTTTTCGAATCATTTCTGCTGATGTTGCTGTTTTCTTCCGTCCATTTCCTTGACGTCGGGCTACGCTACCAGTATCACGGTAACGAGCGATGGCACGAGACACAGAAGATTTATTCACATTTAAATGCTGGAGGGCTCCAACGGTAGCCTCTGGTGGTGTTCCAGCCAACTATAAATAAATCACATTATCACCCTTGAATTCCATCACGAATAACTTTTTTTCTGGAAAACTCTCACAGAAATGCTTTTGTAGGTCTGTAAACAATATAATGAGGTGTCACTGGAATAATATTAACAGCTTTGGACAAGTGGCTTAGAAATGACAGCAGTCTGAAGTTGGTTGCAGTTTTTTCATCTCACCCTGTATTTAGAGGTCAAATTCGACCATAATTTTGTGTGAACATTTTCGAAATTTCTATTCAACCGCGAATATTTTTTATACTGAAAGTCACTATTCGACGAAATGACTAGTTCATGAAAGCGGCTCATATGACCTACTTGATGTTGATATCATTTCTTATATATTCTGATGTCGGAGATATAGCAAAATATACACAAAAATATAAATCCTCAAATTTTGTTTTAAATGCCACGAAATTTTGCATTGACTTTTAGCTCTATTAAGACAACTATGATTTTCAAACATGATTTTATTATATTATGCATTTGTAAGCCTAGATATTCCGAATGAGTTTTTAGTAGTTCAATTATATATACCAATACCTTGAGGTCTTAAGGGTTTAAGAACTATAGAAAATTTATCGTAAATTATAGTGTTGTTGGGATACCCTACGTGGTCGGCCACTTTTCGACTGTGGCCTTTGCCGATTATAAATATCTGTTATTTCGACGAAAGAGGCATAGCTTTGTACGTTTTTTAGTTCGAACTCCACACTACCAGTCGTATCTCTTTCACATGCCAATTTTCTGAATTGTGGCTCCACATTCTCTAATTATACCCTCAGCCATATGGCTACAGAGGGTATATATCATTTGATACGGCCAAAACGTGCCTAGTCGAAATAACGGTTTTAGACCCTAGGTCTCTTTGGACCAAATCCGTTTCAGAACATTTGGAGTCGATCTAGCGATGTCCGTCCGTCTGTCTGTCTGTCTGTCTGTCTGGCTGGTGCGCACGATAACTCTCGAAGGGAGTATCCGATTTGGTCCAAATTGGCTACATCGTAATATTTTTGTCAAACTTAGATCGAGTTCGGAGATGGGCAATATCGGTCCACTCCTTCTGGTACCTCCCCACAAAAGGTCGAAATTTTCAAAAAATATATTTTTTGCACAGAAAGAGAAAGGATAATCCCAATTTGCTCCAACTTTGCAAATCCTAATATTTGCGTCAGTGCTAGGGCAGGTGTGGAAATGGACAATATCGGTCCACTCCATCAAGTACCTCCCCCACAAATGGTCAAAATTTTGAATAATTACAATCTCATTAAATGTGACGTAAAAGTCCGATTGTCTTCAAATTTCACACATCCTAATATTTGTATTAACCCATGGTCTGGTGTGAAGGGGGAATACATCGGTCCACTCCTTCTGGTACCTCTCCCACAAAATTTTGAAATTTTGAGTACCCATGAAGCTCATAAATCGCCAAATTTACATCAGATTCCATTTAGACTTGGCACATCTGACGAAATATTTCATATTTCATCATATTTTTGGGTCCGATAGGAAATGGGCAATATTGGCACATTCCTTCGGGATCTGCTCCATAGAGGGTGAAACGTTTGAATAACCTTAACGCTAGTCAAAATATATTTAGATAATCGAACATAGGCTGAGGGTATATCTCTGGCGGCAATACCGACTGGTACTTTTTAACTTATTTTTGGTACCTTTTGATTTGAATGCAACTATTTCTGATCTCTTAATACCAAGAGTGACCCTCATTCCAAATTTCAGAACTCAACCTTCACCCATTTCGTTAAAAACCACAAAACACCATTTAGTACGTTTTTGTATTTCTAGTACTCCTTGAGCTAGAATTTCTTTAAAACTTAGCTTTATGTGGCTCCCACAAACCAAAGGTGACCCACACGACATGAATGTCATATTTGGTGTCACATAAAAATTAATATTTCCATTTCATAATTCTAACAAAATAGTTTTCATTATTCTCTCAAATAAAAAATTTATTTAATATCTCAACAACAATAAATTGAAAATCTAAGAAAAATTGCATTTCGAAAAATGAATACAAGTTTGCTAAACAAAAACTTGTAATAAATTAATCAATTTTTTGGTGTGGCATTTATAAATTTGCCGCATGAAGTAGATAAGGCTTTTTGGCACTTTGATTAATTGAAAAAAAACCAAAAATTTAATATCTTAGATTATAATGGGAGAAGGTTGATTTTATTGTCTTTAAGGCCAAATGTGTTTGTAACCACGAAATAATTTATTTTTGGATAATTTTTTTACATAAAAGTATTTTTTTCTTTGAATGGATCTCCATCCGATTTTGTAATGAATGAATGAATATTTACAACAACTTAGCAAATACTTCTTTCCCAAATAATCAATTTCCCCAACCTAGTTTTGGTAGTCGTATCTACTTACAAATCATACCAGCAACCCATTATTTTTTGAAAGGACGTGTCACCCGCAATATACTGTTATTGCTTGGTGGCTGAATGAATTTCGAATTCACAATTTTCGGATTTTTAGTCGGAGCTAGTTCAGTAGAAATTTCGAAGAAACGGCTAAATATCGAATATTGATTGTTCCTGCCAAATTTGTATACCCTCCGCCATATGACTAGGGAGGGTATATATCATTTAATATAGCCAAAACGTGCCTTATCGAAATAACAAGTTTAGACCCTAAGTCTCTTTGGGCCAAATTCGTTTCAGGATATTTGGAGTCTGGTGCGAATGATGACCCTCGAAGAGAGTACCCGATTATTAGTATCAAACTTAGATCAAGTTCGGATATGGGCAATATCTGTTCACTCTTTCTGGCACAGGGGGGGGGGGGGGGCCCTCTCACATTTCGTTGTAATAGGTACTACAGCCTATAACAGAAAACTGTCCCCCATATAACGGTACCTACCTATATTCGGTATTTTGATGGTTTTAGCGACATTATTCACCGGAATTGTTTCATGTTTCGTGTTTGAATTTCCTAATAGGTACTACAGTCTATGACAGAAAATTATCTATGCAGGTCCAGGTCTTCATATAGCCCCTAAATTCGGTACCTCCCGATATTCGGCATTTAGATGATTTTAGCGACTTTATTTACGGGAATTGCTTCAAATTTCGTATTAGAAGTTCCTATTGAGAACTACAGCCTTTTACAAAAAATTGTCTTAGCAGGTCTTCGTATAGCCCTCAAATATCGGTACCTCCCTATATTCGGTATTTTGATTATTTAAGCTACATTATTCACCGGAATTGTTGAAATTTCATATATGCACTTCGTAATGGGTACTAAAGCCTGTGACAGAAAATTGGAGGTCCACGTCTTCGTCTTGACTGTAACTCCCGGTATTTTGAAGATTTTAACCGAATTTATAACGAATTCTATTTTTTATTTATTTATTATTTTTTTTTTTTAAACTTCCAATTTCTTTCCAAATGGTGGAGGGTATTCAATGTTCGGCCCTGCCGAACTTACTACTTTTTCACTTGTTTATGAAAATATAATGCAAGAATTTGGCCCAAGGTTTTTTGGAACTCAATATTTTCAAGTTGAAGGTAATGCAGAAGGTAGTTTGTTTGTATTACCCTGTAAGTGGTTATTCGTTTAATGCAGCTACCAAATTTTTGCTAACAAAATCACCTCCACCGAACCCACTGTCTTATGTCGCCACTGAATCCTCTCCTCTTTTATAATCACAAGTTTTTCTTGAATCTTCCAAAAAAAAAGATTACGCCACTCAAAATACCAAAACAAGAGGACAATAAGAATTGCAGGTGTATCCAAACCCATCATACACAACATTACGTTACGGTTGGTTGAAGTTAGCTTGAGGAAAAACCAAATTACAACAAAGAAATGTTCAATGAATTATAAACAACAACAACAGCAGCAACAACCACATAATAACAACAACTTAATACAAGAATGACGCTGTCATAAACAATAAATTCCATGCTTTGTTGATTTGTATTCCAATCTATTGAATTAGCTTGGAGGGGCTTGGAGTCCACCTCTAACCTAATCACCCTTTGGGGTCAAGAAATGCAGAATACCATGAAAAATGTAAACAAGCCATAACAATGGGCTAATTATGAATTACCGTGTCATAGGTTAGTTGGGTTTCGTAATTAATCGTAGTACGAATGGAATGATACTTTTCCATAGGAAAATTTCAATTCAGTTCAGCTGAATGGAATTTTTCGGTAGGAAAATTTTAATCTAGCCGGGATGAGAAACTCTTTCCTGTGGACTAATTTAAGCCCCGGACACACTTTTTCATAGGAAAATTCTACATTAGGCAGCAAGATTTTCCATAGGAAAATTTGTAGATAAACCAGTATGAATCAAAAGTTCCTTAATCTAATCCATTCCAAATTTCCATTCAACAAGGCTGAAAATTGCATCCCGAATATGAAACCATTAAGGAAAAGTCTAAATTCGGATACCCTACACCACTGTAATACCCTATATCGTAGCCGATTTCCACCACATCGGATGAAACATATATATATAGGAGCTATATCTATATCTGGACCGATTTTCTCCGAACTCCATGTGCTTACTTCTAGACTGAATTCGGTTGGATGTGCAAAAATTCTGGTCATTTCGACTGATATTGGTCATTTGGTGCGCAATTAATTCGAAATCGGTTGAAGATATATATGGGAGATATATTCAAATCTGAACCGATTTTGATAAAATTTGGCAGAGGTATTTCAGAGTTCTATAAGATATCTAGTACCAAATATTATTGTTGTGGAGTGCATATTACGCATGTGAGTGACTTAAAGACCAAATCGGATGAAACATATACAGGGTGAGATGAAAAAACTGCAACCAACTTCAGACTGCTGTCATTTCTAAGTCACTCGTCCGACAGCTGTTAAAATTATTCCAGTGACAGCTCAATATATTGTTTACAAGCGTACAAAAGCATTTTGGTGAGAACTTTCCAGAAAAAAGTTATTCGTGATTGAATTCAAGTAAAAAAAGCGACATGTTCGAAACCCGCGTCGCAGTGGCCGAAAATGGCTCGTGAGTTGAACATATCGCAATATTCCATTCAGTAAATATTGAAAAGTGAGCTCGGGGTAAAACCATTGCAATTCCAAAAAGTGCAAGAACTTACACCGCAACAGAAAGGAAATAGACTCAAAAGAGCTAAAGTGTTTCTTCGCTTGGCCGAAAGTGGTGAACTGCCGAATTTTGTTTTCTCCGATGATTGTAAACAAGCAAAATGATCGTGTTTACTTGCCAAAGAGGTCAGCTGAAAATGTGCACCTTCGGTTAACCACCAGAACTCAAGCGCCGGCCATGGTGATTGTATGGGCCGCTATAACAGCCGATGGTCGCTCTCCGCTCGTATTAATCGAGCGTGACATCAGAATTAATCGGAATGTTATCGCGAAAATATTCTGGTGGGTGTATTAAAGCCTTGGGCAGGCGAACATTTTGGCCGCAGACCTTGGACATTCCAACAGGACTTAGCACAATCGGACTCAGCACACGCCACCTAAGAATGGTTACAAAATGAGGTTCCTCGTTTCATTTTCAGCGCACAATGGCCACCAAAATCTCCGGATACCAATCCGTTGGACTGTTATGTCTGGAGTATTTTGGAAAGCAAGGTTGGAACTAAAAAATACCAAAGTGTCGATCACCTCAAACAAGCGCTTCGCCGGGAATGGGCCAAAATACCGCATAACAACATTCGGGCAGCGTGTGACGGTTTCATTGGCCGTTTGAAGGCCATAATTCGTGCCAAATGTGACCAATTCGAAAGAATCTAAACTTATTCTAAAATTTGATGATATTTCCGACTTTTTTTGCTTTCATACAATAAAATTAAAAAAAATAAAAACTATGGCGTTTGGCATTGTTTCGGTTTTTTTATCTCACCCTTTATATGTCGGGGCTGAATTGCTCCAAATAGAAACGTACGTCGCGAAATTCACTCCATTTATGCTGATATTAGCCATTATTAGCACAATAAATCGGAAATCGGATTAAGAATATATATGAGAGCTATATCCAAATCTGAATCGATCTTAATAAAATTTGACAGGGGCATTTTCGAGCTCTATAAGATATCTAGTACCAAATATCCGAAAAAATTTTCACCAAATTTGATGTACTTTCTTCTAGACCAAATTCGGTCGGATGTGCCAAAATTCAGGTCATTTGCACTGATATTGGTCATTTGGTGCACAAGTATATCTAAATTTGAACCGATTCTCATCAATTACTTGGTTCCTCCTTGGACCTAACAAATATTATTTGGAAAATTTCATCTCGACCTACATTTTGTTCACAAAAATACATACACAGAGAGACAGAAGGTCAGACTGACATGCATAAATCGAATCAGAAAGTGATTCTATGAGGATCCTCGAAAGTAACTATAGGTCTATCTCGCTTCCTTCTCCATGTTACAAACAAATGCGCGAAGACATAATACCCATAACCTATATACCATCCCACATTCTAGCTCCATATCATTTACTTACAGTTGTTTATATTTCCTCTCATTCATTGTTCATTGGCCCAAACCCCTCCCCCTTGTCCCCAATTGCCATTATTTCCCCATTTACCGCATTTAATAATAAACTAATACAAAATTATGTAAATAATTTAATTTAATGCGACATCAGCATGCAACCGGCCCAGTGGATTGACATTCCAAATGGCCCGGTAGTCGCCCAAACGCTGAGTAACAGACACAGGCACACAAATACACACCAACAACAACAAAGCCATTTTTTTGGAATTTGCTCCAATTCATAAGTCATGGCTGGTGGCGGTACTAGTTTTGACCAAATTTAAGTACTCACTTTCCAGACTCCTGACAAAACGCTAAGCTGGAGATGAATGTGTGCCTATGTGTGCGTGCAATCATTTGGTGTGACATTTCTTGTTTTGCCATGACATACCAGGCGTTGGCCAGCTTTCCTTCACCAATCCCGCTAGGGAGTTGTGTGGACTTTCAAATGGATTTTATCTGTAACCGGCAAAGTTTGATTTGTTTTTTTTTTTTCGCTTTGCCATCCCAACTTGTCTGAGTCGCGCTGCGGCTTTGTAAGACGAGAAGTTGTTTTCGGGATATGGTTATTTGGGCATGCGTTTTGTTGCTCTGTTTCTTGGCCAATGGCCAGGCAGCCAGCCAGCCAGCCAGCCGGGCACACGCACTTTCGTTTTCAATTTCCAGCAAACAGCTAGCCACAGCACCATAAGTTGCCCGTTTAGTTAAATTGCCGATTTAGTTTTATTTGCAGCTGAAGCAACGCATTTCCGCATATTGACCAAACAGTTTTCCCTTCGAAGCAGCTGGTTCGCTGGTACGATCCCCATCTTTCCAACTTGGCAAATGAAATTGAACTACCTTTGAAAAGTTGTCGTACGACAAAACCACATTCGAATCCGATCTTAATTTCAATTATGCGGTTTTATTATACAATGAATTTTAATTATTTAACAAAAATATTTGAACACGCACTTGTGTGTTCGCCATCACCACCACCGGCTGGTGGCTGCTTTATTTATATCATCATCCATTCATCTGACAGAGAAGAGTGGGCATAGAAATGGAAGTAAGGCATTTATTTGCTTAGCAAAACATTTACGGAAATATAATATATGTATGTAAATACAAGTAGGAAAATGAAATTTTCCTAATAATTTAAAATGGAGGTCGCTAGGCATCGCTATTTTCTAGAGGACACATAATTTAGCGGGGGTAATATAAAAGTGTTCTATAAAAAATAATAATTCAATTTGAGCGAATTGAAATTTTCTTGAAGAGATAATGGTTTTATCCCTGCTGAATTATTTTATCCTTAATGAAAAGTATTTTTCAGGCAGGTTGGCTATCTTCGGCTGGATAGAACTTTTAACACTCTCCACCATTTGGAAGGAACTTTATAAATAAAAAAACAAAAAAAAACAAGTAAGCAAAGGCTACAGTCGAGCGGGGCCGACCGTTGAATACCCTACAACACTATAATAAACGATACAGTTTATATAGGCGAGATACTCGAAAGAATTCCACAAGATATTGTGACAAATTATAAAAGAAAACAATCATGTTTTGTTCTCTAATTTTCGAATAATAGCAACTTAAACTAATTTGCTCATTTCCAATTTATTGGTAGATGTTGCACTCAAATGGACTTCCTAGATCTGGAACCAATATTTCCCAAAGACCTAAAATCTCTCAGAAGTGGCAAAAGATTAACATTTATTATTGGTTTTTGACTGAAACGCATCTATATGAGATACAGACATTTGACTATATTCTGCAACGAAATCAGCGTTAACGAAATAGTCAGAAGTGCGTCTTTCCTCCATTTGTGAATTCTCCAAAAAGTCACTGGAATGGTCATTTTCGTATTTTGTCTACAAAAGTTGGCAAACTATTTCACACATTGAATATTTTTGGATGGCCATCCAAAACTGCTTGGCTTTTGCAATGCCCGGTAACCCCCATTCAAATGCGCGTGAGGATCGGGCAATAATTACGACCTGCTGACAATTTTGCAGTTTTTTTGGTCCATTTCAACCCCTAAATATATGGCGATCATCTCCAAAAAGAGTAGGCTTCTATTCTGACCTTCATCTGATCCCCATGCAAAATTTCGTAAGGATCGGGCCATAAATGCGATCTGTATGTGATATACTGATGTCCTAACTACTTAGTTTTGTTAGCTGTAGAAATATTACCAAATGTTTAATTCAAAATGAAAATATGCCAAAAATATGACAAAATTGAAAAAATATGAGAAAATTTTACAAAATCAATATTTTAATCTTTAGAGAGATATTTTTATGCGATTTTTTATACGTTGTTTCTTTCCTGCCAAGAGGCCATTCTGAATTAATGAGAACTCTCGAAATCAGTTCAGCCGTTCTCGACATATAAGAGATCTTTTAAGCATATCTTCTTTGATAGACATATATATCGCACATATTTTGCTATATATCCGTTTTGTTGGATGTTAACATCAATGTAAAGACCAGAAGTAACCTTGTCAAGGCTTTGTGATTTTGCCGGGATTTAAAATATTCGCGGTTTAATGAAAAATTTTGAATTTTTTCAACACAAAAGATATGGTCTATTTTACCCGCTAAATATTATCCAAATTATCCCAAATTGGAAGGCTTCTTCCCCGCCCTAAACTCTAGCTACATGCGAAGTTCCGCGTCGATTGGTCTATAATTGCGACCTGTATAGCTACTGCAAAATCCGACATTTTTTCAGTATTTGGTCCATTTTAACCCCTAAATATTATGCGATCATCTCCAAAAGACCCTAGCCCTACCTCCATTTTAAATTTCGTGAAGATCGGACCATAATTGCGACCTGTAGAGTGATTACAAATTAACATGGACAGACGGACAGACGGACAGACGGACAGACGGACGGACGGACATACATAGCTAGATCGACTCAGCTCGGCGAGCTAGGAAGATCCATATATACTTTCCTATATGGGAAACCAATATTTCGAGGTGTTACATAAATTCTGGCCCAATCAAACTTATAATACCCCCAACACATAGTGTTGTAGGGTATAAAAACAGTGAAAAAGATCAAAAGTCGGGCGGGCAGACTCCCATAACAAAAAAGTTTAAATTGGGAATTTATGTGTAGTAGATCATACCAACTATACCGGGCCCAGTTTCACCAAATGGAAAAATTCGGTTGAATATGAAAAGAAATCTATTCAATTTGGGCTGACATTACATAAATGGTGAGCATTAACAAATCGGATGAAGATGTCGATATACATCTATATAAAAATCTGAACGGATCTCGATAAAATTTCGCAGAGGTGTTTTCGAGCAGTATCTGATTTCCGATATTAAATATCGTTGTTGGGGAGTGAATATTACGCATGTGTGGCACTTTAACACCAAATCGGATAAAACATATATACAGGAGCTATAGCTATATATTAACCAATTTACACCAAATTTTAAATACTGGTTTCTAGGATGAATTCCGTCGGATGTGTCAAAATTCAGGTCATTTGGACTGATATTGTCCATTTGGTGCACAATGAACTCGAAATTGGTTGAAGATATGTGTAAGGCTATATCCAAATCTGAACCGATCTAGATACAAATTGACAGAGGTATTTCTCGACTGTATCTGATATCCGGTACAAAATATAATTTTTTTTGAGTGCATATTACGCATATGAGTAACGGGTTTTATGTCAAATGGGATGGAACATATATATGGGAGCTTAAGCTATATCTGAACCGATTTTCTTTATTTGATGTACTTGCTACTAGACTGAATTCGGTCGGATGTGCCACGGGTGATTTGGACTGATATTGTCCACTTCGTGCACAATGAACCCGAAATCGGTTGAAGATAAATATGGAGCTATATCTTAATTTGAACTGTTTGTAACCAATTTCAATACGGTTCGTCCTTGGCCTGCATATTGCATACATGGACAGACAGACGGACTGAAAGCATAATTCGACTCAGAAAGTGATTCTATGAAGATCCTATGGGTCTATCTCGCTTTCTTTTCTATGTTACAAACAAACGCGCAAAGGCATAATACCCTTACCACTATGTGATGTAGGGTATAAAAATCGTCAAAAATGCCGCTAAAATGATAACTTCTGTCATGGGCTGTAGTACCGATTCCGAACTTTAAATACCAAATTTGACACAATTCCGTTTAATAATGTCGCTAATATCACCAAAACACCAAATAATGGGAGGTATCGTTATATGGGGGACCTGTATATTTTATTTTTTGTTATAGGTTGTAGCACCCATTCAAATCTTCAACTACGAAGTTAAAAACAAATCCGGTTACAATATCGCTACAATTATGAAAATACCGAATATCGGGAGGTATCGTTGTATCAGGGCTATACCAATTAGTGGGTCTGAAACGAACATTTTTTGCAAGGAGAGAACAGACCTACCGAAAACCCCAATTGTCATGTTTCATCACATTTGGTTGAAAATTTTGGCAAAAACTTTCAAAATACCGGGAGGTACCGTTATAATGAGGGCTATTCCTATTAGTGGACCTGAATCGAACATTTATTTTGCAAGGAGAGTGTGGAACACGTTTTATTTAAAAACGTTTTTTTATTTATCAAATGTTGGAGCTATTTAATCTCAATGGTATCCAGATTTCCGAAAAAGTGCAATAGAGTGCGCTCATGGAAAGCAAAAAAAAAAAAAAGTCGAGCAAACTTAATAATTCGATGTCGCCCGAATAGGAGTGAGCATATTTTCTTCGTTTTTTGAGTGGGAGCAAAATTTGTTAAAAATCGAGCGGATTCGACTCTTGCTGAGCACTCTTTTGTCATAGAGTGGTTTTATATCTATGTATGTCTCTCCTCCCATTTTCTCTGCCTCTTCACCCAGTTAGTGTTTGAAGATTATTTCATGCAAATGTTGACCGCAACTGCGTCCTAAATGGTCCATCCGTTCAATCCAATTTTAGGATACTCTTTCCAACATTTCGGTCGGTGTATCAATTAAAGCGGGCTCGTCTGTATAGACATGGGCGTTAACTGTGTGGCAGCGTCTTGTTGAAACCGTATGTCATGCAAGTGCAGCTCTTTGTAACTGGTAATAGAGATTCTTGAGATTCGATGGGTAAATCGGTGAGAAGATTCCCAAAATAGATATAAATCTTTTCAGAGAATTGTGTAGATCCTTTCATATATGATGTGTATTTTTTAATGGGAGATTAGTAAATGTTTCAGATAAATTCTTATTAAGAGTCTGTATATATCCCTAAAAGAGATTACTGCATCTCTGAAGATTTTTATGTAGACCATACGAACATAATTTCATAGAAAATATGTTACAAATTTTAAAATCCTTATTCACTCTGCACACTGGAAGTACCCCTAATCGCTGTTTTTTATTAATCGCAGGTATTTTCAAACTCCATATTTGTTGTGCATTAAAATATTCAAGTTATATGTAGTTTGCTTTTATGCATATCTCAATTGAATATCTTTCATTCGATTGTTTAGATAACGCATACGTTTATAAAAAGCGCGTGCCTTTCTTATCCACCATTTGTTCAAACTACCGAACTACTAAATCGCACATTTATTTCCCCATTACTGAGCGTACGTTAAAAGATGCCCGGATAGCAATGATACTGGAGGCCTGGCCATAAGGTGTTTTTTCGTGGTTGAATGCATTTGGTTAATAAAAATCGATTTGAAATTGATACGACATTTTGGTCATATTTTATAAACACGTCATTGGCCTTATGTCTTAGACCATTTGTGGCGATGGCCATTAGTGGTTGTAGTTTAAGTTTTTGTAGAGGATTTTTAAATGGAATATCTACCCAAATATAAGTTTGGCGGTGAAAGTTTGAAATATTCAAATAAATAAAAAATATTTGCATATTTCCTATGTTTAAGGATTAATATTAAGTGGACTAGTTAGGGAGGATTTTTAGATAATTATTTTTTATACCCTACACCACAAGGTGGTCAGGGTATTATGTCTTTGTGCATTTGTTTGTAACAGGCAAAAGGAAACGAGATAGACCCATAGTTCCTTTTGATGATCTGCATAGAATAACTTTCTGTGTCGATTTATGCATGTCAGTCCGTGTATTCTTGAGAATAAAATGCATGTCGCATTTATTATCCGATTGAGATGAAATTTTGAAAACAATATTTGTTTGGCCCAAGGACCAAACCCTTATTGAAATTGGTGATAATCGGATCAAAATTAGATATCTTCAACCGATTTCGGGTTAATTGTGCAATGATTGGCCAATATCAGTCCATATGACCGGAATTTTGGTATATCCGACCGAATTCAGTCTATAAGCAAGTACATCAAATTTTGTGAAAATCGGTTCAGCTCCCATATATATGTTTCATCCGATTTGGGGTTTTAAGTCCCTCACATGCACAATATCCACTCCAGAAGAATGATATTTGGTACCGGACATCAGATACTGCTCAAAAATACATCTGCCAAATTTTATCGAGATCGGTTCAGATTTGGATATAGCTCACATATATTTCTTTAACCAATTTCGTGTTAATTGTGCACTAGTCCAAATGACTTCAATTTCAAGTACATCAAATTTGGAGAAAATAGGTTCATATATAGCTATAGCTCCCATATACAGGGTGAGATAAAAAAACTGCAAAAAAGTCAAAAATCATAATGTTTTACATTTTTTTTTTAATTTTATTGAATTGAATATTGAAAGTCGAAAATAGCATCAAATTTTATAATAGGTTTAGATTTGTTCGAATTGGTCACCTTTGGCAATTATGGCCTTCAAACGGCCAATGAAACCGTCACACGCTGTCCGAATGTCGCTCTGCGGTATCTTGGTCCATTCTAGGCGAAACGCTTACTTGAGGTGATCGACACTTTGGTATTTTTTAGTGCCAACCTTGCTTTCCAAAATACTCCACACACAATAGTCCAACGGATTGGTATGTGCACATTGGAAGGTGCACATTTTCAGCTGACCTCTTTGGAAAGTAAACACGATAATTTTGTTTGTTTACAAACTGCTGGACAACGAATGTTTTCTCATCGGAGAAAACCAAATTCGGCAGTTCACCACTTTCGGCCAAGCGAAGCAATTCTTTGCGGTGTAATTTCTTGCACTTTTTGGAATTTCAAGAGCTTTACCCCGAGATCATTTTTCAATATTTGCCGAATGGAATATTGCGATATGTTAAGCTCACGAGCCATTTTTCGGAAACTGCAAGGCGGTTTTCGATCAAGTCGCTTCTTTACTTTTTGAACCATTTCTGCTGATATTGCTATTTTCTTCCGTCCTCTTCCTTGACGTCGGGCTACGCTACCAGTATCACGGTAACGAGCAATGGTACGAGACACAAAAGATTTATTCACATTTAAATGCTGGAGTGCTCTAACGGTAGCCAATTGTAGTTCCCAGCCAAATATAAAGAAATCACACTATCACGCTTGGATTCCATAACGAATAACTTTTTTTCCGGAAAATTCTCACCAAAATGCTTTTGTACGCTTGTAAACAATATAATGAGTTGTCACTGGAATAATTTGAACAGCTGTCGGACAAGTGGCTTAGAGGTGACAGCAGTCTGAAGTTGGTTGCATTTTTTTCATCTCACCTGGTATATGTTTCAGCCGATTAGGTATTTAAGTACCTCACATTCGTAATATGCTTCCGACAATAATGATATTTGGTACCAGATATCTTATAGAGTTCGGAAATGGCTTTGCCAAAATTTATCGAGATCGGCTAAGATTTGAATATAGCTCCCATATATATGCTTAATACGATTTCAGATTTATTGTGCAAACAATGGCTAATATCAGCCCAAATTGAGTGAATTTAAAAATCGATTCAGAATTAGATATGCCTCCCTCCATAATAATAGGTGATATGATCTACTTCAAATAAATGCTTTTGTTACGGAAGCTCTACTAAGTAAGCTTATCGTATAGTCGGCCCTGCCCGAGTTTTGACTTTTCCTGACTGGTTTAAATTTGTTAACAAATTTTACATTTTTATACCCTACACCATTCTATAACTAACTCCTCGAAATATACATAATAGACCCTTACAAAATATATATATTTAGCGTATGACAAAAAATTTCGTATACAGGTCCACGTCTTCGTATAGTCCCCATATAACGGTTTTCATTTAAGTGCTAGTTTTCGGATTTTTTTTTTTTTTGAAAAATTTCAATTTCCTTCGAAATGGTGGAGGGTATTGCTTTTTTTCTTGTTATTAATTTTTTATCTGTTATTAATTAAATCATTATAGATTCTTCATGACTTATTATTTATTTATTTACTTACTAATTTTTTTATTAATTTATTTTTTATATTTTAGGTCCCAAATATGTTCCCAGCTGCTGTTGGTTGTCATGTTCGCCCTGGTACTTGTAATGGGAAGGCCACAACTGAATCGCTATCAACACATTGCTGTCATAGAAAATGATGCCTGGGAACAGACTCTGCCGGGAGAGCTTAGAAATCCCTTCTATAAGACACCAAGAGTACGAAATGCATTGGCCAAATCATCATGGTTTGGACCAGGCGAAACACCGGTAACCCATACAATTTTTACTTTCAAGCAGTGAAATTATCTGCCTAATAAAAAACAATTCTCATTCCAGGTTCTCGATAGAGATGCTGAGAAAATTTCCCGACGAGAAATCTACAATGTTTTAAGTCATGCTGGTCTCATAGAAAGAAGAAAGTTTTTCTAAATTCCTACCACCTACAAAGCAACGAGGAAAAGAAGCCATTAGAAATATAACTTTTTGTTAATTTGTGAATAATTTTTTTACGTTTTAAAAGAAGCATTTTTGTTAATTTGTGAATACTTTTTGTTTATGTTTAAAAAATAGCATTTATTTAGGAAAAACTTGATTGTTTGATTTTCAATATTTTCTTAATTGTTTTATATTCATTTCACTTTGTTGTCGTGCATACAACATTTAAACAGCATATAAGGCAAATTGCAAATGTACATAGATCAGATTGTATGCATTGCAATAAATCATTTAAAAAATTGTATGCTTATTTTTATAAAAAAATATTAAAAAAAACTTGTGAAATAAATTCTCAAAAAACAATATAGAGTCATTAGCATTTAAGACAATTAAAAAAAAATTAAAAACCTAGTTTCATTTCAAATCTATAACAACATTCGGTTGGAGGGTATGTGTTTGATACATAACTCTAAAACTCTATGGCTACCATTTGTTTTGCTACATATCTTAACTTAGATTCCAAATCATCGTTGGCGGGTAATAACAGCGAATCGTCACGAGTGCCACCTTTTGATTTCTGTTTACGTTTCAGCTCATCGGTTTTCCGCAGTAGATTTTTGCGTAAATTATTAGCATTGGTGGCAGGTGATTTCGCATTGCCATTTGTCATTTTTACATCACCATCTGCATCGTCGCCATCATCGTCATCCGAGTGGTTACTACTGCCAAAGCCATTTGTTACACCATCACCATTTAATCGTGTCGTCAAGGCATCATTTATGTCGCCGTTAGTATCATCATCGTCGGTGGAATTCTTATTAACCTTGCCGTTGGCAACGGGCTTAACCATTGATTTGACAAATTCTTCACACATCAGACTCATCGGTGGCATGGTGTGAGTGGACATCTCAATGAGCTGCAAAAGATAGATAGAGACACCATATGAGAATTTTAATTAGATTTTTTCTGCTTTAAAATTTTGTAAGAAATAAATTGAATATTTGTTGTTAGAAGTTCATAATCTTGATAAAAAAACGTTCTGGAGGTTAAATTGAATGCCATCGAATAAAATTTTGATTATTTAATTTTGAATGAAGATAACTCCATGATTTTGCGAACCGCAATGCATCATTGATCACAAATAAAATGATCACTGATCTCAGATCAAGGAATTATTGAGCTCAGATAAACCGATAACTGACCACAGATCAAATGATCATTGATCATAGATCAAAAGCTCATTGGTCATAGATCAAATTATCATTGATCATAGAAGAAATGATCATTGATCATAGAAGAAATGATCATTGATCATAGACGAAATGATCATTGACCTCAGGTCGATGATCGATGACAGTTCAAGGGATCATCGATCTAAGATCATCTGATCTGGGATCATAGATACCAGATCAAAGGATCTCCATCTGAGGTCAATTGATCATTTACCTCAGTTCAATGGATCATTCATCACAGATCATCTATCACAGACCTAGGGATCAGATCAATCGATAACTGATCACAGATCAAACGATCAATGAACACAGATCAACCGATCACTGATCACAGAACAAATGATAATTGATCATAGATAAAAAGATCATTAATCTGAAATAGACGGACCATCGATTATTGGCCTCAAATCAATGGATCATTGACATCAGATCAATGGATCATTGACACTAGATCAGTGGATGAAAAATAAAGAGAAAAATAAAATAAATAAGTCAATGATGAAAAATAATTTTGTGGAATATTTTGAATATTTTAACCGATCCCGGTAAGGGACGTTTTCAATTTGTATGCAATATGGAGGGTATATTAAGTTGGTAACACCTCAAAAAATACATTTTAGGCCCCACAAAGTACATATATTCTTGATCAACATAAAATTCTATGTCGATTTAGCGACGTCCCTCCGTCTGTCCGCCTATGGAAATCACTCTAGCTTCCGAACGGATTGAGTTAGATTGATAAAATTGTACTGAAATGTATATTATGTCTGCAGGACTTTTGGTATTGAAAATGGGCCATGTAGGTCAACGTTTTAGTATAGCCCCCATATAACGGTACCACCCGATATTCGGTATTTGGATGATTTCGCGACATTATTCACCGGAATTATTTCAAATTTGTTATTTGAAGTTCGTAATGGATACTACAGCCTATGACGGAAAATTGTCTGTGCCGGTCCACGTCTTCGTTTAGCCCCCATATAACGATACCTCCCGATAAACGGATTTTAGAGACATTATTCATCGGAATTGTTTCAAATTTGGTATATGAAGTTCGTAGTAGATACTACAGCCTAAGACAGAAAATTGCCTGTGCAGGTCCACGTCTTACCATATAACGGTATCTCCTGATATTCGGTACTTTGATGATTTTATCGACATTATTCACCGGAATTATTTCAAATTTGGTATTTGAAGTACGTAATGGATACTACAGCCTATGACAGAAAATTGTCCGTGCAGGTCCATGTCTTCGTAAAGACCTCATATAACGGCACCTCCCGATATTCGGTATATTTTTTCAAGTTTCGCATTTGAATATTGTAATAGCTAATGACTAAAGTTGTCTATGCAGGTATAGACCCTTATGACGCCTATATTCGGTATTTGTAAGATTTTAACAGAATTTTTAACGGATTTTATTTTTTTGAAAATTGCCAAATTCGTTCTAAATTGTGGAGGGTATTCAAAGTTTGGCCCGGCCGAAACTACAGCTTTTAACTGGTTTTTTTTTAAAGGACCAGAAAGACCCCTTTTTTCAATATTGCTAAAAACAATATATACCTAAAATGTAACGGTTCCATGGAATTCAATCGGTAATCTATCAATGATTTAATAATTGGTCCCTGAAATTTCATCACAAGTCTACAAAGAATTTAGAAATACTCTATAAATCTTTTGGGCTGTAATGTTAATGATGATGAAGAATAGGTCATTTATCCCTGTAGTACAACCAAGCAACCAAATAAAAAATTAATAAATTTATCCATTGTAAAAAATAATAGTTTTCCATATTCCATTCTCAAAATATCCTTTGTCTCATGATGACGACGATGATGGCCATCATATATCCATGACCGATGATAATTATTATCATGGCAATAAAATTCTTAAGAAAAACAAAAAATTAATTGTAATTTACATACGGGGTCATCTCTGGGGGTCCTCTCTCCCTCCCCTCACACTTACAGCAGCACATGGCCTGAAGTAATGTCCGGCCGGTCGACCGGTCATAAAATGCTCTCATCAGTCAGTCAGTTAGCCAACTGGACACGCTGTGTGAGTGTGTATCATTAAAAGTAATTAAATCAAATAACATGTCTTACAATTAGTCACTTTTCATTTTGGAGGCTATGTAAAAATATTTAAATACAATAGCAACAACAACAAGAGCAAAATAAAACAATATATGTTCTTGCAAGTGAACTAAATTCAACGGGAAATTTGTAGTCTGGTCTCTGTCACAAAACTCAACCCAGCTCGAGTTTACGAAAAAAAATAATACATCTTTGTGATGTGAGCTTTAACAGGCCGAATGTAGTTTTAACAGGTTTTCATTGAACAAAAAGTAATGGCAACGATCAAAACTCACGCACACACACAACAGCTACGAATTTTTGAATAATTCTTAAAAACAGAAATTAATAATAATAATTGTTATTTTTCATGGAGTGGTGGATTTTTTGTTATTTAAATTTCAATTGCAAGTAAACAAAAAAATAACTTTGTTTTTTTTTTCCTATTTTTTTGTTGATAAGTGGAAATTTTGTTTTCGTTTCGATCTCAGAGTACTGACAGGCAGGCTACTATCTGTCTGGCTTTGCTGGAAGTCTACAGAAATCGATTTTCTTGGTATCTCATCATCGTCGTTTCAATGTTGATGTGAATCAGTAATGTCCGCATTTATTGTATAAGGTATTCGATCTTCAGAATCCGCTGTCGTGCAATAATTTCCGCACAAACAAACGGAAATTATTGCATGATAGCATTACACAGAGAGTTCACGTTTCTTGGATTCCAATTTTTTTATTTCCCATAGACCCTAGGCAAAATTTATTAACATATCAACCAATCACCAAGCCATATGAAGCTATTCATATCATAGGGGGCAGCGAGAGGTCATCAAATAACAAATAAGAGCTCGTGTTCAAATTATTTTCTTAAAGCTCAAAGATTCGCGACAGCAAAGCTAGCTGTCTGCCTAAAAATAAATCTTTCAATTAGCAAGAAACTCACCCAAAACATAAGCACACCCCCAAATCTCAACCTCAATAGGTCAAGAATTGTAATTTTTGGAATTTTTTTTGGAGGAAAGTGTTTTTTGTTGTCATAGCATATCCATCAAGTGAAAGTTCTTCAGTTTCGTTTTCAGCACATTTCCTTGTGCGTTTCCCCAGTAGCAGATGATCTGGCTACGGTTCAGTCAACTCATTAATTATGATTACGTTTGAAAATTACTCTGATCTTGAAATACAATCAACAACGAGAGCTTTTGTTTTTGTACCAGAACGATTCTGATGGAAATCACGGAGGCTATATGTGGGGAAAATATCAACAACATGGAACGAGAGATTTATTTGTCAACAAAAATTTACAATTGGTCAAAATGACGAATTGGATAATGAACATTGATATTCGGTCAATGAACAACATGATCGTGTTTACTTGCCAAAGAGGACAGCTGAAAATGTGCACCTTCGGTTGGCCACCAGAACTCAAGTCCCGGCCATGGTGATGGTGTGGGTCGCCATAACAGCCGAAGGTCGCTCTCCGCTCGTATTAATCGACCGTGGCATCAGAATAAATGCCGAATATTATCGCGAAAATATTGTGGAGGGTGAATTAATTTTGGAAAGCAAGGTTGGCACAAAAAAAATATCAAAGTGTCGATCACCTCAAGCAAGCGCTTCGCCGGGAATGGGCCAAAATACCGCATAGCAACATTCGGGCAGTGTGTGACATACCCACAAAAGCCTCAAGGTGAATAGTAACATTTTGAAGGAAACCAGATATACTAATAGTTCCTTTTGGTGATCTCCATAGAATCATCTTCTGAGTACGATAGAGATCAAATGGTGAAAAGTTCATTTGTTTGGCCCAAGGACAAACCCTATTGCAATTGATGATAGTCGGTGGAAATTTAAATAAACTTAGTCCAATTAGGTTGAATATTGGATCATAAGATCATATTTCGTAGAAGATCTCTAATAGCATTTTATCATTTGATACGGCCAAAACGTGTCTAGTCGAAATAACAGTTTTAGACCCTAGGTCTCTTTGGACCAAATTCGTTTCAGGACATTTGGAGTCGATTTAGCGACGTCGGTTTGTCTGTCTGGGTGGCTGGTGCACACGATAACTCTCGAAGGGAGCATCCGATTGGGCCCAAACTTGGTACATCGTAATATTTTTTCTAAACTTATATCGAGTTCGGAGATGGGCAATATAGGAGTGGACCGGTACCTCCACTACAAAAGGTCGAATTTTTCAAAAAATGTATTTTCTGCATAGAAAGAGAAACGATAATCCGATTTTGCTTCAACTTTGCAAATCCTAATATCATAGTCAAAGAGGATTTATATGTTCCCCACAAAGGGTCAAAATGTTGAATAATTACAACTCCTATAAAATGTGATGTAAGAGTCCGATTGTCTTCAAATTTCACACATCCCAATAATTTTATTAACCCAGGGTCTGGTGCCAAGGTGGAATATATCGGTCTGCTCCTTCTGGTATCTCCCCACAAAAGGTCGACATTTTCAAAAAAAATATTTTTTGCACAGAAAGATAAGCTTTTATCCAATTTTGCTCCAACTTTGCAAATCCTACTATTCGCGTCATTTCAGGGACAGTTGCGAAAATGGACAATATCGGTCCTCTCCATCAAGTACATCCCCCACAAAGGGTCAACATTTTGAATAATTACAACTCTTATAATAAGTGATGTAAGAGTTCGATTGTCTTCAAATTTCACACATCCCAATAATTTTATTAACCCAATGTCTGGTGTTAAGATGGAATATATTGGTCCACTCCTCCTGTTACCTCCCCCATAAAGGGTCGAAATTTTGAATATCCATTAAGCTCATAAAACGCGAAATTAACTTCCGATTCCATTCAGACTTGGCACATCTGAATATTTCTATCAACACAGGATCTG
The DNA here is from genome assembly GCF_030504385.1 of Musca domestica. Classification (NCBI taxonomy): domain Eukaryota; kingdom Metazoa; phylum Arthropoda; class Insecta; order Diptera; family Muscidae; genus Musca; species Musca domestica. The sequence goes on along the minus strand of NW_026712388.1, from coordinate 1,806,808 downwards.
TTATAAAAACGGTAGAGACCGGACTATTTCTTCTGGTACTTCCCCCACAAAAGTTCACAATTTTGAATATCCATGAAGCTCATAAAAAGCGAAATTAACATCTGATTCCATTCCAGACTTGGTACATCTCAATATTTCCATCAACACAAAATCTGTTATAAAGTTGGTAGAGATCGGACCATTTCTTTTGCTACAAGCCTCATATAGGCCTCAAGATTTTGAAAAAAACGAAACGCTCAAAGCAAGCGAAATAAGCATCCAACTCTTCTTAAATTTCATATTTGGTAACACAAGATCGGGTGTGAAGACGATATATATCTGCGAACCCCTGCTGGTACGTCACCCACGCACATTTTAACATTTTCTAAAAATGTTCACGTATCTCATATAATGTTAAGGAAGTAGTCGATATAGTCCAAACCTGGGACGTCTCAATATTTATATCACATTTAGTTGGGCCCGATACGAAATGGACAACATTGGTCCATACCTTCGAAACCTACTCCATAAAGAGTCAGCAATTTGAATTATCATAACAGAAGTCAAAATATATTTAAATAATGGAACATTAGCTGGGGTATACATATGTCGGCAAAACTGATACTTTTTAACTTGTTTTCATAGATTTCAACTTTCCGTCAGTAGATAAGTACAGATCTATTTTGAATCAATAGTCTCCGCCTCGATTTGTGCGACATTTTTTCGGACAGGATGGGCCGAAATTGATATAAGTTTGATGAATGATATCCTGGGCATTTGCAGAAATCATGCACATTAAACGGGTAGATGAACAAACGGACTTGGCTAGATCGGCACCTTGCAACGGATTTTGTTCAAACATATATGGGACCCGTACTTCATTAGCTAATTTTTTCAGGTATCAAAACATATAAATCCTCTTTGACTATGATACTCGGGGTATAATGATCATATTCCTTATTTAACATGCCACAAATATTGCATCAGAAGTTGTGCATGACAAGAGATAACACTGGCATTTTTTGTTTTGTTACGTTCCAAAAGTGTCTGCAATACCCTGTTTTTATTAAAAGATTAACAGCTACAACATAATTGCTATCCATATGTCCCACTTTTGAATTGGATGAAAAGTAAATGTGAACGGCGGCGGCATTCCACACACACATACACAAATTTTTTTGGCGCCCCCATCTACTATTCAATTATCTCCTACTCCGTAAAACCAATTAATTTAATTTGCCTTATAAAAGAACGCGTGTTGAACATTACATGATGGTTTATTGGACTCTTAATAACGCTCCAAGAATGAATGAATGAAAACATGAATTAACTCTAACCAAGAAGTGGGCCGACGAGAATGCCATCACACTAATTGTGCCATGATAGAAACATGTAAATCAACATTGCGGAGGAGTTCGACTGTAGAAGTTACATCGCTATAAATGTTTGACAAGTGAATAGATAACAGCACCAGGATAGTCATTAGCATGCTATAAATAAAACTAGGATATAAGTTACAACCTTTCTAGTGGCCAAAAACAAGAAATGTTTCCTCGAGGCACCATCATTGTGTGATATTTAGAAAAAACAACATGTCCTGTTTTACAGTCAATAGTAGTGTTGCAACATTCATGTTGCAACCTAACCCAGACAAACATCATCCCCGGCAAGATGATGAGAGAAATACAGAGAGAATGCATCCATCCAGTTGTAGCCGAATGTTTCCCTGTTTGTGATTCATTTGAGAATTCTAAATCTCATTCCAGATACATTTGCTGCATGCATCGGATAGAACTGCTATTATTTGGTTTGAATGCTGTGAGTTTGTTTCTAACCAAATCATATACTCAAACAAACAACATAAAACCGCCGGCACACGACTCTAGAACAATCCCACACTCACGCGACACAATCGAGGCCTACAATACAGGGGTGGAATATTCAAAGGGCCTTTAGAAATACAATGATTGATAAAAAATTAGGGAAGCCAAATTTTCAATTATTTCAGAATCAAAGCCATGAGTTCGAAGAGGATTTTAATATGCATTAGAACTATAGGAAAAATATTTGTGCACAAAAAAGTCATATATATGTACAGGGTGAGATGACCAACTTCAGACTGCTGTCAAATCCAAGCCACTCGTCCGTCAGCTGTTAAAATTTTTCCAGTGACAGCTCATTATATTGTTTACAAGCGTACAAAAACATTTTGGTGAGAATTTTCCAAAAAAAAAGTTATTCGTGATGGAATTCAAGCGTGATAGTGTAATTTCATTGTATTTGGCTGGAAAACCACAAGTGGCTATCGTTAGAGCACTCCAGCATTTAAATGTGAATAAATCTTTTGTGTCTCGTACCATCGCTCGTTACCGTGATACTGGTAGTGTAGCCCGACGACAAGGAAGTGGTTGGAAGAAAACACAACATCAGCAAAAAAACCGCATCGCAATGGCTCAAAAATGGCTCGTGAGCTGAACATATCGCAATATTTCATTCGGCAAATATTGATTAATCGACCGTGGCATCGGAATAAATGCCGAATATTATCTCGAAAATATTCTGGAGGGTGTATTAAAGACTTGGACACGCAAACAGCACGCGCCACCCAAGAATGGTTACAAAGTTAGGTTCCTCGCTTCAATTTCAGCGCACAATGGCCACCAAAATCACCGGATACCAATCCGTCGGACTATTGTGTCTGGAGTATTTTGGAACGCAAGGTTGGCACTAGAAAATACCAAAGTGGCGATCACCTCAAGCAAGGGAATAAGCCAAAAAATACTGCAGAGCAACATTCGGGCAGCGTGTGACGGTTTCATTGGCTGTTTGAAGGCCAAAAGGTGACCAATTCGTGCTAAAGGTGACCAATTCTAACAAATCTAAACTTATTCTAAAATTTGATGCTATCTCCGACATTTTTTGCTTTCATTCAATAAAACTAAACAACAATGTAAAAATTATGGCGTTTGACTTTGATGCAGTTTTTTTTTATCTCACCCTGTATACGGGAGCTATATTGAAATTTCAACCGATCTTGATAAAATTTGGCAGAGCTATTTCTGGGCTGTATCTGATATCTGGTACCAAATATCATTTTTGCCAAATGTATATTACGAATGGGACTTAAACACCAAATCAGATGAAACATATATATGGGAGGTATAGCTATATCTCAACCAATTTGATGTACGTGCTTCTAGACTGAATTCGGTCGGACGTAACAAAATTCAGGACTTTTGGACAGATATTGGCCATTTGGTGCACAATTAACCCAAAATCGGTTGAAGATATGTATGGGAGCTATACCCAGATCTGAACCGATCTTGACAAAATTTGATACACTTATTTCGGAGCAGTATCTGATATCTAAGATCATTGTTGTGGGGTGCATTTTACGCATGTGGGGACTTAGAACCCCAAATCTGATGAAACATATATATGGGAGCTATAGCTATATCTGAACTGATCTTCCCCAAATTTGATGTACTTGCTTCTAAACTGAATTCGGTGGGATATACCAAAATTCAGGTCTTTATGACTTATATTGGCCATTTTGTGTACAATTAACCCGAAATCGGTTGAAGATTTATATGGGAACTATAGCTATATCTCAACCAATTTTCTCCAAATTTGATGTACTTGCGTCTAGACTGAATTCGTTCGAATCTACCAAAATTCAAGTCTACAGGACTTATATTGGTCATTTGGTGTACAATTAACCCGAAATTGGTTGAAGATATATATGGGAGCTAGAGCTATATCTGAATCGATTCTCACCAATTTCAATAGGGTTCCTCCTTAGGCAAAACAAATGTTGTTTGGAAAATTTCATCTCAATCGGATAATAGATGCGATCTGCAGTTTGTTCACAAGAATACATGGACAGCATAAATCGACTCAGAAAGTGATTCTATGAAGATTCTCAAAAGTAACTATGGGTCTATATCGCTTCCTTCTAAATGTTACAAACAAACGCACAAACACATAATACCCTTACCACTATGTGGTGTGGGGTAGAAAAATTGAATACTTCGGTCCACTATATCTGGTACCTCACACACATTTCAACATTTTCCAAAAATTATCACATATCTCATATAAAGTGTATGAACTAGTCGATAGGGTATACATCTTCGGCAAAATCGACTGATACTTCTAATGTTTCCAAAAAAATGACTACCCACTTGAATTCACAATTTTCCTCCGAAGCAGTTCATCCGGTATGTAAATGCTAAAAAAGATAATCAAACATTTTATAATTTTATATTCTAATTAACATACAAGGCGCCCCAGAACATTAAGGCCCTACTATCCCTGTTGCGCTATCGCCAACAAATTCCATAAAAATGTTGATAACAACACTACCAACCAACCAGCATGTTGCTAGTATTTGAGTACAGCATGAAATACTCGTGTAGCTGTATCCATCCCCCCAACAGCTCGGCTGGGCTAGTGGCGCTTTGCTCTTATTTTCAGTTTGTGTTTTTGGGGACGAATATAAAATCATCTGCCAGGAATGATACTCCGGTCAAACGAAGAAACGAAACGGAACCGAAAGCAACGCAACACAATCCATCTCAACTCTAGGCTAACAAAATTGCATTGCATTGTGAGCGCGTGTTATTATTTTGCTCGTTTCGAAAACAATCCAGACATCTTATAAAAAAAGGCGAGCGAACGAACAACCCCAAACAATAACAAATTTTTACTTCCGCGTGTAAACAAAACTAAAAGCCGGACTAAATAAATAACAAGCTTTTAAGGAGAAGTTAAAAACTATTTTCAATTAAAATTTTTATAAATTAAAACAAAAAAGAAGTTTTAAAGGACTCAAGTCATCATGCTGATGAAATGGATTAGAATTTTAATGCGCCTCTTGATGGTTGCCAGTGTCATTTTTATCCTACTGCCTGCTGCTGTTCAATGTGGACCCGTGCCAAAAGTCAATGAGGTAAAGTGAAGAAGTTGATAGCAGCAGCAGCAATTGCAAGAAATCCATTTTATGGCGACATCATGGCTAGTTGAAGAAGATTTTGTTGTATGTGAGGCAATTTAAGTGAATTAAAGCAAAATTTTAAACTCCGGCGAGAATAGAAATTGCTATCAGTATGCAAGTGAAACCTATGAGTATTGAAAGAGCTACATATAAGTAGTATTTCAAAATCAAATTAAAGAATAACATATAAAACGTCAATTTGTTTGTACACACAAAACATTTAAATTTTAAAAAGCCCCTGCTGGATATTTTTAACACAGTACACAAATCGGGCCGACCATGTGATACCCTACAACACTACAATATGTTAGAAACCCCCTTATGTCCAAATCCATTTTGGAAGATTTCGCTTTTGAAGTTATGTCACGGAGCACTGCCCAGATATTACCTTAAGCATTTTGACCAGGGACATTTGTCCAATATTTACGCACTCCGTCGTGCTGTTAGTCAACGGTCATCCAAAATTCTAGAATTCTTCCCTGCCCTTAACTCTCTTCTCAGGCGTGTCGATTGGCTTCAATTGCGTGATCAGGAAATTTTTTCTATTTTTGCTTTATTTGAACCCCTAAATATTTTATGATCATCTCCAAAAGCAAGAGTCCCCTCTGTATCTCGAAATTTAGACTCATCTTTATGATTTACTTGTCTGTGATATTTGGCTATATTCGTCAACGAAATCAGCATAAAAAGCCAGAAGTTCGGCATTTGTGTATTTCGGATTTTGTCTGTAAGTTATTTTCAGCGTTCGGTAGAATGGAAATGTTGGTATTTTTTCACAAAAAAGTAGTGGTCCATTCTGCCCGCTGTTCTAAACTCTAACTTTATGCGAAATTTCGTGTCCTTTGGGTTCTATTTGTGACCTTTATAACAGCTGCAAAATCTGGAACATTTTTAGTGGTTGGTACATTTCAACACCTAAATATATTGCGGACATCTCCAAAAGCAATAAGGTTCTATTCTGGCTTTAGCCTCATCTCCATTCTAAATTTCGTGAAGATCGGGTCATAATTGCGACCTGTAAAGTGATTACAACGTAACATGGACAGACGGACGGACATACATAGCTAAATCGACTCAGCTCGGCTGATCCATATATATTTTCTTATGTGGGAAGCCAATATTTCGAGGTGTTACATAATGTTTGGCCCAATCAAACTTATAATATCCCCAACACATAGTATTATAGGGTATAATTATTTATTGGAGCATTATACCGGACCGAGTTTCACAAAATTATAAAATTCGGTTGAAAATTAAAAAATCTTTTCAATTTGGTCTGACCATGGAAGATGTATATAGAAGATATATAAAATCTGAACCGATCTCGATGAAATTTGGCAGAGGTATTTTCGAGCTGTATCTGATGTCCGGTATCAAATATCATTGCTGTGGAGTGCATATTACGCATGTGAGGGACTTTAGCACCAAATCGGATGAAACATATATATATGGGAGCTATATTTGAACTGATTTTCACTAAATTTGAAGTACCTGCTTCTAGGCTGAATTCGGTCGGAAGGGCCACAATTCACTCCATTTGGGTTGATATTAGCCATTTTGGTGCACAAAAAATCTGAAAACGGTTAAAGATATATATGGGAGCTATATCCAAATCTGAACCGACCTTAACAACATTTTTAGCACTTACTTCTGAGCTGCATCTGATACCAAAAATTATTGTAATGGGGTGCATGTTACGCATGTGAGAGACCTAAAACCCCAAATCGGATGAAACATATATGTGGGAGATATAGCTATATCTGAACCGATTTCCAAATTTTATATACTTGCTTCTAGACTGACTATGTACAAAATTCAGGACTTTTGGACTGA